>NC_133939.1:24696132-25007552 GCF_031877795.1 Strix aluco | reverse complement strand
TCAGATACTGAGAACCTATTTTGCTGAATCTAATTGATTCACACATTCCTCTCTGAAATTGTTTAATATCTCATGTTCACAAAGATAGCAACTTTTACACATCATTTCATTTAAAATGTAGGATTCTGGTTTATACTTGATAAGCCACAATGTTGGGAAGCATTGCATTTTCATGAATAATAGCTAGAATACCTGAAATCTTTTTTTAAATAGCTTTTTTTTTTTTTTACAAGTTTAATTGGAGCAATCTAACGCTTGCGCATACTGTGAAAATTATGGTTGGTGGCATTCGTCTTTCAAGAGTCAGCTTTTAATTAGTTTTTAAAAGAGGACTCCATCCTGCTGATGGGTTCCAAACAGTTGTCTGCTATACCTGCAGATTATTCCAGGTTTTCTGTGCTGTAAATAGAAACTAAAGTGAAGCTTGAAACTAGTCATCTAACTTCAGTGTACACTGGATTCTCTGTGCTGTATTGTTTCTAAATAAACATACGCATTCCAGGTCTGTTTTCAATTGAATTTCAAATAGAATTTCAAATTGTTGCTCCCTTCCAAAAAGGAGCATCAGCAGGTCTTGGTTTCTCTCTTTAAACAGAAGTTTTAATCAGTTGTTAAGAAATTACCTTAGCTGTACATGTCTTATTTGAATAGCCAGCTGTGTTAACTTGTGGTTTCTGAATTTGTAAATTTGACATATTTTATCTGATTTAATGTGATTTTTATAATGCTGTTGGTTCTTCTGAAAGCTATTTCTATAATGTTTAACGTAAATAAATAGCCTTCAGAAGCCCAATAGATAATTTTGGTAGCTGTTGCAATTTTCTGGAAACACAGTGCTGCTGTATTTGAGTGGCTCTGTCATGAAATTTCTGGAAAATTCCATTTCTTGGCTGAAATAACCAACTAGATGTCGACTTTGGCTGCTGACCTTTTCATGGAAGTCCCCAGTTGACCAACTGATTCCAGTTCCACTGTTATTTTCTGTTATCTCAAGTAGAGGAGATTGGTATTAATTTTTAAAAAAATTTATCCCGTAGTAGTGGTTGCACAATACGTTTTTTCAGAGCGAGCATTTATTAGACTATTCTTATACCAAAGTACTTTTATTAAATGTTAACTAAAGGTATTTTTAAACTTCTGAGATATATGCTGCTTGTTCCATGGTGTATGAATCTGTTGTCTGTTTTTAGGAGGGTAATGAGAAAGACATGGTAAAAGTCAGATTTGCTATTCATATCATTATGTCATATTGTGAGTATTTCTATCCCTAAAGCTTGCTGTACTGCTGGGAAAATTTCTCATTTACTGTAGATGGGCAGACTGTGGGTGTGGAAAAGTAAAGAAAACCATTTAAAAATTGACACAGCTTGCCAAAAAGGTAGATGGATTAGTCTCAGAAGAGTGCAAGTAATAGCAAAACTGAAAAGAGGCCACTGAACAGAAAGTTGATATGCAACCTATCTATTTTTTATTCCTTGTAAGGCCAGATATGCTCTATATGGTGCCTTAGCATTTGTTATGTCACTGTACATGTCACAAAAATCTTAATGGAAAACTTGGGTTGCTTTACAGCACTTGAGAACTGTCTTCCTTATGTCCTCCTGTCTTTCTGGGGTGCCCAAATAAGCAAAGATTTCATATGGAAATATTTTAAATTTCTGAACTAAGGATACTTAAACAACACCGCCAAGGCTCTGAGATGTATATGTATATCTATGAGTGGGTACCCAATCTTATGCTGATGCTGTGTAGAGTCCTGCTACCTTGCCTCCGCAGAAACAAAATCACAATTACAACCATTAAAAAGCTAAATTGGATAGTTTTATTGTAAATCTTGCTTATTGCAGTAGTGCTTACAAATCAGCTGAGATCCTTCATACTAGAAACATTGCAAATTCAAAGTAGCAGACAGTTCCTGAACTGAAGTTTACCAGTAAAGTAGATAACGCAATCAAATGTGGTGACTATTCCTTTTCCTTCTGCCGAGTTTTGAACACAAGTTTATGGAGCTCATCCTCAGCTGTGGTATTCTGTTATTATTGCAATCATGTTAATGAAATGATGGCAATTTTTGTCAGTGGCAATATGGCCCCATATGTACTGGAACTTTCTTTTCTTTAGTAAAAGCTGTAGCTGAAGGAAAATTTCAGCTACAGTAGAACAACAGATCCACTTACTGGAAATAGAGCATATTAATTGGATATGTATGAAATGAAAATTGCCTTACAGAGAAACAGAAATCAAACCTACTATTTCCCAAGTATTAATTTCATTTTTTATTTTATTTCATCTGTAGTGATAATCAGGGACATCTTTTTTGCATTTAAAAAGCTGGAATCACTCTTTGGAGTTTCCAAGTGAAAACATGCCTATCTTTTAATGTGGGTTGTTAAACTGAGACCTGAATGGCCTATTTATTTGCTGCTTTGTTTGAGTGGAGACTGGATCTAATCTGTATGTATACCAAGGGCTCTCTCTCCCTCAATTTCTCTGAAAAACTGCAATTAAATTTTAGACATAATAGGATTAAAGCATTATATTGCATATGACATGACATTTGTGTGCAGAATTATTGACTTTTATATTCTCACTGATATTTTATTTGAATATAGAGATAAAAAAGATGACCTAATTCATCTTGTATATCTCTTTCAGGACCATCCCTCTGTTTTACGCTACTTATGCTTTTTCCAGTTTCATTTCAAGTCTGCCATTTCCTTGGAAGATTATTTCACAGCCTATTAGACCTCACTGTTAGGTGGATTTTTTTTTATATATAGTTTTCTTGTATCTTTAAAATACAGAAGGCAGCAATTTTTTAATCTATTCTAACCACATGGAGCATGGTAAAAGTTGTAGTGAGGCACGAAATTCCACCAAAAAAATTAAACATAACTGGAAAATGAATATATTTATTGCATCTGGAAAATTAGAGAGAATATATTAATTAGCTTTGATTTTAGGGCAAACAAATACTAAGTACTTGGGGAAATAGCTGTGTTCTAGAACTGTAGTTTTTTCTGTAGCTTCTACCTGTTTCTCTTGCCAGTTTGTCTCCCATACTTTGTTAGAGAAACTAAGGGCCACCTTCATTTAGGAAATACACTAATTTATGATTTTTTTCTTTGCCCCACAACTATCTGTACAGAACATCACTGGGGTAGTATAAATGCTGTGAATTTTGGGCTGGCATGCCAGTACTGCTTTTTTCTTTTTTTTACCAGCCAGGATGGATATATGCTAAGCTAATATGCCAATGTTCAATTCTACTCTGATGAATGAAGACGACAGAATAACAATCTGTTTGTTAAACATACTGGCCATAAGATGAGATTTCAGATGCACAGATAAAATTATTTCATGAAGTATTTATATGGGTGGTGTTAGAGATGTTTTTTCCCCTTCCAAGTGTAAGTGTGTGGCTGATACTTGCCTGTTCCAGGCCTGCACGATTGTTGCCCTGAATATAGCTGAATTGTGAGCTGCTTTATGACACAGGGTGGCTTCACACCAGCCTTAGCCAGGGCTCCAAGCAGGCAATGGCTTGGCACCAGCTTCCTCAACAGATTTGTTTTGCTGTTTCCATTTTGGAAGAGACCGATGTCAAAGACGTCTGTTTGGCCAATGGCTCAGGAAGAAGTCCAAAAGACATCACTATTTAGGAGCAGCAAAACGAAATCCCACGCCACACCTACACCATAAATTCCGTAATGAACTGGCAGACCTTGTGGTCATTTTGACACAGGTCACACAACCTGGAAAATGCCAGGAACACCTCTTTTGGGAACAAGAAGTGCATCTCATGAAAATGGCAGGATTATTCAGTATTTTATGTACTTTAATCATGTTCCAAATACCCATTTTCAAAAAGGCGCTATTCAAAGCATTCAGATTTACCTTCCTGACAGAAAATTATGGTCTGTGCAATATCTGAATGATGAAACTATAGGTAGATTTTCCAGTGGTTGACAAATGGAAAAGACCTATTTAAATCAAAGAGATTTAAAACTCTGATTTTATGTTGAAAATAATAGGGAAAAAATATCAGTTGTAATATTCAGTTCTTTTCTTAAAAAAAGCGTTGTCGTTAATTAGAATAACAAAAAGAAGAGTGATTTTCAAAAACCATACCTTTTAATAAATATGGACTTTAGTTTTGCTTAAGCAGGAATACATACCGTGTATTCATACTTATCCACCTGTATGTAACTTAACATACAATTACTCAGAATATTATTTTTTACATTCTCAACACAATTTATATTATTTTAATTTTAAGGTGCTAAAAATAGTGAATAACATCTTAATTCAGTACATGATTTTCTTTAGTTCTGTTATGCCACATGTGAATAGAAATTTAGTTTTGATGATAACATACAAAATATAGTTTTAATTAGTTTCATAAAACTATCCTAAGAGTGCTGAGATGCATTAAGAATAGGAAAAAAAATAAGATTTTTCAGAGTTTATTTTGGATGACAAACCTATTACTAAAAAAAGGAAATTTTCATTCATTTTGATTGTAACAAGGTTTTTTTTTGGTCCTGATTTGACAAAATTTCCAAGACATTTTGTTATTTAAAAATGGACATGCCTTCATGTCCATTCTGACAACGCAGTTGTCAGAAGAGCAAATTAGACTAAATCAGTAGGAATTGAATTCCGCAAAGGCTGAACACCTAACAAGTATAGCAGGAACTCCACCTAACTACTTGATATTCTGGATCCACTTCTTTCAAATTTTTTGAATTAATAGAGCACATATTTTTCGTACTAGTTTCTTGTCATAGACTAAAAGAGGAAGCCTGCTGGCTTTTCAGCTCATAGCCCTTTTTCCAACATTCAAGGAATTAATCCAAATGAGAAGATACTCTTCAGCTCATTAAGATTTGTGAGGCACTATTGGTTCAGTATATTTTTAAATGAACATTTAAAGGATTTTAATAGATTATCAGACACTTATATTTTAACGTTATATTTTAATATTGCTAATCATAGTACCGCATAGAAATTTAAATGTGATAATTTTAAAAACAGAAATGCCTGTAGTCTAAATTAAGTAGCCATGATTCAAAATTAATTTTTGCTTCTGCGTAAAATACAAATACTGGTAAAAGTGAATCAGGAAAGAAAATAAATCCCTAAACTCTGTATGCATCCAGTCCAATCCTCGAATTCACATACAGTAGCACTAAAACCACATCTACGTGGTGCATATATAATTCTGTATAATGCAAGTTCAGTAATATAACTACCTTCTCATTATAGTGATACACATGGTAATGAAGCATTGCATGTTGTAATTCTAACTTCTCTCCAGGGACATGAGGCTCATTTTGAAGTCTCATATCACAACACCTCTTCTGGCTGAAAGCTCTGCAGAGATGAGATGGTTATGTTATTCCCTGGCCTCCCTGTAAACTATTCCAAGAGATCAGCTGGCTTTGATGTTGCAGAATTTAATGGAGAGGCAAGGAGGTGATACTTATACCAATATTATACATGATACCAGGTCTGCATTTTATATTTGGGTCACTGATTTATCTTAAGTGGATTTGTACGTTGGCTTACAAAGGTGTTTTCGTATGACCGCAGAGTCTAGGTGGGTGATGGTAGAACATGAGAGTTAATCTTCTAGAAGTACAGGTAAGCAATCCCATAATTTGTGTACTTTACAATGATCCAGCTGAGAAACTCATCCAGGAGCATAAAAGAACCCTGATGAGAAAAAGATAAGCAACATATATAAGTACAATCTTAGAACTGATCCTTTAGTGTTAATAGGATATTTTGTAGGAATCTCATTAGACTGTTACTAGAATTTACATACTGAACAATACCAAGCTAAATCTTTCCTTAAGAGGCAAAAATGAAATATAAACCTGGCTTCTTCTAGGCTTAAGTTATTAACTGAAAATAATTTTCTTCTTTGTCTTAGACAGCAGCCACAGCCTTTCCTTTCTTTCCTCTACTGCCTTGGCTCCATGTTTCTGATGCATTGAACCATAATCCTTTGACCACATTCAAACTAGTCCTCTGAGATACAGTGTATAAAATTCTGGCTAGTCTTGTTTTTCTGTCATCCAAAAGATACTAATCTCCCTTTCTGTGGGAAATTTTTTTTGCCAGCCATTCAATCCTCATTGTTCTTCTGTCACTGGAAGCCACTATATGCTATTAAGTCCTGGAGGATGAAGAGCTGTGTCATAAGGAGGGGAGAAAAAAGATTTTAAATAATAATTATAAAAATAATTTGGTTATTTAAGGAACATAACTGAAATTGCAGCACACACACGTGCTGCATATGAGTTTCAGTGAACAGAAAATCAATTTCATGATTACATTTCCAGGGTTTGCAGTAGTCTCATGTATTACACCCATTGAATGCTCCATTTCTTTCAACTATCAAGGTTACTGAACTTCGGATACACTTCTCCTACTGCGTTTACAAATCAATTAAGGCAAAAGAACAAAGCTTTTTTACGTGCTAGAGAAGTAATGCTCATTAAATTTTGGATAAGGTGCAAAGACAATTACTTCTAAAAATGGATGAAATTAATTGCACTCTTCATTTCTTTTGATCTTTTGTAGCTTACATTATGCTTGATGGTTTTCTTCCCCCTTTCCTGAATGTATCGGTATTCCAGAGACAGTCATGGGTTAGTGATTAAAACAATATTTTTATGAATAAATTGTGTGCTCTGTCTGCTCTAAACACAATAAAGCTGAATAGAAGAAAGTTATCTAGCGTTTGGTAAATCCTTGCTTACTAACCATCATCACTGTTGCATTAAGCCAGATGTTATGCAGTGGGGTCTCTCTGGGTCCTAAAAGTGTAATTTCTAATAGTGATCCTGGTTTTTTTTAACCTATGATTTTGGGTACCTGGTAATTTATCCCTAGATATGCCTCTACTCAATCCAAATTTGCCTTTTGTTCAGATTATTTGGACGCAAGGACACACGGAGTGTTGGGCTCTGGGAAACCCCTGTGTCTTGACATATGGGAAGGATGGAGATTTTGGTGATATTCCTGCAAAATGGGGTCAGGCAGAAAAGACCACATGAAAAATATTGATCTCTTGTGTAGTACAGTGTGAGATTTGGAGACAGCCAAATGTTGGTGTAGATTGGGTTGCTAGCAGGTTGGGTGTAGAAGAGGTGGTCTGAGAATACAGCGTGCTTGACCCCCTCCTAGATCTGTCTGCTGTAAGGCAGTCTCAGGATAGTTTCTAAATCTTAGTTACTTTTACTGTAAAGGAACTAATATCCCTTATTTTTCAGGAAAAATAGTGAGAATTAATTAACATTTTTGAATTCATGTTATTCATGTTAGGTACTAATTAGTGTGGTAGATAC
Organism: Strix aluco; assembly: GCF_031877795.1. NCBI lineage: Eukaryota > Metazoa > Chordata > Aves > Strigiformes > Strigidae > Strix > Strix aluco. Next base: position 25,000,194 of record NC_133939.1, on the reverse strand, counting down.
AATACAGTTGTCTTGGTATGAAGTTTTACAGAAGTGACATCCACAAGTGCTGCTTGTTTAAACTTTTTTAGCTCCCGGTTGATGACTGATTTCTTCTGAAATGCATAATGATCTACCAATTGCCTTTATAACAGCACATTGTTGTTGTTATATGCTGGTTTAATACAAATATCTTCTGAAAACAAAAACACTCTTCTCACTAATTTTTTCCCCACAGTTTAAGTGTGGGGAAGTGGACACTTCTCAGTTTAACATGTAATTATGAAAAATCAAGATAATATGCTTATAATTATACACAAGAGGTAGAGTAATATCAAAAGACCTACTGCTTAGAAGATAAACATTTTACCAAAAGTGGCTGCATGTTGAAGTATTCCTGCAGTGAATTCCATGCTTGCTTGAGCAAGTACCTGTGGTCATTAGAAACGTTGGCTGAATAGTTAACAGGATTGTGGTCTTGGTTTACCTGCATGTAGGCAACATGTAGATTTCTGTGGTCACAGAAAACTTGAATAGTGTTTTTCTCTGTATGCAGTTGATTATAGAAGCAGGAATAGGAACCTCAGTGGGTGTTGAATGGGGAGGAGGGTGGCACAGGGTTGCACCAAGAGCATTTTCCATCTTGAGTATTTGCCTGCTCAGAGAGGTTTGAGGGCCACGGCTGTTAGGACCACTGCTGAATCAGAGATGAGATTTCTAGGAAACAGGGTAGTCCTTAATTCCTCAGTCTTTGTCTAAGGATAACCTGTCCTCCCCAAGATATGATATTGGACTCAGTAAACTGCTGGGAGGTATTTTGTGTATTTACATTGTAACACGTGGCTATTATTGAACTTCTTTTTTTAAAAAAATGTCTTTTCTTTCCTGTCATGAAAGATTCATAAAGGGCAGGGGGGTGGCGTGGAGACAGGGAGGAACCAATTTTGCTCCCAGTGAATTTTACATAGAAATAAGAATGTTTCATCATTAGGAGATTTTCTTTATGAAGTGCTAATCCAGACTGGTGATGGGAATGGAACTTCTTCCATTCATCTCAGGAGCCCTTAATCTGACAAACGTGTTTTAAAGGTTAATTGTTGCAATCCCATGGAAGATATAGAACCATACCAGTCACTTTTTCTATGGGTGGGAAACACAAGCAAAAGTAACTTTCCCAAGGAGACATGGTTTAGCAGCAGTAGAGTAAGGCAGTTGTAAAATCAGAGAAGTCTTGGGTCTGAGACTAAACATTGCATTTTATATCTGTATTTGTGGTGAGGAACTCTCTATAGGGCAAGAACTGAATTCATATAATTATAGAATCATAGAATGGTTTGGGTTGGAAGGGACCTTAAAGATCATCTACTCTCAACCCCCCTGCCATGGGCAGGGACACCTTCCACTAGCTAGCCCAGGTTGCTCAAAGCCCCATCCAACCTGGGCTTGAACCCTTCCAGGGAAGGGGCAGCCACAACCTCTCTGGGCAACCTGTGCCAGGGCCTCACCACCCTCACAGGGAAGAATTTCTTCCTTATGTCTAATCTAAATCTCTCAGTTTAAAACCATTATCCCTCATCCTATCCTTACACCCCCTGATAAAGAGTCCCTCCCCAGCTTTCCTGTAGTCCCCTTTAAGTACTGGCAGGCCGCTCTAAGGTCTCCCCAGAGCCTTCTCTTCTCTAGGCTGAACACCCCCAACTCTCTCAGCCTGTCCTCACAGGGGAGGTGCTCCAGCCCCCTGATCATCTTTGTGGCCTCCTCTGGACCCACTCCAGCAGGTCCATGTCCTTCTGATGTTGAGAGCTCCAGAGCTGGACACAGCACTGCAGGGGGGGTGGTCTCACGAGAGCAGAGTAGAGGGGGAGAATCCCCTTCCTCAACCTGCTGGCCACGCTTCTCTTCATGCAACCAACTTGCTTTCTTCTAATGCATTTCATGTACAGTTGGCTTTCTTCTAATGCAGCTATTAATTATAAAGCTTCAAGGACCACAGCTCTCTTTGCTCTACCAAATGGTTTCTGTGAGCAAGTGTATTAGATGAGTATGAGGCAAACACCTGTTGATTAAGGGCTGAGCTTGTAGTTCAAGTTTTCATCACCATGTTCTTTTGCTGTATGATTGATGAAGCTCAACTATAATTAAATTTAAAGCCATAGCTTTGGCAATGAACAGTACCCATTAACTGGACTGATGTCATTTTATCCCATGTGATTCATTAACAAGTAGCAGTATACGTTTCCTACAGTTTACCTGATGTCCTAGGACATTGAAGGTAATGGTAAAGATCTTGGGCCATTAGGTTTGTTTATTTTCTTAATATCAGAGAAACTGTCAGCTTAGGTTTGCCTAATTTTTGGGTGTTCACAGAAGAGGAGTAATGTTCTTAGAAGGTTTAGTATTCTGTTTATGATTGTTTAACATTCAGCATCAATGATTTTATTGCACAGACGTTGGCATTTTACTCATTATCACTTTGGTTTTCATGCCAGGTTCTTGCAAGAAGTGTATTTTATGCCAGGTGCCAAATAACCTTTTGTCATCTTGCTGAATGAGGCACTGCTTTTGTTCTACAGTCAAAAATTACATCCAGATCTTATGAACATTAAAAAATATCCATCTTGTCTTCTGACTTTCCCTCTGACACACACACAATTTGGCAAGGACTAACAGTACTTCAGAATCCATACATTCTGCTCAAAGTGAGAAGAGACATGCCCCTCATTTCTTAAGATCATCTCAGGCCAATTAAAGACTTGCGCAAATTTATAGATTTTTCTGATTTGTCCAGTACTTGGCTATAAGGATGGTGGCCAGACTGTAGAGCCATGAAGGCTATGTAAGACAAAAATATGTCAGATCCTGGGACTTGAGAAGGTCCAAAACACTTGAAATTTCGCCTATAAATAGCTGCGTGCACTACAGCCACCCACACGGCTACATGTGCCAGATATATGTAGGATGATCATTCTGAGTCATGCTTTCAAAAAGAAAAGCCAGCAGAAAGAACATAACACAAACCTGTAAGTCCTTTAATTAATTCAAGAATTATTTATGTTAAATTATCATACATTTGCAGGATTACACATCTGCATTTTTCTTAACACACTCCACTATTTTAAACCTAACAGCTAATTCCTAATTTACTTTCATATATTCTTTGAAAAGGCAAAGAAAAGCTTATGAATTCTTATGTAAACCAGATCATTCCAGTGAAATAATTTTATTACTGCAATCCGTTACACAGCACTTTGGTGACAAAAGACTATATCTTGCAAAAGTAAATCTTGGAATTTGTAAAGTGTCATGGGAGGGGGTTGTTTTGTTTTAACACTGTTTTATTAATTCCCCTTTTCACTTGGTTTTATTCTAAATAACATGAAGTGGAAAAAACCTGCCTGTGTATAAATCAACATACACTTTCTCTCTAATTCAGCCAAAGAAATGACTTAAATACTCTTCTATAGTACTTTACCAGATTTAAGAAAAAGAAAAGTTTTATCATGCAAATAGTAATATTTCTTTCTGCAGTAAACCTGTCATGGGATTTGAGTTATTCACTTGCCCTTTTAAGAAAAATAAAATAATAATTTAAAACAAACAAAAAACCCCCCAAACAACAGAAGTCCTTATGCAGAATGCAGGCCTGATTCATTACAAATTACACGGCACTGTTTCTTAGCAGTTGAGCTGAGTTTAGGGAAACCTCTCATCAAAGCAGGTACATGTTAAAGATATGAAGCAAGGGGCTTGGCTTCTGTAAAGTGCTTTATTTAGTGGAGATCAAAGGAATTACATAAACTTAATCCTAGCTGAAGATCTGGCTATCCCAATTTCATTAAACACTGATGTGTCTTACTTTCATCTCCCAACTTTGTCAACAGGGAAGTATTTGAAACTTCTTCAAATTTACCTTCTGGTTCTTCAGTTCTTTGGTATATATTTTGCAGTTCATTCCACAAGGACAGTTTCTCAATAATAATACAACAATCCTAGAGACTGTTTCAGTTATAGCTGTCCGTTTTCTTCAATTCTGTCCTTCCAAACAGAGTAATATTTCCAATATTCCAGTGTGACCGGTGGTCACATCTAGTCATTATCCATAAGTAAGATCATGTACAAGACACATTAACCCGTATATAGAAATATTAACTCCTAGATACCAGTTATAATCTATACATATGGAAGCCCTAGGCGATTTTACTCGGCAGTAGAGTCCTTGCCCGAGATGAGCATCAGAAATTGCTGAGTGGATGAGACCACAGACCAAATGATTACCTGAAATAATCTCTCACCTTCCTGCATGACATGGAAGGAACGCTACAATTCCTCTAGCATGAATTAAGGATCCAACACACGTTTTAAGCGGATGCATAGTTTTAAGCAGATGCATAGTGATGTTGAAACCAAGGCTTGCTTTTTTTTTTTGCCCATTCCCTGTTAATCTTTTCTAGAGCGAGTTCTCTTTGCCAGCTCCCTTGCTTAGCCCCCATCTTCTTTGATCCCCATTCCCTGAAGGCATGGGCTGTCCCAGCTATCTCCAACACAGCATGTCTCCCTCCTTCCCCTCTTCCTCTTCCCACCAGCTGGCTAGTACACCGTGCATCTCCTTCCCTCTTCTCCCCATAGCCCTATGCTGGCTCCCTGTAAAATGTCTTTCAGCTCAGCTGGGAAGAATTGCATTATGCAGCACTTGAGCATAGAGGGCAGAGAGGACGGTAGTGCTGAGAGGCCTCTCAAGCACCAGCGTGCTGCTTGCTGCGTGGAGGTGGCAGAGGGCAGGGAAGGAGTGGAGTATGTGACTTTTTTTTTTTTCTGCCCCTCTTTTTTTTTTTTCTCTTTCCTGTTCTGTTGACATCCCTTTCTGTATAGCAGCGTGACTCACACACTGGTGCTCGTGGTCCCTCACCCCACAACTTCACAATTGCAGCCATAGAGATTGTGTGTGGGAATGAGGAATAAAACATGCTGTCTTTTAAGCTGCCTCTGATGAGACAAGCAAGGGCACAGCTAAAAGGCCACCACAGAGTGTTTTTCTCCACACGCAGCCCCAGGAACAGCTTCTGCACAAGGCAGGAGGCACCTTGGAGTCCTCCTGCAGGATTTGCCTTCCTGGGGCTTTGATAAACTCAAGGAAGGGATTTAAATATACTTAATAGTTGTTATCACACACATAGTTATGCATAATAGCCTTTTGTGAACAGGAAAATAGGTTTTCTGCTTGGTAACTGGATGAAGTCCTTTTCTTGGATGACTGCAACAATACAGCATAAAGGGATAGGGAACCAACAGGTGTTGGCAGCACACAAAGGTGCAGAGAGTCCTCATTTAGTACAGTCTAAAAATGATTTGTCCTGCAGAACACGCAAAACCTGTTATGCCATCATCAAGAAGGGCATGTGCCCACACCTTCCTGCAAGGCGGGAGGATGTGGGCCAATGGTCAATGTTGGGAGGGTGTCCAGGTGTGTCTCCATCCAGGCAGAAAGGGAAGGTCTGGGTTCCTGCTAGTAATGCAGGGATAGTGGAAAACTGAACTTGAATTCCTTCTCTCCAGGACCAGTGTCATCTTCTCACCTCTGCATCCTGGTTGCAACTAATTGGATCCACCTGTCAAGATGATGCAGTTCTAGTTACCCTGTATCTAAATTCCCCTTGAGGGTGACTTGGCAGAAGAGCTCTGCACCCCTGTGAAGCATATCCAATCTGTAACCTTTCTTTTAGTCACTCCTGGTCTAGCGTTGATTTTTCTTTGCCTGCTCTTATGTTGGTTTCTTATACCTTGAACTCTGCAGTGGCACTGCATGTTTAATAACCAAATTTTAGAACTTGCTGACACACTAGAGCTTATTGTCTGTTAGTTTATAACACTGATAAGTTCTTCCTAGATGTGGAGCTTTGTCAAATGTTTTCTGACAATCTAAATAACTAACATCGTTGACATTTACTGCACCCCTTTGCCAGGCTAGGCAGTAATAGGCTCAATGAAATCTGAGTTACTGAGGCATGACCTGAAACAATATTAGCTGTCCTTGATTATGCTCTGAATTTTCATGTTCCCCTCCTCCCCAGCCCGAGTGTGATCCTTTTAATGGTTGTCTAAGACTTGCTCGACAACTAATGGGAAATGAACTGACTGGTAATTTCTTGCTGTGTGTCTGCTTGGCCCCATGCCAGTTTCTTGAAATGATGGTACTAAATATAAATTTTCATTACACCTTCTTCAATTTCTATGCTTACTTCATGTGGTACTTTTAGATGAGAATTGTTCAGCTCTGGTCTCTTACCGGTGTTAAGAACAACAGTCCAGTTAATTGACAGTTTTGGTATTATCACATTTTTTTTCAGTTCCTCACCATCATTTCTGTGTGTTGAGTCTTAGGCAAATGTCTGCCCTCTTCAGTTTTAAAGATAGGTACAGGAATAATTGCTGTATAGCCTTCCTGTTCCTTTACATTCCATCACCTTTTCCTCCTGTCAGTTGCTTGGTGTATAATTATGCTTAAAATATCTTTTGGTATTAGTTGAGATGCTTTGCACTATTTGATGCTCATTTTTCAATTTGGCTTTCTCAAGTATTTTTGATTGCCTCAGGCTCTTGTTATAATTTACATAATCCTCCTGTATTCTAGATTCTTTCTACCTTTTAATGCTGTCATTTTATCCTTGATACTGTTTTCCTCATCCTTTGCTTCTGCACACCAGCTCCTGTTCTCATTTGTGACACATCCTGAAGATGTTTTATTGGAACAAGTATAGCTAGTAATACCCTTCCTTTACTACACTTGATTTTCTGGACTTTATTTAATTCACATCAATTTTCTTAAACTCACTTCTCCAAAATGTATGTTTTGTAAAGTCCATTGTTTTTGCACTTTTTTCTCAACACAAACTAATGGATAGTTTGGGTATGCATACATGTCTTGCTTTGTAATTCCACAAGAACCTTTAAGGAAATGCTGTCGCTTCTCAACAGTTCATTTTTATTCAAGAAAACAAAGTAAAGTGGGTTGCACATTAGGCTTTTCTGCTGTCTTAAATCATGAAATAATACTTCTTCCATGTGAACTACAGCTGAAATTGCGATAGTCACCTAAGGCAATACAGGGTGATTTTAAATCCTGGTAACTATAAAGTATGGTATAGCAGTAAGTAGTTTTATTCTTTATGGAAATCAGAGTTCACTCATAGTAAGACAATTTTCATACAGCTGTTTGGATCAGATTAGCCACTGTCTTTCATCTATGTAGAAGTTTTTTGTTAGTGTAAAGTGAGTGTGGAAATCTCCCAATCTGATGTGAGAGCAGCCTGCACTCATTTAGTAATAATTTGCCACGGATGTTGGTTGTGCAAGATACAGAACGGTGGTGAATCTGCTCCTAACTGTCAGAATCAGATGAAGTTTAGTTGTAAAGCGGATAATTTAAAATAAATTCTAGCAAGTAAAAAGCACAACTCATGTGACAACTCTGGCATTTCTTTCACACATTTCAAATCTCCTTTTTGCTGTTGAAGTTCTGGAGGATCTTAATGAAATTTTTACAGCCAATATTATGTCTTTCAGCCGAGAGATATAAAATTTACACTGATGTCACCAATCATCCGGGCTTTCCTGTGGTCTGCTGCACTTTCACAACATGTCACTGACCGTGTTCAGAGAAGATTTGTACCTGAAATCTCTTAAGAGTTTACCTTAATTTTATTGTTTACTCTTGTAAAATATCATGTGCAGAATCCAAGGAAGACTCATTTTAACCAACTTTGTGAAATATAACGAGCATCTGAAAAGTAAGACCTCTCAAAATTTGAAGCTACCATTAAATTAACAGCTTTGATCTCTTTACCCGGAGAGGTTGTGGATGCCGCATCCCTGGAAGTGTTCAAGGCCAGGTTGGACGGGGCTTTGAGCAACCTGGTCTAGTGGAAGGTGTCCCTGCCCGTGGCAGGGGGGTTGGGACTAGATGATCTCTAAGGTCCCTCCCAACCCAAACAATTCTACGATTCTATGAATGTTAATAGCTCTAATGCTTGAAACATACCTACTATTTTGCTCAGTGAAAATTTGTGTTACTGCAGTTTGGTAGTTGCTAGTGCTATTACTTTCTTCAGATATACTATCTTGAGGGTTTTTTCCCCATGAAAATGAATATTTCAGTATAAGACAAAACAAAAAAAAGAGTAACTCTAAAGAGAATATACCAAGCTTGATGTTTTTTGCAGAAACAAAGGCAAAGGGGATGCAGGTACTTCAGTCGCTCATTGTTTGGTGGAGCTGTTTGTAGTAGCAACTTCCAAAATAATGAGGTGTCACTATGCTACTGTTAGGATGAGAGAAGGGCAAGCTTTGTGTTCTTTCTGTAAAGAGAAATTGAACTTTCCCTGCCTTTCTATACTTTGTATTTTTCTGCTTTCTTCAAAACATTCTGTACTGCCAAATAATTGTTGTAAGTTATTGCTTGGGGATTTTGGTTACTTTTATCCTGCTCACCTACTTCTGCGGACTAGAAAGCATATTCAGTACTCATCACCTGTCTACCTTCTTCCTGTAATACCATCTCAGCTTTAAACCATCTACAAGTCATATGGTTTTGCTCATTAATGGCTTAGGTAGCCAGTGATTTAATCACTTTACCCTCAGTAGATCAAGGATTCTATCAATGAACTGTGAATTAACTTGCTATGTGCTTTACTCAATTTCCTTGTCTGTCTTTGGAAAGCACATGTTTTTAATGGGAATATAAGGCTCAGCTCTGCATACCAAGATCAGTGTTATACTATTCTTGAAGCATTAAGAAATGGGTGCTCTCATAATTTCTTTTTTTGTTTGGCCAGTTTTGGACATGTACTTCTATGTAGTCGTTTTAATATATACACCAGTGGTTGATAGCACCATATCTTGAACGGGACAATGTATTTTTCTGTGCTACCAACATGGACTAATACACTGTTTCAGAGTAATTAGGTATGATACATTGCATGTGTCCTTATGTCTACAATATCTAGGTATTTTTTCCATCCTCTGAAGCTATTAGACTCAGTATTTTACAATGAAAGAGTGTTCCACAATTTAATTACACGTTTTGTACAAAATATTTCCATTTAACAGTTCCAAACTGTCTCTTCCCTTTGAGTATAACCATTCTGGCTCAGCTCCCATCCCTAACAATGAGAGTGCCACATATAGTCCCTAAGTGTCTGAAAATGCTTTTCTTTAGTCTCCATTTATAAAATGTGTCTTTTGCCCTTTGTTATGCGCTCACTATTTTAATTTCTGGAATGGCCTCTACCGTTGTTTTCACAGCGAGAACAATGTAACCAGCAGTGGCTGTGGTTTTGCTACGAGTGCCCTTGCATTCCCAGTGTGGTTTACAAATCCCAGCATCCTTGCTTGAAGCCTAATTCTATTTTTGTCTAATCTAGATTAGTTCATTGGGCCAGATTAGGAATCTTTATTGCTGATAAACTGTTCATAAGCAGGTATTTTGCTGCAGAAGACTGACTTGAAAGTAATTATTCATACTGGGGAGGGGGAAATTGTGTAGCTAACAGTAAAGATGTCACTAAATACAAAGGTACAGCTGATTTCCATCTCATGAGTTTTGGAGATGGTAGAAGGAAGGGTCAGCCTTTTATTAGCTCACTTCAATACCTCCATCAGGAGAGTTCTGGGTGTAAAAAGGAAAAAAGGTCATCTTCCTGTGCAGAGAGGAAAGGAAAATATCCTAGAGACTTTATATTATTTATCTTGATGCACTCAATCCTGATTTCAGAAAGCATTCAGCCCAGATAGAGAAAACCTTCAGGATTTCTGTTAAACATGATCAACCTATTCTGACTGTAAGGCATAGAGCTGGAAGGATGTCCTTTTGCATTCACAGTATACTGCATTTCCTTCATCTTCTTGGCTTGTTGACTGGTTAAGGGATCAGGAGCATATCTTCTTGGCTTGTTGACTGGTTAAGGGATCAGGAGCACAAGTAGTGTTCTCCTCTGTCCTTCCAGTTGCGTGGAATGATGAGGAAGAAACAGGAAGACCCATCAGATCAATGCCTGGCTCTGAGCCACAGGCAGAATCTTGGGGTTTTTGATCATGAGTCAGTTTACCTGACATCAGGCCTGCTGGCTACAGAGAGGGTACACCTGTCTCAAAGGAGGAAAAGGATCTTTGCACAGGAGTTAGCAGGGCTCATCGAAAAAGTTTTAAACTAGATTTGAAGGGGGAAAGGGATAAAACCAGGCTTGCTAGAGATAAGCCTGGAGGTGGCACACTAATGTTTGAGGGATATTCCTTCGGTCTGCTGTCTCAGTGGAGGTAGTGGATGGAGATCCATGTGGCAGCAAAGATTCAAGGGTTATTGATGTGTCAGAAACCACAGAAGTGCCTGAGAATGGACACGTGAAAATTAGGGCTTCTCCCCCCAGAAAGGTGGCAGGATCAATAGCCCAACTGAAGTGCATCTACGTCAGTGCATGCAGCATGCCAACAAAGGGGAGGAGCTGGAAGCCATTGTGCAGCAGGAAAGCTATGATATAGTTGACATCGTGGAAACATGGTGGGATGACTCGCACAACTGGAGTGCTGCAATGGATGGCTATAAACTCTTCAGAAGGGATAGGCAGGGAAGGAGAGGCAGTGGAGTAGCCCTGTATGTTAGCGAGTGTTTTGACTATCTAGAGCTTAATGATGGTAATCATAGGGCTGAGTGTTTATGGGTAAGAATTAGGGGGAAGGCCAACAAAGCAGATACCATTGTGAGAGTCTGTTATAGACCACCCAACCAGGATGAAGAGACAGATGAAATATTCTATAAGCAGCTGGGAGAAATCTCACAATTGTTGGCCCTTGTTCTTGTGGGGGACTTAAACTTACCAGATGGCTGCTGGAAGTACAGTACAGCAGAGAGGAAACAGTCTAGGAGGTTTCTGGAGTGTGTGGAAGAGAACTTCCTGACAGAGCTGGTGAGTGAGCCCAGCTAGGGAAGATGCCCCACTGGACCTGTTGTTCATGAACAGAGAAGGACTTGTGGGTGATGTGGTGCTTAGAGAACATCTTGGGCATAGTGATCATGAAATTAGATAGAGTTTTTGATTCTTGGAGAAGGAGGGGAATCAGCAGTACTGCTACCTTGGACTTTCGGAGGGCAGACTTTGGCCTGTTTAGGAGGCTGGTTGACAGGGTCCCTTGGGAGGCAGTCCGGAAGGGCAAAGGAGTCCAGGAAGGCTGGACATTCTCCAAGAAGGAAATCTTAAAGATGTAGGAGCCCATGTCCACATGTGCCAAAAGATGAGTTGGCGGGGAAGAAGACTGGCCTAGCTGAACAGAGAGCTTTGACTGAAACACATGAAAAAAAAGGAGAGTTTATGACCTTTGGAAGAAGGGGCAGGCAGCTCAGGACTACAAAGATGTTGTGAGGTTATGTGGGGAGAAAATTAGAAGGGCCAAAGCCCAACTAGAACTTAATTTGTCTACTGCTGTAAATGACAATAAAATATGTTTCTATAAATACATTAGCAACAAAAGGAGGACTAAGGAGAATCTCCATCCTTTATTGGATGCGGGGGGAAACATACTGACAAAGGATGAAGAAAAGGCTGAGGTACTTAATGCCTTCTTTGCCTCAGTCTTTAATAGTAAGACCAGTTTTCCTCCAGTAACCATCCCCCTGAGCTGGAAGATAGGGATGGGGAGCAGAATGAAATCCCCATAATCCAAGGGGAAATCGTTAGTGACCTACTACACCACTTAGACACTCATAAGTCTATGGGACTGGAGGGAATCCACTCAAGGCTACTGAGGGAGCTGATGGAAGTGGTCACCAGGCCACTTTCAATCATTTATCATCAGTCCTGGCCAACCGGGGAGGTCCCAGTTGACTGGAAGTTAGCAAATGTGACACCCATCTACAAGAAGGGCCAGAAGGAGGATCTGAGGAACTACAGTCTGACTTTGGTGTCAGGGAAGGTTATGGAGCAGATCATCTTGAGTGACATCATGTGGGACATACAGGACAATCAGGTGATCAGGCCCGGTCAGCATGGTTTTATGAAAAGCAGGTCCTGCTTGACTAAGCTGATCTTCTATGACAAGGTGACCTGCTTATTGGATGAGGGAAAGGCTGTGGATGTTGTCTACCTAGACTTTAGTAAAGCCTTTGACACTGTTTCCCACAGTATTCTCCTGGAGAAACTGGCTGCTCATGGCTTGGACGGGCTTACTCTTCACTGGGTAAAAAACTGGCTGGATAGCTGGGCCCAAGGAGTGGTGGTGAATGTAGTGAAATCCAGTTGGCAGCTGGTCACAAGTGGTGTTCCCCAGGGCTCAGTATTGGGGCCAGTTCTGTTTAACATCTTTATCAATGATCTGGGCAAGGGGATTGAGTGCACCCTCAGTAAGTTTGCAGATGACACCAAGTTGAGTGGGAGTGTTGATCTGCTTGAGGGTAGGAAGGCTCTACAGAGGTATCTAGACAGGCTGGATCGATGGGCTGAGGTATGAGGTTCAACAGGGCTCAGCACCGGCTCCTGCACTTTGGTCACAATAACCCCATGCAATGCTACAGGCTTGGGGCAGAGTGGCTGGAAAGCTGCCTGACAGAAAAGGACCTGAGGGTATTGGTCAACAGCTGGCTGAATATGAGCCAGCAGTGTGGCCAGGTGACCAAGAAGGCCATTAGCATCCTGACTTGTATCAGAAATAGTGTGGCCAGCAGGACTAGGGGAGTGATTGTCCCCTGTACTCCGCACTGGTGAGGCTGCACCTAGAATACTGTGTTTGGTTTTGGGCCTCTCACTAAAAGACAGACATTGAGGTGCTGGAGCATGTCCAAAGAGCGATGAAGCTGGTGAGGGGCCTAGAGCACAAGTCTTACGAGGAATGGCTGAGGGAACTGGGGTGGTTTGGCCTGGAGAAAAGGAGGCTGAGGGGAGACCTTATCGCTCTCTACAACTACCTGAATGGAGGTTGTAGTGAGGTGGGTGTTGGTCTCTTCTCCAAAGTAACAAGCAATAGGATAAGAGGAAATGGCCTCAAGTTGTGCCAGGAGAGGTTTAGATTGAATATTAGGAAAAAGTTCTTACCTGGCAGGGTTGTCAAGCATTGGAACAGGTTGCCCAGGGAAGTGGCTGAGTCACCATCCCTGGAGGTATTTAAAAGATTTGTAGGTGTGGTGCTTAGGGGACATGGTGTAGTGGTTGACTTGGCAGTGTTAGGTTAATGGTTGGACTTGATCTTAAAGGTCTTCTCCAACATAAATGATTGTATGATTCTATGAAAGAGAACTACCTTGGCAAATCAGAATACTAAGGCAATACTATGCTGTTGCTAGGCAATAACTAGAGTTTTTCTGCAATTTTCTACCTTTGGATGGGTGGTGTAACTGGTCGAGGTTTGTTATGTCATTGAAGTCCTTATCTGGACAATATGTGGCAAGAGACAAGGCTGGAGAGATAACAGGAGTGGTACAATTAGTATTAATTAACCTAATACATCAAGAATACATGCTTTATGTTGTTTGTTTGACAAATCCTGGCTGCTTGATCCAGAATTAAAATGTAAACAATTTAAAGTATCACACTGCTTCTGAGATGAAGCAATCACTCAATTTCAGATGCTAAAAACCAAAATAATAAGATGGGAGGAAGGAAGATAATAAAGAGGAGTGAGATAAAGGTGTGAAAGCATTTAAAGAATCCTGTGGGTTTTTTCAATGTAATAAGTACCTAAACTGCTTTCAAGTATTAAGAGTATAAGGTCCTCTATAATTTAGTGATGTCACATTTTGAGCTATGTCACTCTGACCTCATCCTTAGTATATATGCAGCCCAGAATGTGCTATTTACCTTTCACAAAATAGCATTATTCAAGTTATTACATTTGCCAGTACAGTACTACAAAGCCTAAAGTACAACTTAACTTAGCAAATATTGAGTAAAATTGAAGTGATTCCAAAGATTACAGACTTACTGTGGCCAGCGGCAGGTATAATGTGCATGCAGCTTGGCTTAAGTATTTATTTGTTGTTGTTATTTGAGCCGAAGGACTAATTTCAACTTTGACATCAGATAACCAGAGGGGTTTTCTTCCAGAGCACTAACGTCAGAAGGGCTTCATAAATAGAGTCTGGCGTGCAATTAAACCGGTTGGAGATACTAGGTAAACTTTCCACTCTGATGCCGAGTCTAGTCTTCCTGACATCCAAGTATGCCTTTTGTGAGTCTCATTTTTTTAGTAAGTCAGGAGATCTAAGCCTTAAATGAAGCAGGCTGTACCAGACACAGATTTTTCATCACCAGTGGGATCATGACCTTGCAGTGTATATTGAATTTAAGTTTAATACTGTAATGGATGGGACTTGTAATAAAAATTGCTAGATGTTTTGTGGATGAGTAATAAAGAGTAGATCAGAGTACAGGACTTCAAGAATCGACAGTGCCAACGAATTTCAAACAATACTGAATTTATACTATCTTTTGGCATTGTTTTTGTGGTTTGGAAAGCTTATAATAAAATTCAGGCCTTGTCCATTATTTAATTACTTTGCTACATTTTTTGGCACTTTCTTAGTAGCTTAATAGGTAGTTTGCATAAAATGCTACCACTGTTAAATATCTGTTTGTGCAGCTAGGAACATAGTGGTGTTCCTTCTGTCCTCATGTATCACTTAAATGGAGATAAAATAGTGATTACACTTACTCTTTAGGACCATAGACTTGGATTTACTTTCAGCTCTTGCTACATATGTAACCATTTTGGCAGACTCATTTAAGTTTTCAGAAGATACCAGTACCTGCTGCTACATTACTCTGACTTTAAGTGGAGTTTTATTTTACTGTCTTGTCATTAACCTGCTCATCTCTCACCAGCAATAAATATGAGGAATCCCATTATCCTAGCAGACAAAAAAAACCCAATCCACAAAACAAACAAACAGACAAAAAACCCCAAACTCCAAAAGTCCCTGAAGTTTGAAACCTAGAAAAGAGCATTCACTGCTGTGTGGCATTTTTCTGTGGTTGTGATTACGGATGTGGAAGTTCCCTATCTTTTAAAGGTATGAATGTCAAGCAGCCAGATTCAGTGCATGTAAGGGTTTGTAGATATGTGTCTGTTGCTTTCACCTTTCCCAGAGAAGTGGAAAAACTGTCTGAGACTGCCAGGGGTGGCTTAACAGCAGGGTCAGTGTGCCTGCTGCTAAATTTCCTTCCAAAAGAAAGATGGCATGGTGCAACTTTGGAGAAGCAAGCCATGTGTTGCAGGGCTTAGTGATACCATTCCTTTTCTGGGAAACGCAGTGTATTTATTTTCCTACATTATTTAATGCTCGCACCCAGATTGTCAGTTGCCAAGGCTCCCTTCCATGGGACTCCCAGGAAAGTCATGGTGAGATTGATGATTTAAACGGCTCTTCAGGGGTTGGTAAAATTAAGGATCTCAGTTATTGAATTTCATCTGGAGTACTAGTGACAACAAAGCCTTCAAAATGACACAGGAGAAATGAAGTAAACAATTACATGGAAATAAAGATTCTTCACACATCAAAGTTCACATGCTCATAGAAGGTTTCTTTCCTATCGTGCTGATTAAATCCTGCTAAAATCCAGCAAGTTCTCCTAAAATAGATGCAGCTTCCTTGTACTGTATGAACAGTTACATCTCTTGTTGTTATTTTTATTATTAGTGTTGCTGTTTTTCTGTTCTGTACCATATTTCATGTCAGCAGTCAAACTAATTGAAAACCTGAAGTAAATTATTATTATTACAGTAATATATTGCATCATAAGTATGCATCATTCTTGAATAGTAACAGCAAGCCTAAGAAAGTTAGTAACTAGCTTAGATATGGAAATAGAAATCACAAAGGAAGGACACATTAAGATCAGCAAGGAAGAGGGAAAAAACCTGAAGTTTTCAGTGTGAACTTGAGTAACCATGACCTTTAAAAAGTTTTCAGAAATTTGTCTGCACTCAGAACAGGCATCCTGTGAGTATATCATACCGTTCTTTATTTCATTTCTCCTTTCTCACCCTCTGTCCATATACCTTTTCAGCTCTTGAAAAATGCCATATAAATGTGCTGTGAATTATATGTGCCCACATAAATGTTCCTTTTCTTTTTATCCTTCATTAGGACATTGTGATTTATAAGGACCAGCTATTCTGTATTATGTCAATTATACCAGAATGGTGGCATTACTCTTTGGATTGAAGCATAGGACAGATACTGGCAGTGCAAAATACATTTTGCTTGGCAAATATTGCAGGAGAATAGCTATGTCCTCCTTTGAAGTATCAGCAAGACGGAAGTGAGAACTTAGAAAGCTCTCTTTTCAGTTTTATACTATTTGAGTCAAAAACAGGTTGTAGACTTTTTGTGCGAAAACTGTAGCCTATACTAGCGAAAGGCTTGGAAGAGGCAGAAGACAATTTATTCTGGCAACTTTAGGGAGACGTCCCATGGAAAATGCAAAAGCACTCCTGGAAAGGCATATTCTGCTGGTCTTCGTGCTCTGGAAGGAAGAAGCAGAGACCTGTCTAAGCCCCTCTATTCCTCTCCTGAAGAAGCCTGTGTTACTAGCAGTGCAAGCCATTTATACTTCTCCAGAGTAAAGCAATGATGTGTTTGCACATGGAGTACATTAAAAAGAAGTTTTCTTGCATTTTGTATTGAAAGGGAAAGGTAGCTGCAAGCCAATTATACTGGTGGTGTTTCAGAGCAGCTGCTTGCTACACCAGAAACAGAGTCTGAGAGGTGAGGACCTCTGCAATCTGGAAGCAGTACTGCACAGCTCCCCACTGAAACCAAAGATGAGGAACAGAATTCTGCTTTCAGGAATCTAATCTTGCTTTTCAACAGCCAACTCCGCAGCTGTCATGTTTTGATGATAATGAATTTAGATGGCAATCAGTACCTTGGTCAAAAAGGGGCAAAAATGTTGAGAGGAGCCAGTTCTGATGAATGCTGTGTGAAAGATGGGAAAGGTCTGAGGCCATTAGTGATGACTGATGCTATAGGAGAAGCATATAAATGATGTACTGAAGTAATACATTAGGGCACAATATGAAGCCCCTCTGGACCTGAGAAATATATCACCAATCAAATTTCTTTTGAAGGTCTTCTTTTTTCCTAGCAAGGAGGACTTGATGGGAATCCCTGTCAAGTCTCCACTTGATATACAGTGCTTAAACGTTGCTGGATATCTTAATTTGCAGACATTATCAGGCTGGGAGTGGTAATGTTTTGGCAGTTAGTGGAAAGGAAAGCTTGTTATTTATATTAGGCTCTTTTTAGTTGAGAGTATAGGTTGTTTTGATTTGGTTTACTTTAGAGGAATAGTTCTGAGATATTTAGAGAAGCACAACACAAGGTCGTGATCAATTTCAACACAATTATTTTATGATTTAAGACAGCAGGAGAGCCTAATGTGCAACCCACTTTACTTTGTTTTCTTGAATAAAAATGAACTGTTGAGAAGCACAGGCTGAAGTTTCTGATGGCTCCTGTAAATCATCTCAGCTGTCAATGGCACACGGCAGCTTTCAAAGGAGAATAACAGTCTTTTTTTGTGCTTGTTTAACTATTAAAGTCCTGTGGGTGCTGAGTAGAACCTGTCCTGAAGCATTTATATGCCCTTTCATGGCTCTGTCATCATCCATACTGCTGCCTTAGGTGGATTTAGAACTAAAAGAAAGGGAATATTCATTCTATCCTGTTTTGACTCCCTAGTTTGTCAGGGACGTGTGGACTTTGCCCAACGAACACACTTGATGCTGACAGTGGGGCACCTTCACTTGCCAAATGCACGTGACCTCGGTGCTTGGGAAATGTTGCAGAAGGGTGACTATGCCTGACTTCTGAAGTCTGTATGGAATTCAGATACTGTGCAATATTTTTCAGATTCCTGGCATAAAGTATAACAGTCGTTTTGCGTCTGTCTTCGTGCTTGCATGAGAAGTTCTCCCCTTCTTGATTCATTCTGTGGTTTTAGCAGTTAGCTTAGATCAATCCTAGCATCACACTGCCAGGAGTTAGCATTCATTGCCCTTCCTTACTGACTTGGATTTATCTGTTTTCTTGTGGGCTACTATGTTCCATTCAATATTTTGGATAACCCAAATACTTATGAGTTAACGTATAGTGTCCTAAGATTGTAAACGCTTTGCTTCTTTTGGTTTATTTGAACTAAATGTATTATTTAGCTGATAAGTTTCAATTTATCTGCCTATTTCAACCTGTATTAGATTTTATTGTGTTAAGGCCACTGGCTTTCATGAAATCGGATGAAGCTGGTGTTTTATTTTTGGTAAATTGCATAATCTGAGGAATTTAGTCTGTTTAAGAAATTGATACAGCATATAAAACTGTATCTTGTGCACATAATAACATACAGCAGAAAGTGAGGTGCAGGTTTGGTACACAAGTTCTAAATTATTTACATGTTTCATAAAAAAGGAGTGCAGAAAAATCCTGCTTTTAACTTCTTCCACTGAGTTTACCATCCTTCTGTTTTCATCCCATTTTGCATGCCTTACACAATGATATCATTGGAACAATCAAATATTAAATCTGAATGAGGGTAAGGATTTATATCTTCCATTATAGCTCCCTTAATATTTTCATTTTCTATCCTTTCAAACCAAGTATCATCTTTAGAGCTGTGTTGTAGATGGGTTAAGGAATCAGTAAAGACATTGGGGCATAATCTGAGCAAAAGTATATTTTCTGTCTGGCCATTCCATCACTACAGAGCTGAAAGAGTGAAGTTTGGGCTATGAATCAATGGAAATACGATCTGGATGTTTAACAGAAAAACAAAAATATACAAAAGCTGATCTCGTCTCAGTAGATGTGTGTGTTTCAGTAGGAGCCATAAGCCTCCAGCTGTCCTCTGGCCTCAATTTTATTTAAGTCAAAAACCAGTTTGAGAAACATATGTTGGTTGCAGTAATGACAGGTCAGAATGCCTTTAACCTGATTTTATGTGGGGTTTTACGCCCTGAAGAATTTTATTACAGATATAACAACATCTGTGTATACCAACTCATAGTATGGGAGTGCGTTGCTGCTTTTTTTTTGTTTGTTTGTTTGTTTTTGCAACTGGTAAAGCTATGTAGCTTCAAAAATTTCCAGTGTAGGCTAAGATAAATTTGAATCCTCCTTCAGTAACTGAAGTTTATGCATATCTTGAACCTACCATTCACTGCTAATGGACCACAGTTTTCTAAAGAACTAATAATGAGCTGATGGGTTTGGGGGAAAAGATGTTGTATTTAGAAGGCTTTATTGAGAGAAATATTTTTTTTTCTGGCCAAGTCAAATCACACCTGCTGTGAATAGCAAGAAGTTTGATCTAGAAGCTGCTTTGCTCTTTTATTTATAAAATGCTTGCTTTGAGGAGGTTGCAGAGCACAGATGTGAGACTGAGAATAATGTATACATGTTGTTTAAATTTTTTTCTTGATTGCATAAGTTATATGACTTGTTTTTCGTTTTATTAACAGCTGTAATTTTTTTCTTTCACATATAGTCTAGGTAATATCACATCTGTATAAATCAATATAATAATGACATTATGTATGTATATTATTATTTAACCATTGCTCTCTAGGGTGTAGTTATGTCAGTCATATTTTATAGAGAGTTTCTGTAGACTGTTATAATCATTACAATCTGTTCTGTGGAAAAACCCTGCAAATCAGCATTTTCTTGGTATTTCAAGTAGTAATGGTGTTGTATGGGTAAATAGTAACAGAATCTCTGAATAACATGATCCTATAAGCATTGGAGGAAATAATGCATGAAGAATATGCAACTAAAAAACTGAATAAATGAATACTCTTTATAGAAGATATTATTGCAAAGACTTTTTCAAGTCATCTAGCCACCAGTGAATTTATGCTTGTAAATGCAAAAATATTAATATGCACTGGTGTCTTTTGGAAACCTGTCAAATGCGCATTTTGTGCTGTCTTGAATTATTTTGTGTGTATATTAAGTAGGCATCAAATTGTGCTTAAATCAAAGATAAATGATTGCTGTTTTGGATGCCTTTTTCTGAGAAAGGCAGGATGAAATTGGAAGTTGTGTGCAATCACGTTTCACCAATATACAATGTTCTAAACCTTATAACATATAAATCTTCTTTTGGATGATATCTAGTCAGAATGGACTCTCTAAATATTCCTTCTAGCAAAATTCTTTTATAAATCAGAAACATTTTATGCTAACGTTGATGTGATGAACAACACTTTGTAGATCTCTTAAATAATTTTCACCCACAATTTTTTCAGAGGCCACAAACACAAGGACATGAGAGAGATAATCCTAGCACTGTTTGCCCCATTTCACATTTTTTTAATCCATCAAGGCACTGTATGATGGACACTGTGCCCAAGTTAGTTTAATTGAAGCAGTAACTTGTGCTGACCTGTACCAGATGAAATCCTTTCCAGATCATGATAGCATCTGTTAAGGCAGGTAATATAACCTAGAGTATGTGTATAAGATTTTCTGTGTCCAGTGTTCTACTTAACAATTTTGTTGCTTTAATGCATTAAAAAAATTAAAGATTTTTTTTCTTTTCAAAACCTGTTGATACTATCTAAACAAATGTGAGAACTTTTAGCCAGGATTGTGTTTAATCACTAATGATCATAAGTGGTCTTATTTTCCAGCTTATGGAAGCACAGCCAAACCAGAACTGAGAAAGAGCTAACCACCACTTTTTGCTTTGCACATGATAGTTGCTCCTTAGGGTAAACTGTGAGGAAAAAGGGAGGGTGTAGGGAGTGGCGTTCGGAAGATCTCGCGATGTATGGAAGGAATAGCTGTAGCCCTCCCTTGTTACGAGGTAAGGTGATGGATAGGCTTGTAATGTTAAGGGCACACCCACGAAGGAGGTACTTAGTGAATGTATATAGGTAAAATACACAGTTTAATAAACGGACATTTTGTATCCACCACATTGGTGTCTGTGCTGATGTCCCCGTGAAGGTCTTAACCTCCTGCAGCATTAGTCTCTGCGATCTGAGCGCCACTAACACATGGAGAGGCAGGTTTAAAGAGGCAGGCTAATTGCAGCAGGAGGGCAAAACCTCGATCAGGTAGTCCACTGGCAGTTTAAGTATTTCTGAGCAACAGATTTTCTTCTTGCATTGACAGTGTTTATTCAGTGGGTTGACCACCACATGTTAAATGACTGCTTTGTTTTCAGAAAGTTCAGACAACACAACTGAGAATTTGTCCCTCCCAAATGCTTACAATTAAGTATTTTGTTCCCTAAGGTGCTCTAACAGTAGTTACAGAAGGAGCATTGCCATTGAACAAATCCATATTTATGTGCATTTGAGTTACACAGTGTTTTTTTTAAAAAAATGCATGAAGTAGTAATACGGGCTTTAAATTGTAAGTTATAACTGTGTAGACCATGGGGGTCTGGGAAGATTCTATGAAGAAGATGTTCATGTCAGATTTTAACCACAGTTATATAAAGGTGAGAAGAGCAATTGATAAAGTGTCAGGTATAGAGATGCCCAGTATGAAACTCTTGGGATGCTGCTTTTACAAGCTCCAGAAAGCGTAAAATGAAAACTATAGAACAGGTCTTGCTCACAACTTCTGGCAGCCTAACCAGTATGGACATAAGCAGAGAGGATGTGTTGGGGCATCAGCAGGAAAAAAAGGATGTGGATGCAATGGAGAGGAATTGAGCAGCTGCAATTTAATACGTTTCTCTAAGAAATGCTGATTATCAAATTGTATTAAGGAATTGCCTCTTTTACTTGGAAGACAATTTGTCTTGACAAGCCCTTTTAAAGTGAACATGTTAAAAGCACAAGGGAATGGAACTATTAAGAAAGGATACTGTGTGTGAGTGAATGTATGTATTGCTTAATATAGCACCAGTGTGTTGAGTCTTTATTACTATCTCAAAAGCTTTTTTCTCTCTCTTCATTGGCCATAAGAAATATCCTCAGAATCCTAAGAGAATGGGACTTTTAACTGTAGATATTCAGTAGTGAAAACAATAAGCGACTTAACTTTGCATCCTACCACAATAGCTAAATTTTCTTCAACAGTATTTTCTTAAGGCTCCTTCCAAATATTCAGGGCATTCCTGAGCTGTTCATATAAGGCCCTAAAATGAGCCATAAAAACATAATCAGGATGTTTCCAGGGTGCTGTGATTTCAGTAAAATTCAAAGTGAATCCTGCTCACTTCTTCCATCCAGATCAAGTGGTTCATTTCAGCTTCTCCCGACACAAAGCTATTTCATATAGGTCTATCGCTGCTATTAATTACATACTTTTTTTCTTGTGTGTTATCATAAAATGAAAGGGCTGATGAGAATGTTTGGTATAGATATGGAGCTGCCAACTTGAGATGTTGAAAAGCAATGGATGTCAGCAATGAGTTTTAGTTACTTCCCCTAGGATAATTCCACAGGTCACACTGACAGGACATTTCTGCTGATGCTCAGTTGAAATATTAATGTGCTGCCCTTACTTCTTGTTGTACCTCCCTCTGATACTCTGCATTACTCCTGGGTGTCTGTACCTTTTGAATACATGCACTGCCACTGTTTTCTATTCTCATGACTTTATTCCTTTGTTGATCAAAATACTTGGCCTTCTGTTCTGGGGAGAAGGTCCAAAAGACTCAATATTTGCAAAACTGAGTGTTTTTAAAGCTGGTTCTAGAACATTTGTTTCTGACAGCCAGGAAACGTCCACACGCAAAACTCCTGCGACTCCTGTTCTCCAAAGAACAAATGGAACATAACGTAACAAGAAAATTGGTTAAAGGCTATAAAAATAGGTAGAAAACAACCTCATCTTTTTACCTTAATTTTTGAATAAAATACAGTACTATACACCTCTTTGGTATACCTTAATTAGTTTTCCCAATTCAAAGATAAAATTAGAATAATCATGACAAGTGTGGATCCTTGAATAGATACCCTTTTTTCATTACCAAACATTGCCTCTGCATGCCATTCTGTGTTCCATATTTGCAAAAATTCATGTCATAAAGACTGCTATCTTTGGATGTCTGTAGTTGTGTGAGTCAGTAAATTGTTTATTTTCTCAGTGGGAGTTCACTCAGGACATTGAGGAGCTATTTCCTCCTAATTAGTTCCCTAGAGTCCTCTTATTAAAAAAAAAACACCTTAGGCTTCAAGGAGTCTGTTTGGGGTCATTATTTTCTTGATAAATGTACTCACCAGCACTCCAGATTTCCCAGAAGGGAGACTGGAGGGTAGAAGAATGTTGTGTTGCACGTTATATTCCATGATTGGTTCAAATTACTCAATTTACCCAGTATTTTCAAAAAACAATCCTAAATCATCAGTCAGCCACATCCTACTTCCAGTGCTGATACCAGACAGTCATTTTCCCTCAGAGCATCGTTGAACATGAGCTCTCCTCAGCTTGTTTCATACTTTGATGAACTAGATGGCTGCAGGGACTGTACTGAGATTTGAGACATTTCATTTGAGATGTTGCTAGTTGTTTCCATCGCAGATAGCTCTGTAGGAAAGGAGTAGACAACACTGATTTTACTCATACTAGGGAGAGATTATCAACCTGTAAAATTTACCATCATATTTTACCGAACCACTCTTGAGTTGTCATCTTGTCAGATAGGTATGCTAATGCAAAGTGCTTTATCTTGTCTAGTCTTTGTAAGGGAACCTACAACCAAACCTGAGATAATGCTGAAAGAGGTTGTCATTTATTTCACACGTGCTAATAAGACAAGCACCATTGTTATGGTCTTTAGATCAGCAAATACTTCCTCAAAAAGAAAAGTATATCTTTCATTTTAGACTCAAATTTTAGCTCCATCCTGTGTAAATGTGTTCATTTTCACCTGTCACAAAACCTTTCATGCTGTGTATCTTGTGATTATTACATTGTGCTCATTCTTTGATAATTGCTCACCTCTGCAATTCAGCATTGTTAAACACAACTTTGTGTTTTTATTTATTCTGTAGGTGCTGAACTCAATCTAACAGAGTTGTAGGCTGATTGAAACACTGGGCTTAGGTTTCCACAGCCCAAATCCCAATGTTTCCCTTTGGCCTTCAGACACCATGACAGTTGGGTGTAGACCAGGCACTGCAAGTCGAATTACAGATGTGAAACACTGGACTGTAGCAGGTGTATTCAAATTCTTCTACAGGTATAATCTGATTCACATCTGTGCCAGCCTTACGGCAAAACATTTACAAAAGAAAAGGCTGTTAAGTGCTGTAGAGCTGACTGCTCAGCAGCAGTGCCCAGCACCCAGTCCCATCACCCAGGACTGTTTAACACACACGTGGTTGTGGAAGGAGGCAAATACTGCCTTGAGATAATTCCCCCTTTAACAAGAGCAGCTGCAACATCCCCTTTGCAAACAAATGCCTCTACCCCTCTCTAATTTACATCATCATGAAAAGCTCATACTTCCATTGTCAGGGAAATATTTTTGGTTTATTTCAGTGGGAGTTTGTTTGATTGAAGCCTGAAAAAACGCCTGAAGATATAACAGAAATAAACTTTTCTATTGATAGGAAATGCACCTTTTTTAATCCTGAGATGATGAAAATATCTTACATTTGCAATCATAAAATATGTGAGCTTGCCTTTCTTGCAGGCTCTGGATTGCACGTGTGCAACACAAGCCCTGCATCACTATAAACACTGAGAACAGTTGTGAATAAATAAAACCAGAGGCTGAGGAAAACAGATGCTGCGCAATTTGTACATTTTATTTACTATTGAACTACACCATGCCGTAACATTAGCTGCCTTATTATATTCACCCATCTCTAGAAACAAGCTGAAGCAGCAGCGGTGGCCAGCTCAGGCGTGTAGGCAGTGCAGCCGCACTGGCTGCCCCCTCTGCCGGCTGCTCTACAGACCACAGGTGGGTTTGATGGGGTTTTTTTCTCAGCTGTAGGAATAATTTTCTCAACCTGGAATAATAATATTTGCCAGCAAAAATTTTATAGCATCATTATGAAAAGTAATAGGAAATTTGTGTGTCTTGTTCATCTGGAATAAGAAAGAAAGTGAAAGGTCTGAGAAATAGAAAACTAGTGAATACTTTTGTCTTGCTGGAGAAACTATTTGTTGAGAACCACTGTGCTCACTTCCTGCAGCAAGGGAATGCCAAAGTTTGCTGTACAGAAAGAGATGAAGCTGTATTGTGCTTATTCTGAATGCTAGAGACGTTGTTCATTAAGTTCTGCAAATGCCAGATGTGGAAAAAAAAAAAGTATTCTGCAACCAAGACCTTCTAGAAATTTGAAAATTAAAATTCAAAGTCATGTCTTTCTGGGTGTGGGATTCAGTTTGGTCACAGATAGGTATTATAAAGTATTTGTATAGATTTAACTTTCAGGTGGTTCTAGCAGATCTTGTATAAAGAACAACTGAGATTTCAAAGTCCATGTAGAGTGCATACTGTAGCATGACCACAGTATACAGAGGATAATATAGTCTCCTGGGTTATGGCATCAATTAAATAGTAGGCTTCTAGGATGCTGCAGTTTCTCTATTGCCATTTCTTTCTCTTTTTTTTTTTTTTTTTTTTTCTTCTCCCTTGTCTGCCTACAAGGGTGCCAGCTAAGGCTTCCCGAGGTTGTATTTTTCCTGTCATAGCTAGCGGAGGCATCTGCAGATATTTTGCGTAGAACAGAGGTGCGCTTTTCCAGTGGGACTTGACAGCCAGCTACTGTAGGGCTGGTACTATCACTTGTCTATGTGCAGCCAGAGACACAAAGGTACATGATCTAACTTGCACCCGTTACACAGCTAGAGTGAAAAATTTTGTTGTTGCTACTCTGCTATTAAATCACTAGAATAATTAGATTCTACAGGAATAGTATTAATGGGCTATAAATAATGGCTTGATTATACTACAGTGAGGTTTTCAGACATCACAAGTGATTTGATCTGCCTTCAGTTTACTTTCTTAAAAGTAACTGTATCTTCAAAAGGATTAATGTCGTGTCCCCCTGATCACCTGTTAAAGATGACATTTCTTCAGGTCCCTCAGTTTAGGACCTCTTTAAGTGACTGCTTTGGAAATTCTTGGCAATTTCTGTACTCTCTGCTTTGTCGGTGTGTTCTTGCCTGTACATGTCAACTTTGTGTCATTTGTCATTTGCGCAGTGAATCAGATTTCCAGACATCACAAGCTTTAAAACTTACTAAGATAAGCAGGTGAATGTATTCCTGTTTGTACAATGCTATTTTTACACTGATACTATCTCCTGGATTTCCCATCACTATTGAGACTGATTAATGCCTCCAGAATACAGGACCGTTTCTTTTATAAAGTGTTTTCTTGTTGGCTCATTATTTTCTAATGCTTATTATAGCAGAATTTCATAAATGCGTTATATCAACTCCTCCACAAAAACAGTGTGTCCCACGCAACTCTCTCCGGTGCCTGGCCTCTTTCAGAGGCCTATCAATGCCCCGTAGCAACATGGACCCGCCGCTGCACCTGCAAACGACTGTGCCCATCGGAGCCAAACAGCTGGGGCTGGCAGAGGCAGCAGCGCCCGGGCAGTGCCAGAGCTGGGCTGCTCCGCACAGCCCCCCTCTGCTGGCTGCTGCAGCTCTGCCTCTTGACCTCCCTCTCCTCCCCTGCTTGGGAATCCCTAGCCTCCTTCCTCCTCCTCCTTGGTACGGGAAGATTGTCTCGGCCCTGGTGATAGAAAAATCAAAATGGATTAGGTGGCGTTAAAAAGAGGGAAGATAAAATAGTTTGCTCAAGGTCTCCACCTGATCACTGGCAAAGCCAGAACAGGGGTCTGCTCCTGACTCCCAGCCTAGTACCCAAATCCAAGACCACTCCAACCTCTTTCAAATGCAGCTCACATGAATGAGGTTGGAAACGGTTTACTGCTTTTTAAGAGTGTTTTCAAATTGCATCTTTTTCAGTTGTCAGGAATTAACCGGGGCTGCGTGAGTTTTAATTAATGGATCATGTTGTTTGGTGCATCTGAAAAGAAATTTTAAGAAACATCTTCAGCTCTCTTGGCCAGTAGCCATAATGACAGCCAGGCTAATTATATCGGTCACCAAGTTATCAGTGCAATCGTAACTGGAGGCAAACAGACGCCAAGAGAAGCTGGTAGTAAAATCATGATGTATTTCACAATCATCTTATTACTGACTGATTGAAATTAGGACCTAAAATGCTTTATTGGTACTGAGAGAGTGTCAAGGTTTCATCAAGTCTTAATTTACAGAAGTTGAAGCTTTCCTTGCTTATGGAAAGTGGCTCGTGAAAAAGTGAAAGGTATTCCTTGGTAAATGCGTGAGGAAAGCAATTTACTACTTTTACTTGCAAATGCTAACAATTCAACCTACATGTTCATTTTTCTGCTGAGGTTAGGTATTAGAAACAAAATTCTGTGATGAGGTTCCTCTAACTTCCATTTTATTACATTAGAGATGAAGTTGTCCCATAGTTCTCTGTTATTTGCTTGCTGGGTCTAAAAGAATATAAACTGCACGTAATACTGACTTAGCGTACCAGCTTCCGCTGGGAATATCCCTGTATACTTTAAAATTCACTACATCAGAAGTAGTATACAGTATATACTCTTTTCAATTATAGGTTTAAACTAATTTAATTAAAAACCTAGAAATAGGTTGGCTTTCACAGAGCGTAAACAAAAAACTCTTTGTATAAGTGCTTTTCATAATTTAGAAAAATAAAAGTCTAGCCCCATACTTTCCTGTATTTGGTCACTGCAAACCAAGGCACTGGTAGATTCTGATTTCAAAGACTAACTGGAATTTTGGGAAGGAACAAAGTCATAAAACTCTTCTGGACTAAAGTATTCACAGCCACATAAACAACGAAATGGATTTTATAATTAATTCAGAGTTCCCTGGCAAGCGGAGTGTTGTAATGTGTTGTAATCTACTGATTAAGTTCCGGTAAGAACACTGGCAATGGCTTTCTTTATCAATATCAGTCCTTTAACAGCATCTGAAAGAACCTGAAATTCTGAATGTCAGAATAACCACGAGCGGACTGTGCTCATCTGAGCATCTAGTCAACATGGGGTAACATTTAGAGGGGAGTGAGTCTGTAGGAACAGGTTTTGTGTCATCCTTGGGTCCTGTTTTCTTCCTCTTCCCATGTCCTCAAGGGTTGTGTTTTGGAAACACAGTACTTGAAAGCAAATTGCCTTTGAGAAGTTGAGGCTGGATGGGTGTTTGAAACCTTTCGGCAAAGCTTTTAATCCAGTAGGATTCTACTTCACAGAATGCTTTGCCATCTATCAGACCATTGGTCATGGCTGTTAATTAAATGAAAATGCAAAATAAATCTATAGTGCAGAGATACAACGTAGCCAATTAAATATTCCAGTACAAGGTGCTAATGATAAAAAGTGAATGTCACTGAGGACGACCTGTATGATGTCAGAATACAAATCCTACCAGATGACAGAATGTACGATTCCCATCACGGTCTGGGAGGAAGAAAACCACTGACCCTGACCGCTGAAGCCAGGCATTGCAGAGGAGGTGGTAGGAAGGACATACGGGATGTGAGTACAGGCTTGGGGACTTCTGTGAATGAGAGTGAAAGCAATTAAGGGTGAAACCCTTAGACTACATGCATCTTATTTTCTTGACTCTTGATATGTGGAAGTCTGATGATTCCCGAGTGAGTTCTTTGCCATACAAGCAATCATACAAGCAAAAAAGCATCATATTTTTTCAAATGCGGTTGTTTTAGTATAAAAGAACTGTATTATAGAAAGCAAATGATCAGCAAGAAATGGTGGTTGTTTGAAGTGACTGAGGGACTGTCAGTCCCCTATATCTGCGTGAAGAGCTTTAATGGCTGTGCTGTGAAGAGGGACGGCCTCTTTAAGCAGCTCTCTTCTTGGCAAGGTTAAACCAAATGAATGGCAATAACAGTTACAGCTAACCAAAGCAGCTTGTAGACAGGCATTATAATTCAAGTAAAAATTTGGCAGTCAGGGGCAATCTAAAGAATATAAACGGACAGAGGTGAGTAATCTTAAATAAGTTTCATGAAATCAAAGAAAATATTTAATGACGTTACTTGCAAGAAACAATTTAATGAGCTATCTTGAGACAAGCAAATTAATGAATATTTAGAATCTGATATATGTAAACAATTCCACCTTTTCTACCTATTTGAAAGGTTAATGCTTTTTTTCTTCAGCTATGTATTAGATATGTATTTTAGCTTGGACTGCTAGTTGGTAGCTTCTTTATTCATTTTAGCTTTGGATTGTACGCTTTGCTCTTTCTAGAAGTTAGGTGCTTAGGTGAGGGTTGTGTGAAGGGCTTCATGTTCTTAAAATGGAGAAAAAGGAGCAGAGTTAAATTTTAGAATATTGCAGGATGCTGGACTTTGAAATTTCCATGGAAATTTCTCTCTCTTTCTTTCCGTTATTTTAATAAATGCAGGTAACACATCCCTGTCAAGACTCAGCCAAACTAAATACCAAATAATGTCATCCTTTAAACCAGTTTTGCATTCCTTAGATTTTAATAAAAGTATAATTTCTGAAAATGAAACATATTAAAACATATTTAGTGAAGTTGTAATTGACTACAAGTTCTTCTCCTCCTTCTTTCAAATGAGACCAAACACTCTTTATACACATATATGTGTATATATGTATGTATAAATAAATGTATGTATAGGCCACTTAGGTCTTTAAAGCAAGGACATACTGGATGTAGATTGAATCAGCATCAGAAAATATACTAGTAATACAGTAGTATCAGGCCTTAGGCACTGTTATTACCACATTTATGTTCAGGCACAGCTATTACTATCACATCTCAGTATAGAGAAATTAGTCTTGTACTTTGTTCTCTCAACTCTATAACCCTTTCTAGACCTACACAACCCTTTCTGGAGCTGAAAACAAATCTTGTTGCCCCCCTCAAGCCAGTACTCCTCTTTCCCCAGCAATATTTTGGATGAGAGAAAAGCTGCTGTGCTGCTGAGGTCCCTGGAGGGAAGAAGTAAGGAGAAGTGGAGGGGAGTAGAT
This sequence comes from Strix aluco, assembly GCF_031877795.1. Taxonomy (NCBI): domain Eukaryota; kingdom Metazoa; phylum Chordata; class Aves; order Strigiformes; family Strigidae; genus Strix; species Strix aluco. The sequence goes on along the minus strand of NC_133939.1, from coordinate 24,970,167 downwards.
TGAGAAACACTATAAACATTTGGGAAAGGGACCTGAACCCTGGGGACAGGCCAGAGTGAAAGTGATGCTATGTAGGAATTGTTATCACATACATGAGAGCTGTTATTACATACCACTGCTGTGAGAGGGAGTTAAAGAAAAACTTAATGGGCTCAAATAACAACTTTGTGCCACTTCTGCACGAGTGAAAATGGGTTAGGATCAGGTAAAAGCTTGATGGCCAAAGGTGGGATTGTAGCAAATTGGATGAGAATTAGCTCCAGCTCAAAAAAAAAACTATGGGGAAGGGATGAATGGGTAGATTTTTTTCACATAGTTAGTAGGGGACAATATGCTTAAAGGATACTTGGAGCACTCCCAGGGTGTGTTCACATGATGGCTCAGGAAACCTGGGGAAGATACATAAATCCTCCTTGAAGGAGTGAGAAGAAAACTTTACACACCTGGATTCCAATGGCTCATCAAGTGACAATAAGGGTGCAGTTATTTTATGTCACCATTATTTCTTACCTTTCAGTGCAAAAAACAGCTCAAAGATAAAACTACTCCAGGGTTTTATGCGGATGAAGAATGGCAGAATAGCTCACCTGGTATTGCCCTCTTTGGTGATAGTTTTTAGGCTGTTGGTTGATCTGTGGCTGGTGGCAAGTGATTGATATTCATATGCACATTTTCTTTCTAGTTTTGAAACCTTTTTTTCCCTGTAGTGCTCCCCTGAGAATAATGTAACAACGTGCCTCGGATTGCTCTGTCAGCAAAGAGTATGTTCTGCCTTTTCCTCCCATATCTGAGCACCGTATGCTGTCAGTGGCAGCAAAAGAGTTAAATTTCAGACTACTGAAGGATGCTGAACTTTGAAAATTAATCACGGACTATAATAATTATTGATAACTTGCCAGGACACTATTATTCCAGTACACAGAAACATCACAGGATAAATGGTGCTGCTGTGTCCTGTCACTCCTGCCATGGACATTTAGCTACAGATCCTCAGTGGGACTTGGAGACGTAACTAGCCCAGCGTGGCTGGGACTGGCATTCGCTCCGCTGGGATGTGCTCTCAGGTGAGGGGCGTAACAGCTTATCAAATTATCAGGCACCTTCAGACCTTGCCTGGGGCTATATGCTTGGGAACATGAGTGGGTATGCTGTGCTTGATTAGTGTCAATATTTTAAAACGAGGTGGATGTTAATGCAACAAAATACAGATTTTTAACACAGTGTGAAGGGAAGTCTCTCCTAAGATAACAGGAGATGTTAATGAGCTCTCTACAAGGGGCTTAACTCAGGATGCTTATCATCTTTTAGTGTGTGATTGTGGCTGTTCTTAAAAAATGAATAGACCTTTCAGGATTCAAAGGACTATTTTCCTTTCCCTTCTGATCTGGCCTTCCTTTCTCCCCACATACCCCGAGTTGTCAACTTTTATTCTCTACTGTGATCCTAGAAAGCATGAAGGCCGGGATGGGAGAATACTTTTTTTTCCCCACCATTAAAAATAGAAAGTAGGCAATGAAAAATAATTAAAAGATTTCAAGAAGCAGCAGGAAAAAAAAAAGAAGTCACATGTATCTTGTGTGCAGACAGTGACAGTCTAAGTAAGATCATGGTTTCTTACTAAATGATACCCCTGTGAAATATTTGAGTATTGCACACAGGTATAATTTAGGAAGAGGCAGCAGCCTGCACGCACGCAGGTGTCTACCGCTTTTTTATCCCATAGCGGCAACACTTTATCCTAAACCCCTTTAGACCATGAGCTGTACGAGGCTGCAGGTACCCACCGGAGGGGCACCCCCAAACCCTCTCTCCTGCCGTGGCGCCTCCCGGGAGGGCCCCGGGAGGGTCCCCCGGAGGTAGGGCCGGGGCCGGGGCCGGGCCGGGGCGGTGCGGAGCGGGGCCGGGGCTGCCCGCGCTGTTCGCCGCGCCGCCGCTGGGGGTATCTTTGTACCATTTTTCATCCAGCAGCAATTTGGAGTGGAAACGTGGAATAGGGGAAAAAAAGCAGGGTTCTCGGCGGTTTTAGCGAGCCGCGCATCCAGGAGCCAAAAAAGATTAACAGCCCCCCACGCCCCCCCCCCACCCCCTTCCCCCCCCCCCCCCCTCCCCGCACACACACACGCACCCCTCGGGGCACCGTCGCGGCTCCGCGATCACCCGCCGGACATCGAGCGAAAGGGATTCGTCTGGAGGGCAATTTCGGATCGGGGGAGATCTATTGGATTAGTGGGATTATCTGCCTGCAGACGGAGAGAAGTAGCGTTTGATCATTGCTATTGCTTGCCTGATGGTCGGATTTAAATGGAGGTGGCTCGGCACGGATGAGGCTGAATTCCGGATGGGGATTTCCAGCCCCCCCCTCCCCTCGCCCCGATCCGAGGAAAGGGGAGAAAAATATATAAAAATCGATATAATTCGGAAGTGTCCGGGGCACGATTGAGAAACCTCCAGCTCACGGCGGCTGGGAGAGAGCCGGAGGAGGAGAATCCCGTGAATTACAGTTTCAGCTGCGATTGCAGAAAAGCGGCCGTGAACTGGTAAATACTTTGATGCTCTCGGCGTGCGGGGCGAGCCCCGGCCGGGCTGGGGGGGCGGCCGGGCCGGGCCGGGGCGCGGGGCTGAGCCCGGGGCCGCTTCGCAGCGGCGGTTCCCAGCCAGTTGGTTCCCCGCCGGTTTCCCCGCCGGTTTCCCTGCGTGCCCGCGGGCAGGGAGATGGCATCTCCGGTACCGCAACCGGCCGGCGGAGCGGGGCTGGGGTGCGGGAGATGCGCGGCTGCGGCCAGCCCGAGCCGTGCCCCGGGGGAGCTGGAACGGCTGCGGGGGGGGGGCGGAGAGGGCGCTTGCACGGAGATTTGCACACACACCCGCACCCCCCGCGCACACACACCCGCACCCCCGTACCCCCCCGCCCGCCGGCCCCTGCCCCCGCCGCCGCCCCAGCGAACTTTTCCTCCGCCGCCCCCCGGGAGTGGGGGGGTGGGCCGGGGCCACTGCTCGCCCCTGGCCCGGTCGCGGGGCTGCGTGGCCGGTGCCTCCCTACGGGGCCGTGTCTCTTCCTCGGCTGCCATGCCTGATGGAGGGATTTTTTTTTTTTTTTTTTTCTCTTCAGACATCTTCTCGCTTGGGTGTTAAGTACTGGTTTCTCTCCCCCCCCCCCCCCCCCCCCCCCGTTCCTCTGTTCCTGACGATCGCACTAAAGGCTCGTCTTTGCTTGCTGAAGGAAAATCAATTTTCAACAGGTTTAATTAAAATTAATCAGTCAAATTACTTAATATTAATTGACTTATAATTAAAGCCAGAAAGTTACCTTGGAATCAGGAGAAAGGATGTGATCTCGAATCATTTTAAGGATGCATATGGTTTCAGAGCAATTACATGAAAATAATTGTTTAAATAAAACAAAACAGAGCTTGATTAAAGTGTTGCGTTCTTGCTGCTGCAGGTGACACAATCTGGACAAGCTATTTTCTTCTGCAAATTCGCTGACCTTTCTTAAGGAATATCATTTTAGTTTGACACTGGTTTTGCTTTCTGGAAGGCCAGTTTGTTTTAGCTCTAACAACTATGGCATTAAAAATCCACTAGTATAAAATGGAAATCTATCTTATAGAAGCTATACATATCAAAGTGAATGTTTTTAGCACGTTCAGATGTTCTGTGAATTTGAAATGAAGCAGATTCTTTTTTTCCAGCATAAGTGTAAGAAATTGGTTTAGGAAATATTTTTTCCAGTACTGCCATCCACTGTGGCAATATTTGCATTTACCCAGAACCTTAGTGGGACCAGACTGTACTGGTAAATTCACAGAGGTAGTTCATATCTGGAACCATGTATTTGTGACAATGCTGAAAATAACTTTTTCACGCTTCCTTAGGAACTAGGTTGTTTTTTCAGTTTGTTTGTTTTTTACAGTAGCGGCATTTTTGATGCATCTACAGGCTATTGTTACTGATGAAAGAGCAACACTGTGAGCTTTGGGACCTTTTCTCCTACTTTTTTCTGCACTGGCTTGATTGAAGCAAAGGGTACTTATGAAATTGCATGTACTTTATTACAGGCACCTGACAAGTGCAAGACCCATGTATGATATAAATGAACATTTAAAAATAGAGCCCATTATTCAGGGCCCTGATTTTCAAAGATACTGATTCCCATTGACTGCACTGAGACTTGTGTGGGCTCAACAGCTGTAACACGCAGCCCACTTGTGCATCTTTGAAATTAGATTTGCAGATTGGGAGCCAAAAGCTAAGTAGCCATGTTTGGAAATACTGGTTGGGTGGGTTGTTTTTTTTTTTTTTTCTTTTTATCTTCTTCTTTTTTTCCCTTCTTCTGGTGCACGATGCAGGGTTGAAGAAGACTACTTCTTAGGTACTTTTGATAAATGACACCAGTTTCCTTAGACTGCAGCAATGTTGCAAAAGCAATTTTGCAGTAAATGATTGGGGGGCCTTAGATACATATGAAGAGATCCCATTTATTCTGTATATTTCATGTGAATCATATGCAGACTGTGGGAAGAAAAATGAGGCTGAGGATAATCATACTAAGTGTGCTGGGAAGCAGGATTTGGCTGAACACCTCCGTTTTGTGATTAACTGAAGTAGCAAGGAAAGCCATCAGGGTGTTGAGGCTGTTTAAGGCAGTAAGTTGTGCAGAAGCGAGGAGAAGAGCTGTCGTCCTGCTACTGCTTTGGTTATCTTACCCCTTTTTCTATGGTAGGGTAGGAAGATAATATCCTAGCTGTTGATACTTAAACATCCTTAACAGAGTGGGTTTGCTCTGGATTATTTGGCTGGAGGTGGAGCAGTCTGCTGAGGAGGGTTATTTAAAGACTGGGACAGAGCTGTAGGCAGATAAATTGATTTGCAAGTGAATGGAGGATTTGAACGTGGTAATGGTGGTAGTTTAACTTTTTATCAGTTTGCATATTTATATCCACTAGCATACACACAAGCATAAACCACTCTTAATTGTTCAAATGGAGTCTGGGGAAAAGAGAAGAAAGCAGAGGCTTAGAAATGGTCTCAGTTCATAATGGATTGGCTTGCCTTTATTAAAAGCAAATATACATTCCTTTCTAATAGAGACGTGGAGCTGTATTACAGATCCTTGGCTAGCTTTGAATTATTTGTTTGATGTCGTATTTATTCTGGTTTTTTAATCACATGAAAAAGAAACTATTTAAAAATTAAATAGTGAAAAAGAAGGGCAAAAAGAGGCAGACATTCTTTGAAAGCAAATAATGAAGAGACAATAATTTGCTAGAGATCCAGTAGAAACCTTTGTGTATTTCTTTTAATAAAGGATGTGCAGTAATCAATCTGATCCAGTGAACAATATAATTTCCAATTAGTCCCAGATATCCAATCCATGGTAAGTATAACAGGTAATGATAAAAAATAGATCCTGGCTGATGACTAACGGCTGTTATAAAAGCATATTTCCATTACTGTAGCCCTGTTCCTGAGCTCTGCATTATGAAGGAATGGATGCCTTCAGAGGGGGATGCCTGCCCTACTACCTAGTCATTGCAGAAGAGTTTGTATGGGAGGGAGTTAGAGGATGCAAAAAAAAGAAGCTGATGGGGAAACTTCATCACATATTGCATATTGGAAGCACATCCTGTAGTTTTAGTGACAAATAATGACATTACATTCCTCAGAATGACTAGTGAATTATCACAATTACAAGAGGGAATCATGTTGTCTTGGTGACTCAGCTCCACGTTTCCACCTGTCTCTGAAGACCCCACATGTTTTCCGACAGACTTTGTTTTTGTAATTATGAATTGCTAGTTAATGATGTCCTGTGTATTATCCCAGAATAAAAAGTGACTAGTTGGCTACTAGTACCATGTTCAAGGTTTTTTGTGCATCCACTCTACCGCGCCACTTTTCACTAAAAAACAAAAGGTGGTGTAAAGGGGCACCATCTGTGTGAAACCATGGGGTCTACTATAAATATGCTTATAGCAATCCAGCCATGTAAAGGTCTGGGCTGTGTACATCAGTGTAAAATGTTTTTTCCACCGCTGTGGGCAAATAAAAGATGAGGCCATTAAAAGAGAAGCAACTGGAGTTCCCTTTCCCCTCTTTGTTGAATTCTTCTGCTTTGTCCTCATAATATTTTCTGCATAATCAGTTTCAGTGCTGCCTTTGGGTAGTCTGTTACTTTCCAGTGATGCTTGGATGGGTCTTTTGCACCATATTAAGGGAGACCATAATGCTTGGAAATTAGGAACACGTGACTGTAAAATCATAAAAGTGATCAAGGACACTTTACAAATATTATCTTTCAAGTGACTCATATTCCTTTAACTAAGCAGAAAACTTAAATGGCAATTTAAAAATACGATTTGTAAATCTCCTCAGTCACATCCTGCCCAGAGATGACATTAGCCCACTTGTTGAACTGGTTCTGGGAATTTAATGAGAGGAATACATTTGTTGTACATTATACTTTTATTTAATTCCATCTTGTCTGAAGCTTTTAAGTTCAATATCTGAACTTAAAATGATTCTTTAACTTCTGCCTTCCCAACCCCATCCCCCAGTTTCCAAAAAAGTACTTGAAAGCAGTAAAGTGTTATGTAGGCGCCATAGTGTTAGAAATATTCATGAGGAGAAAACGACAACTTACTTAGGAGAAACCTTACTACATAGATATACTGAGTATTTTGACATCCTCAAACCTGTGTAAAACAGGCATTGTAGGATGGAGCTTTTGTTTCTTCAACTGGTTTCACAAAGGTGGGTTATTTCTGTGGAGACTCGGGCCCTGAAATAGTCGCCATGAGACCCCACTGCTGGGTTAGAAAACACTTCTGCCGCTGGTGTCATGGTCAGCATGACCAGGACGTGACCACAGGGAGACCTGTGACTAGTTGATATAACTTAAATGAGTATCTTTCTCACAGATAGTGGTAGAAAATGAAAACAGGACAAGGGGCTGAATAATAGGAGCTACACATGAAGTCAGATGGAAAGAGTAAATCTTTGTAGACATTTAATGGCGTTACATTCTAAGCTTTTGGGAAATTTTATTTGAAATTTTTTTACAACAGTAAATATAGTCTGTGCTATATCCTATTTCTATTTCATGTGAGAGAAAAATTCCCCATCTATGGCACAACACTTTACTGCTACCATTACTGCAGACTTTATAGATCAGAGATGTGTCAGCATGTTAGCTTTAGCTGTAATGCTTTTTTTTGTGTGAAACCTTATGGGCCTTGCAGCCACTTTCTCATACTGACACTCATAAAACGTTCAAGTTCTCATATTTATTATTTAATTTGCTTCCTATATAAAGCAACAGAGCTCTTCGATACATGAATGTGAAGCCAAAAATGACAGGCAGGCATGAATGGGACTAATGAGTTTTAATAATGCACATATTAGAAACTGCTAAAGGAAGTTTAATTAAGAAAAACAAGTTAAGCATGAAATTCATTTTGGAACAAATACAAGTAAAGTCACAGATGTACAAAATGCTACATCACAGGAAATGGACTCTCAAGTTGATAGATCCCTATAATGCCAATATTGCACTCGAAATGTAGTGTGCACTCTACAGTTCTGGAAAGCATGGTAACACCATTCAAGAGCACTTCGAAGTTGAGTTAGAGATGTTGGGTTTGTGATTAACAAATTATATTTATACCTTTGTGGATTTTATGATGAGTTGGAATTTGATCTCAATTACCCTGATGGAATTGAAACCAGAAACTGATCAAGCAAGAAAGCATTTGCTCTTTTTTTGTGCCACAAGGAAGTTTGTTGGTGTTTTTTTTTTTATTAAAAATATAAACTGATTGAAGAGCTAGTTATTGATCTAACTCTACAACAAGGGGTTTGTATGCTTTGGAACTGTTATTGTATGGTATCCAGATAGAAAAACAATTCATAGACAAATCTGAGTTCATTTAAGCATCTTTGTTTTCAGATTTCTCAGGAAGGGGTAATAATTGTATTTTAGCTATTTTTATCTTGAATTCCCAATGCCCCAAAAATAGTAAAATAAAAAAAGTGGTATCTTTCTTATGAATCTGCTATGAAAGCTTGCCTTAGGTGATGAATGAGCATTAAAGATTGTATTATTGTTGATATTATAATCGTATTAAAGGTGGTGAACAAAATCCAATTTACTTTTCTCATATGATTAACCCCAGTGAACCAAGGGTTAGCCACAAATATATATCAGGTGGTGAACTTTATTACTAATTCTGTAATTGAATTTTTCACCTGCAAGAGACAATAAAACCCACTTAGTTTCAGGGGCCTCTGGGTGGGTTCTAGTGTACTCTATTAGAGTGATCAGATGGGAAGCATGTGAATGTTTTATAAAGTGTTAATCAAAGCAAGCTAAATCCACTTGACTTTATGATACACAATATGCAGATTTCAATACTGAAGATCTCAAATGAGAAATATCTGGGATATTTTCTTCCTCTGGTATGACCTCTGATTAACATAAGTTCAGTTGAATTTCTACAGTAGGTCAGAAAAATCTTCATGTCCTGAAGCACTCTACTGCCATCAACAGAATAGCCATCTGATCGTTTAGCTGAATAGTTACAGTACTCAAAAGTAAGTATAATGTGTGGTCCATTTAAGAGTTAACCGTAAGCTGCTAAAAGGAATAAAGGTTCACTTCAGTGCCCATTATATTCCAAGCCAGTGCATCTGTCATTTTAAATTTAAATCTGTATTACTTAGCTGTCTAAAACTTTACACATAAGTGACAGAGTTACCCATTCTTTCTGTTATGGGTAAAATCACCATTTCGTTACCTACTTACTGTGCAAAATGTCAGAGAGCTATAGTCCACATTAAAAAATTGTAGCTAACTTCTGGTAATATAAACAATTATTTCAGCTAAGAAGTAAAACTATTTTAAGAAAATGATTTATTGATACGAGTAAATGGAAGATAATAAGACTTAAGTGACCCTCTTCTCATAGGTTTAATTTGTCTAATTCAAAAACAGTTTAATAGAAATTATGATCAGAAGTCTTCGTATTTTGGCAAACTGAGTTGCAGAAATTATTTAAAAGGAACTTTTGATCATGAGAATACTAATTAATAATGAGTTAGCATTAGTGAATATTCCCACTAATGGGGAAGAACAAAAATATAGTGGGGCTGAAAAATGCATGACAATTTAAATGAGTCTTGTAACATCTACTCAGTTTAAATCAACTTTTTACTAATTTGTGCTACACTGCATTGAATACTGTATTTAAATATTGTACTTTTAACTAATTTTATTGCAAGGTTTTGCATACAAAGCACAATAGTAGAGGTAAATGTGAGAATGGCACTGAGGAATCAGTCTCTCTGATCTGGGAGTGATATATTTACACAGCTTGGAGCATTTGGAAATCCTTACCACTGGGTTGTTTGCAGACCTGTGTAGCATAACACTTGTAATCTCATACTAATGTGGGGTGGGAGCATGACCCCATCAGAATAAGAATAATGTCTTATTCATACCTTTGCTGGCAATCTCAGCAAAGTTTGTACATCTCAATAGGGTTGGATCTGTAGCTGCTTTGTGGAGCTTCCAGACCTGTAGCTCTCAGGTGGAGGGGGTGCTGGCATGTGGGAGCTAACCAAACCCCACCAGAGCTGTACCCTTCTTAGGTGTATGTAGTCAGAATTGCAATCTCTTCTATTATCATTTCATACACCTGTTTTTTTTAAACACATGTAGTTCATTTCTTGAGCTAAACACATGTAGATCCCTTCCCTTTACCAACTATTTATGGAAATACCCAAGAGCAGGGTCTGTTTCAAAATACTGTATTTGACACAGTGCTTCCCTTTGCTAACTTGAAACATGAAAGAAGAGATGGGGAATTCTGTGATGCATCTCTTGAGGATTTGTCTGATCATGTTTACAATTGGTGTGTCACACCGACCTAGTGTTCACCCTGGGTCAGTCTTTCCTTTAATGGCTTCTGTTCCACTGGCCACATTTCTGTTTGGCATCGTAGCGTATTTTAGAACACGGATTTCTTTTTAGAGACATGAAGCATCTTTGGGCTCTTAGTTCTAAGTAGAGACTGTTGTAAGTAAAAATGGATGCAAATGTAGTTGGTTCTGCAAAATAGCATTTGTGTTTCGAAATGAAGCGGCATTGTGTGGTGTTCAAAACTCTTACAATCACTTTCTATGAATATTTGTGCAATTGGGATTTACTAGCAAAATTGAGGTGGAAAGGAATTTTTAAGCATGAATATCAAATCACAGAGTTACATCTTCAGCTAAAAAGAAAACAGCTGGTGGTGTAAAGATATCATAACAATGCCTTTACATGTGCTGAAGCTGGCATATGGCCAGAAGCCTTGGGTGCCACCAAAGGTTTTATTAATCCATTGGAGCTATTGACAGGTGGTGCAGTTCAAGACATCCCTTAAGATTTGAAGCTCCGTGCACGAGTAACAAAGAGGAGTTTAGCTGCCGCAGTTTGCAGCAGATGTGACCTGTTGTGGGATGCCCTATGTCATTGGAAATGCAAAGATGCACTGAAGCTATCCTGGATTGTTTGCTCCTCGGCATACTAAATGCCTCTCTAAAGTATTTCAGAGTCTGAGCTATAAAGTAATTTAAATTCAGAAAGGAAGGTAATAAAATAATAGATGATAGAAAAAACCTCTATATAGTATAGACAGTTTCAAAGACCATGAAAGACTTTATCAAATACCTTTTACAGTAGAATTCATTTGTGTTACTACAGGGAACAATTGTGATCCTCATATCTAGACAATAATAAAATCTGAAAATGTTTCCCCTCTTCCTCAGATGCTGAATATTTTGATGCTGAAGCTTGCCCCAAATTGATCATCATGACTTTTTAGTTTATACTCCTGCCCATCTCCCTGATCATTCCTGCTCCTGTTTATTGCTTCTCTTTCTTTCCACTGATTCCTGTTCAGTCAAGTCCAGACACCAGTGGAAGTCCTATGTAGATCACCTGCTGGAGGACTAAGGAAAATTTTGTCCAGCATTGACTCTCCAGTAAGACATGCTCCAGGCCAGCTTCCCTACTTGGCTTTCTACCTAGTGCTGGAAATAAATTTTTGGCATAAAAGTCTCAAAAGATTTGAGTAATCTCAGTCTCTTTATTTGCGTGAGTTTGTGTTTTTAATGTTACAGCTTCAGGGCAGCCAGTGACAGGCTTGAATGTTTGACCTCACAGTCTCAAAAATAAACTGTTACTTAGCCATTTAAAAAGAAAGGCTTGTGGAAAAAAAAGCAAATCCAAAATTCAATTTACAAATACAATGAAAATCTGTTGATTCCTGTTCTGCAAGTGCTTTACAATTTACTGCCCTGTATAGCCTATAAATCTATTACTGAAGCTAGCTACTACCCAATAGTTAATTAATTAAGAATAGCGAAACACAGCATTGAGTTATATTCTTACCTTTTTAGCCTCCTGTCTTTGTCTTAGAGTAAAACCTTGTCCGTGGGAGGGAAACCAGAACTTTAGATCACAGCAGAGCTGTTCTGCTGTAGTGGCAAAATAGCTGATGGACAAGCTTAAAACTATAGCCCAGCTCTAGGATTTACTTTGACTTTACATTTATATTGAATTTACCATTTTGGGTATCAAAAATTGTCTTAGATCTGAAAACAGGTCTAAGACTTAGAGTGAAAGTGCTAAATGAATTATTATTAGCATCTTGGTAATTTTCCGCATTGAATCAACTCAGCAGCTTGAAATGAAGAAGGATGCTACTGTTTGGTGCAGCTGTGTTGAATTTGGTTTGTCCTCAGACCTTCCCCAGACTGTGTAAATTAGCAGGAGGGCTACTGCGATTAAGTTCCTGCTATTTACAAGTTTGAGTTTGGGAAAGGAGAGAGAGTACATTTTTCCACTCCTGACAGGAAAAAACCAAAACCAAACAACGTAGATTTTAAGACCTAGTGGAAAAGTTTTAAATTTGTGAAGGTTTTTGAATACCATTAAGGAATCAGCTTCCATCTTTCCATGAACTACTGTACATCGTCGCAGAAGAGCAAAGTTGTACTAAGTGCCTTCTGCTCTGGCACCTGTCTATGTACTCTGTCTTTACTATTTCTCAAGTAGTATTCTACTACCTACAAAATTTGAAATGCCACAAAGCACCAGTCTTCCAGGAGGCAACTGTCTGCATGCCATTTTGTGTAGGTTTATTAAACTAAATGCAAACATGTACATCAAGTTTGGGGAATTATTTTCTGCAGCTAAATTGGTGCGTTTCCAGCAAATACTGAGAATTTGAAGCTGCAGAATGAAGGATATAAGCCTGTTTGTTAATGCAGTTTCACAGTGAAGGTGTTAGAATTAGCAGAAAAAGAAAGGGAGAGAGAAAATTGCGGAAAAGCTTCATCTATCTCCTTATTGCCTCCTGAGATAGATTGTTCAGAGCTAAAGGAACACTAGACATGAACCAAATCTCCTGCTGTCCTATATAGCTTTTACAATCTCCTTTTTAATAACCCAAACTGCAGGGTAGTCTGACTATTAGACAAGCCGTTCTTTTGAATTCTCTCTACAATGTGTATAGACATGATAAAAAAACAATTCTCATTAAAGCTGCCAATGCTGTTTCAAAAGCAGGTGGTTTAAAATGTTTCCTATACAAAGCAAAACACATTTCTGGTGCATTACACACTGCTTAATAGGGAGTGTAAGATTACACTGCTATGTTGTGTATAACACTGCATCTTAAATAATAGGATATTGTAAGTTGTGTTGGAAATATGTTTAACATGAATATGGAAGATATAATGATATGCACTGAGCAATTTTCAGAAGTGCTGGAACACAGCCTTGTGTGACAACCTCTGAGCTAAAGTAATTGAAAATAGGATCTGGAATTTGAGATTATACAGTCTCTGATCCTAACTGATTATTTCTGTAGGAAATTGTTCAGTCAGCATGTGGGTATATGAAAGATAAGATTTCTACTGTCCTATGGAAACATTTACTGTTTATGTTATAAATTAAGGATGGTAGGGATTGAGTGCATTCATCATGCATTTTCAGTTTTCACTAAAGTCAGTGGTTTGTAAGGAATGCAGGACTGGTGTGAAGTAAAAATTGTGATATACAGCTCCATCCCTAAACTGTCTGTTCATATCCTTTTCCAAATCCGTTTTGAAAAAGAACACCAAGATCCAGTTATACTTCTGTGCAAATTCAGAGTTTGTCATTCACTTCAGTGGGTGCGGATTTTGGTCCTTAGTGATGTACCTACATTTCACTCTGTAGGTGTTTTTCATCAGCTATCAGAAACTTGTGGAATAAGAAAACCATATAAAGTATGGCAATTCAGGTTATAATGAATAAGCACAGTAATTCATGTTATTCTTACAAATATATTCCAGTTGCCTCAATGGTTTAATCAGAAGTTGTATTTTAAAATGAACAAAACCATGTTTGTATGTATTATAATCTGCTGCTAATGAAATAAAATGCATTTGAGTCTTCAGTATGCCTGTCTATCTTAATTTCACTATCTTCTGCTTTAAGAAATAATTACTTTAGCTTTGATACATCAACCTGCGCAAACAAGGTGAAAATTGATTATGAGCTGATTAAGTTAAATAAAATATTACCATAAAAACGATGTAATGTAGCCTGGCAGCAAATTGCTTATTCTTAAAAAGGTGAAATTTAAAAATGTATTTTCTGTGAGTCCTGTTTCTTCTGAAAAATCTCTATAAATTCAACAGGTGACATTTATAGATAATCCAGTAATCAGTGTTTCACCCGCCATTTCATGGACCCATAAACTACTGCAATTTTACTTACATGACTCTAGCAACTATTAATGTATGTAAATAACTTGTGAAACATCTAGTTATCACTCTGCTCATATTAGCTCTTTCATACTAATGATTTATTTTCATTTTCTCCAGGATATAGACCTGCGGCTAACTGGATTTGATTTATAAGAGGGGATTCTGCAGTAAATGGCTGCTCTCTTCATATTGCTGCTATGGAAAACAGAATTGTCAATAGGATGTAGTCTGATAAATAGTGCTGAGTGAAGATGCAGCTTCAATAAGTGTGAAATCAATGGAAGATACTTACCGCATGAAAAGCCTTTTGAGATTTTTCTGACAGGCACCTATTTAGGAAACTTGATCTGTTTCCTTCGGTTGCTCTGTTTTTACACCAGTGGATACAAATCAGATTGCTTCATTGTAGTTACACAACTAATGTGGGACCATGGCCTTTCCAAGATCCATGTGGCTGAACTGTGTATGGAGAGCGATGATAGTCCGCCTGTTACACATGGGATTGAATGCCACTTTTGCTTTTTGTATGCTTGGATTTTTGCTTCACGCTGCAGCTGTGTCCTCCCAAAAATTGGATGATACCAACCCAGTGGTGACCACCAACTTTGGCAAGATAAGAGGGATTAAGAAGGAACTTAATAATGAAATTTTGGGGCCCGTTATTCAGTTTCTTGGGGTTCCGTATGCTGCCCCTCCAATAGGGGAGCGCCGCTTTCAACCTCCTGAGCCTCCGTCTCCCTGGGCAGATATCAAAAATACCACCCAGTTTGCTCCAGTGTGTCCCCAGAACATTATAGAAGGCAGGTTGCCTGAAGTCATGCTTCCCGTGTGGTTTACTAATAACTTGGATGTAGTTTCCACCTATGTACAAGATCAGAATGAAGACTGCCTCTATTTAAATATCTATGTCCCAACCGAGGATGGTGAGTTAATAGCAGGCGAAACAGGGAGATCTTTTTATTTTCCTGTTCTACGTTCTAACAATATTAATTCATGTGTACTGGTAGCACGCATGGCTTTCTTTGTTTGCATGCCAGCATATTACATGTATGCATGCTGCTTTTCTGTGTATGCATCTGTCCTTGTTTTTTGGTTTTTTGTTTTTTCTTTCTGTCTACGCTCATTTTTTTTCTCCCACAGCACGTGTATTTTTAGGTCAAAGTTGGTTCCTAATTCTCATTGCCACCCACTGACTTCTGGGAAGATGCATCAACATCTTATCCATTGCATGTGCAGGCACAACAAGTTGAGAATCTTCCGCACCTAATAAAGCAGGTCATATTTAAGTTAGATAGTGGTGTTGCATGCTCCTACTGTCTGTGATGGAGCTCCATGTTATTTTCTAGTCTTCTATTCATTTTTCAGTCAAAAGAATATCCAAGGAATGTGCCAGAAAACCCGGCAAGAAAATATGTAGAAAAGGAGGTATGTATAAAGTGGACCAAAAAAAGTACGGGGGAAAGATCGAAACCTTGCAAAGGAAGAAGGAATAATACAGCTGAAAGAGGCTGATTTGCTGATGCTGTGAACTGTTAGGGACTGTCTTGTCCTAACGAAGCCAGAAAGGTATTTAAAGAGAGTAGCGCGTAAAGCAGATGAGAAGATAACATTTGTAAAGCCTGACCTCAGTTGCACCTGATCTTGCACTATCTCATGCCGACCTTGTTGGCAGCTTGTCTGTCTTGGCCTCGTGGTTTAGAGGATGTCTGTCACTCGTGCGTAGACACAGTATGTTGTATATGTATGCATAGGAGGCAGCTCATGCCTGGGGCCTGGTACTATTGCCATTGAAGTTGCTGGCACGGCTCCACGGCTCTATATTCCAGTGGTATAGCGTAATGGCTATGATGTATTATAGCAAAGCAGAGCTGAAAATCTGCATTGACTTTCTACGTGATATAACCAGTTTTCTTGGAACAGTGTTAACTTTCCTGAAACGTAGATGTGAAACACTTTTTTTCGTTTACACGCTTCTAAAAGTGAGCGTTGATTTCCTTTATTATGTGATTACAGCTCTCTTTGTAAAGCTGAAAATCTCTTAATAGGGGTGTAGGGAAATGTTAAAATATTGTGACATGGTACTTTGGAAACTAGGCTGCTTTTGGAAGCTTTGGAAACTTGGCTTCTACCGGTTTCACATTAGATAGTATGGGAGAATTTGCAGATTTCTTTGTGAACATTTGCACATTCCCAAAGCAATTGATATGTAATATAGAAGGTATATTTTGGTGCTGATTTAAAGTAGGTATTTGGTACTAGTTTAAAGTACTAATTTTGTACTACTTTACACATTTGTTTTACATTAAATGATTTTTATTTATTGTTTTCTTTAATGTGTTATTTAATAGCTGGACTACATTTGAATCTAGAATACTTTTTTAGGGTAAAGAAAGAGTAGTGTGAACTTGCATGGTTGCCTATTAGCTGTAATCCATATTTTTTTATATCAGTTGCTATATGTCCCTTTTATTCCAGAACAAATGCATTTTAGAAAAGTGTCATAGCAGGAAATTGTTTAGAGTTGGGCAAAGTTCAACTCTGTAAACTCTGTATTAGGTTTTTAAGGCGATACCTAGGCATCTAAATGAAGGTGGCCGTATTTTCCAAGGGTTTTGCTCTTACAGCTCCTAATGACTGCTAGTTGTAGTTAGTTGTTAATTATTAATTGTTAATTGTAGTTGTTCAATGTATGCTTTTTTAGATGTCTAAATCCACTTTCAGTGTCTTAAGGCAATTTGTTTTTAAAGTGTCAGGCTTTGAGGTAACTTCTAATGCTTTCTATTAGGGAATTTTTTCTCAGTGCTGTAAAAATGCAGTTGTTTAAGCTGGATTCCCAAAGTTGGAAACAAAGATAATCAGGGTACTGTGAGCAACGTCACTTCTTCACACATCATTCAAGTTAGAATAGCTGCTGTCATTTATATGCATTCAATTAATGTGCAGTGCTGCAGTAGTTATTACGCAGTTCATCAAGCATGTGTAATTAGCTGAGCAACTTTCACTTCCTATCACCCAGACGCTGATTCACAAAGTCATAAATAAAGATGCAGATCTCCATCATTGTTCTCAGAAAGCATCTTTTCCTATGAGAGAATATTAAAAAGAAAAAATCAGAAAAATAGCAAAAATAAAGGGAGGGAGAGCCCAGTAGATGAGAAAGTCATGTTTATTGTTCTGTGAGCCTGAAGGAGAACAGAGTGATTTGAAATTCAGTAGGTACCTTTCCAGTTAAATTCATTGCACACACAGCACAATAAAAAGCAGCAGAAGCCTACCTTTTCTCGTTGACAAGTGCAGAGAACTCCTGAATACTTTCAGCCTGGGCAGCTGGCATAGCTGTAGTGATCTCTGTTCTCCGAGTAACTCACGCTCTACTCACCTGTATATAATTTAAGACTATCCTTGGCTTGGATTGCCCCCATACCTAGTAGTAAAAGGAATCATGTAGAACAAAGTTGCAATAGAGTCGCAGCATTTTAGCAGCAACAGTAGCAGCTTGTAAATAGCATTGGTTTTGTGTGAGAAAGAAGAAAGGCCCAATATTCTCCCCTTTGCTGGATTTTCAGGTTGCAGTCATTTCATTACATTTAGTGATGAAAATTACTGGAAAGAGAAAATATGAAAATAAGTGGCAGAGTTTTACACCATCTTTTTAATTAATAAGGGATATGTTAATTCAAAGTGGCTGAACGAACAAGCGTATGCTGTCATTGTATATAGTTTGATTCTTTCTTGAAATAGATTGAATTTGATGAATAAGTGGGTATCTATACTTAATTGTCAGCTGAAAGACATGGGAAAATTCAAATTTTTGAAGAACAGGGAGTAATCTGATGAAGATAGATGCAGAAATGCAAGAAATTCTATCCATGACTCATGCTAGAGATTGTAACGAGCATTATAACCATTACCACCTGTTGGAGGGATTTGGATATGCACTGCAGAAGCTACAAAATGATAGGCTGGAGCTGGGTGAAAAGGAATGAGTTAATATGGTATTCTTTTTGCTATATATGGATGCCTATATTTCAATTTACTTCATCTTCAATTTACTGATTCAGTAGATGAAGAAGGATCATCTGTTTTCATGTCTTTTGCTTCAGGTGTGTGAAGGTCAGAGGTTACGAATTCTGTTATGAGTATGCATACAAGCAGAAACCTCTTTATTTGCTAGCACTGGTTTTAGAAAACCTGTGCAAAGGCATCTAATTAATTTTGTGGGGTTTTTTTAGAGGCTAGACTTCATAAATCTAAATTATAATAGAACCTAGGTTATATTATAGGTAACATTTTACTGAGTGATGTTAATCATATTGCTGATTGCGTGGTATTTCCTGAATTTCCTGACAAACTTTTGCATCATTTCTAGGGAACACCTGAATAGTATTGCACACTGTTTGGTATTTCAGATCTGCATTTTATTTTACAATCAAAGCACAAATACTTTACTTGTCATCCAGAATGACAAGATAACTTACTATCTCTTAGGAGGACTGTACATCCTGCTTTAGCTGCATGCCTGTGGTTTTTTTTAATACTCTGTATTAATTTCTTTGTGTTGCAAAAGTTTGCACCATGAATTTCCTACTTTGATGACAACTATGTAAAGAAAATTTGAAAATGATCACTAATATGACCACTAAAAGAAACCCAAGGCATTGTGTGTTCTGCATGTGGGATGATAGTGTGCTCTTTCGTAGGAATCTGTACTAAAGCCTTCATGTTGCCATCTGAATGTGAAAATGTGGAGGTGTAATTTTTGTAGAGAATACGATATATGCTCAATGCCATGGAATGAGGCACATGCAGTTTTGGATACATTAGTATTTGTAGAGGAATTGGGAGTAGAATAAGGAAATAAATCACTTGATCCTTACTGTTATGTTCAGGAATTATCAGTGGCTAAGAAACTGCCCAACATCAGTGACTTCTTTGCATGTGGATTCTGTTTCTTATTCTAGTCGGTGCAGTGAATAAATTTTAAATGCAAAGAATGATGATCTGAACTACCTTATTTGAGAGTGTAGGATTAGACAGCTCTATTAATATTTATGCCTCCTAATAGGCTACTTGATTTTCAGAGCAAAGCTCCCAACACCGTACTTTCTGGGTTATGGCTGTGGTTACTATGGAGGCATAGGAACATATTATACATACATACATACAAATACATTCTTGGAAATGAAACACAAATCACAGTGCTATAATCTCATCCTGCTTTGATCATTCATTGTTTTTGATAAAGAATATGTTACATCAGTTGTGGTTTGTAAATGGCACTGATGACTTTAAGGATTTTAAGCTTAGCAATATGAAATACTTGCTACAAATCTAAGCAGAAATGAAAAGAGCCCAATTTAGCCTGTTACCCTGTGTTTCTGTTGGGTGTTTCAATACTCCATTTAACTATCCTAGAACTGTTTACTTATGATCAGATTTTGGAAAAGAGGAATAAATGCAACATGTGCAGTTCCTATGGACTTAATTAAATAAACTTCTTTCTGCATACCTGTTTCAACTCTGAAATCAACCAGAAACGGACAAGCTGAGACCTGTTAAAATGTGTATTTCCACTGGCAAAATTTGTCAATCGATTATCAGATTCTTTTTCCTAAATATGTAATGTAGAAAATAATATCAAAGTAATGGACTTGTAGATGGTGTATTGTCAAAAATGATTGAAATATTCTTTCTCCATGGCCATATAAATGACAAGTATGAAATCTAAGGTGTGAGCCTCCGTTACTGTAGACCAAGCTATGTCAAAACACGTTGCACTGCCAGTAGGCTAAGAACATGCATTTGCAGACCATTACCGGGGCTCATGGTGACTCGAGAGTGAATGTCAAAGCCCACAGAGCTACCTTAGTGCATATTTGGGTGTAATCAACTGTTACAAAGAGTGTATCTCTTCATTAGGCCCCTTTGAAAATTCATAATGAATCATTTGCCTCTAGTATATTTGTGTCAGTAGGTGCCTGCAGACATCTGAAGTTTTGCCCCTATTCACCCTTGCTGGCTCTTGACTGAAGAGCCCTCATCCTCATTCTGACCTCGTGAGGCCAAAATACATCCCTGTGGTATCAGCAGGCACAAATGGAGTCCATAATCCTGCACTCCAGTGCTACGCACTGACACCAAGATTGTTCTGTTTTGCTATTCCTTCTTGAAGCACTGTATTCCTGCTATTCATTCCTCAGATAGCACTGCAGCATTTCCTATTATACTAGTAATACATGGAAGAAGATAATGAAGCAAACATTGTCTTGTACAGACCTTTTCATCCTTTCACAATCTAAAGCTGTTAGTGTCAGTTAGCAGCATTTTTCAAAGATGTGCAGTAGGTTTATGTCATATTTGAAATAAAATAAAATGCTTAAACTCTGATGTATTTTCTATGGCCCTCTTTCTGGGTGAGCCAATGCTTGACAATAGAAAACTTTGCAGACTGCATTTTAAGACTCCAGTCATCTTAAATTCCATCAACACTGGTCAAAGTCCTCTGTAAATATCTGGTTGTTCAGGCTCTGAGCTCTTGCTGACCACACAGTTGTCGTGCTGTCATTGCTTTATTCATATACCTTGACAGTGCTTATAGCTCTAACAGGTCTTAAATTCTGATCTAATTCCAGTCCTTGTCCATTATTTTACTGCTTGCCTTTCATCTTCTACATCCTCCCACACACAGGCTCTAAAATAGTAGTGTTACCCTGATAATACTAAGTCGGATAAAACTGGTTTGTTCTTCTTCCCCTGGCCTTTCTCGGGTTGGACCAGTTGTACTCAATAAACAACTGTGAGGTTGTTTCCTTTCAGTCTGCTAGTTTCTGATTTATTGTTTAAAGCCAGAATGGACAAATATTGTAAAAGAAATAACTATAAAAGTATGTTTGTACATTTTCAGGAGGAACATTTGAGTAACTAATATGACTTTTGGATAACTATTATTCTCTGCTTGCTTTTTTTGTAATTTTTTCCCTGTATTGTGTTATTATTCATTTGCTCTTCTCTGTATTCTTGCTATTCATTTCTTTGATTCCTTATAATACACACGGATACAAATATTTTTAGTATTCTTAGCATATTTTTTGAAGCTTGAAACATGATGCTTACGTGTGTCAAACCATTCTTAAGGATCACCTCAATTATAATGTTAATAATCTGCTTATAAATTGAATATTGCTCCAGTATAATTTCAGGGTTTATTTTTCAAATTCTTTTCACTTATAATTCTTTAGCTGTCTTCATTTTTACTTACTTTATGTTGTCAAATTTACAAGCCTTTTCTACTTTGATATGTATAGTATTATTAATTATACTCTGCATTCAGAACTCAACTGCTTTAATGAGCTTAACATAAATGAGATTTGTTTTTGGGATATCAAACCATTTCCTTCTGTTTTAATATTAATATCTCTACTTTCTCATGCTTGTAATAATGAAGATTTATCCTAAAAAGAAGCAGCAGCGCTGAATAATACAAGGCTAAGGGAAGTGGGACAAAGCTGACTTTAAGCCATGTTTGCACCTATATGCTAACACATTGCCGACACCAGAGTGGTCTCTGGCCAGAATCAGAGCCACCTCAGGGCTGCTCTAAGTGAATGCAGAAATTGCAAGACACATGGAAATGGCATAGTGCCGGTGCTGCAGCTGATTTTCCCTTCCAGAGTTTTGCCAAAGTGTTTTGAAACATTTCAGCAGCAACAGTAAATCATGTTGCTAATTCCTCTGCTGTGGGAATTCTTTTAATATCCCTTTATGCTATCCGAGCAGTAATCAGAATCTGCCCTGGTAGAGTTTGCTATATGCTTTTTTACTGAGGATGGCTTTTGCCTTTCCTATTCATACTAATAGTATGGTAAACACATAGTAAGTTTAGTCTTAAGAATGTGTTTGAAGAGAAGGAAAATTACCTGGCTGAAGAATCTCTGGGTCTTCAGCTGATAAACCTCTGGAAGAAGTTTCTTTATTGAAATACCATTGCCTTGTAAAGGTCTGTCCACCAAGGTGGACAGAGGGACACTAAATCTTCTGCAGGGTTTCTGTGTTAGCAGGGGTATCACCAGTAGGTTTGACCAAAAAGACACATTTTGGGAGAAGATCATAGCCAGTATGACTGGTAAGCTTTAGCAGCGGCTGTGCTGGAGGGCTGTGCTCTGAAGGAAGGCTCGCAGTCCTGCAGCAGCTGTCAGGGACTCCTCTGCACACAGGCCTTTGCCCAAGTATCTTACGGTGGTCCAGGATGTGTCCCTTTGTGTTGCAGAGGAATCAGAATACAGTTTGTATGCTGTTGTGGGTGCTACTCACATAGAATCATAGAACGGTTTGGGCTGGAAAGGACCTTAAAGATCATCTAGTTCCAACCTCCTGCCATGGGATGTCTTCCTTCTCCTGATGGTAATTTACAATTTAGTGTCTTCTGAGATGCTGAGCTATCATAGGATTAATAGGTTTGAGCTACATTAATGTCACTGGTTTTGGATCAGGCCCTGCAGAGGCAAAGTATTGAGGTCTCTCGATATGATTTAATATTTGTTTAAATAATTTTTTTCAACCTTATTTTATAATGTGTGGAAAATCATATATATAGTATAGAGATAATCTAGTGAGGTGAAATCTATAGGAGAGAGACAGTCATTTATTATTTGTATTTGTTTTCTGGAAAGCTTCCATTTATTAAATTTCACCCTTATTTTAAAGGCCGCCTTTAATTATTAGCTGAAAATCAGGTATTTATGTAATTACTGTAATTATATCTACACATCTAGTGTACTTGCAATTATTTCATTAAAAATTGTAATTATTATACAATTATAGGGGATAATGACGTCCTTGTAACATGTTGCAGAAGCCCTAATTAAATGGTGGCATAAATGAATTGGAAGTGATTTTGAAGTTTTGAACATTGTTTTATCAGAAATATCAGAAGTGATTCATCCACATTATGAACTGGCAGTAAAACCCCTCCAAAGTTATTTTGAGAAAAGATTTCACAGAGCTCATGGAAAAGGATTTGTTTCTATTGCCTTTCTGTCTTTACTTTCTGTTCTCTGTATTCTTACACTTAAAAACTGTCTGTAGATTTTTAATAGAAAGGTGTATTGTGTAAGAAGATTGCACAGCTTGCTGAATCTTTCTAGAAGGCTCAACCCCCAGCAAATAGGATCTACGTGCAAGTGCAGTCTGTACTTAGACTTTCTTCTTCTATATAGAGGGAAAAACCTGTCCAAAAGTTGGTTCAAGATGATGAAAAAACTCAACCTAAATATAAGGAGGTTTTCATTACGTACCGAGTTTCAATGATCTGCTTACATATTGGAACGTCCAAGTAGTGCAACTCCAGGTGTTGGGGAAAGAGGAAAAAAATATTCCTCTTGTAGTACAGATCCATGTGATGCTCCGAGCACAGGAGGTGGACGAAGCAGCATGGATGCAGAGGAACCCTATGGAGTGTCTCCCTTTCTCTCCTCCAGAGTGGGTGCGGAATGACAGGCAAGGGTAACATATGCCCGAATCTACCAAAACCTCAGGCTCACAGCTTTCTCATCCTCTTTCATGTCAACCTTCTGTAGCGTACAGATGATCTCTCTTCTCTCCCTTCAGTTAATTTTAAAAGTCATTGAAAATGGCAGTAAGACATATATCATTTTTAGACTTATTTTATCATTCTGTTTTTTTATATCTAATATAGTGTGTTCTTAAGGGATGGGTGTATAACAGTGTACCTATGGCATGACTGGCAACCATGCAGCCACCCTTACCATGACACCCACCTCAGTTTTGCTTCTAAAGACAGCACCCCACTGTTGGGCTGGGGCTCTGGGGAGACTGGAGCGATGTACAAACCAGCTGGAGGGGCCTCCCATCTCTCTTGCACCCGGCTGCTTACCTCCCACCTACCAGCTGGGGCTCCTCCTCCAGTCTTTGCTCCCAGTTTTGTTAGGGGAATGACTCATGCACATTCTTCTCAGTTACTTCAGATGCATTTAGGCAGGTTAGACAAACCTTCTGTTTAATTTGCTTAATTCACGTCAGCTCATTTTTGCTCAAGCCTGATTAAGGAGGGTTTGCAGGGTCTAATCTAATGCAGAATTTTCATGTCCCACAAGAGGATGGAAACAAAGCTTCACAAGGCAAGAGATCCTGGATGTAGCAAAAATGTCTTACTGTGCCCCACGCTGAAGAAAGACCATCCATCCATGGCCTGGAGAAGAGCTCCCTGTTTGTAACATCTTGTGTCAAGGTTCCTTGGTGAGGCAGCCAACACAAGAACCGATTTGCTCATACAGCGTGTAGTGCTTTTCTAAGGACTTGCTGCCCTTTAACCAGAAGCTGAGCACCATCGTTGCTGTCAAGCTCCCTTCCAGTGCTCTGGTAGGGATTTTTTGTTGGTTCTGCCAATGCTACTCTTTGCTTTTCAGTCTTTGATATATTAGTATTAGCATAGTGAAAAGGTGAACAGAACGTGCCATCCACCAGATGGATCTAGCTGAACCAATCAGAACTTAGTCTCTGAGAACTCTCATTCTTAAAGCCATAACTTTAACAAGATGGACCCAGTGGTAAGGGAATATGAAACATGCATTCATCTATGTATAGATGTATATGTATAGTCCTAAACAGATTTGAAAGTTCAAAGGAAAGATTGTACAATTTGTCTTACTTGATTGCAAAACTGATATTGATTCATATGTTTTCGTATTTATTTTAAAGTGCCAAAAAGAATTTGGACTTTTTAAAAAATCTGAACTTAGTTGCTGAAGGCCAGATCCAAGATACTTACGTGAGCCAAACAGAAGCTAAATTTTGCACATTTGCCTACTCTGAGACTGCTTTTGTTAATGATAGTGCCCCATGATCCTTATAGCACTTTAGATCCGTGAAATATTGCTGTATATGGCTGTTGTAGAGGCAGGTTTATTTCAGGAAATTTCACAAGAAATGATCAGGCTGTAAATCTAGATTTTAAAATCTTAGTCCTTTCCTTGTTTCTCTATGATGCTGAACTCAGACGAAGTAGCTCTCCATATGAATCAATTAACAGCTGTGCAATGTGGAACAGGAAAGAGAATTAAGTTTGTTTTCTACACTTTTCAGTCATTAACTGAGCCATTTGTTAATGACAAATGGATTACTTTTGCTGGAAACAATAACTATTGAAACAAAAAATAATTGCTATACTTAAGTGCCGAAGCACCTGCAGTCTCATTTATATGAAGTCTCCATAGATGAAGTCTCACATAAAGGAAGAAACAAAAGATGCATCGATTGTCTTTCCTTTAAAGTGCCATGAAACCCTTGATTAACTGGCAGTTCTTGCAGTGTTGCAGTTGCAGTTCAAGTATTGAAGGTATCACTTGGCCAAAAGCACGTTATGATACCAAATCATGGAAATGGCTGCTTGAGTTTTATAGAGACATGGATGATTGCTGAAGAGGTCACAGTAAATGTCCCCCCCATCCTGAATCTGGGCCTGTTAGCAGAAATGCCTCACATCCCCTTCTGTGTGCATTATATTCTGTGTCGTTCACATGTGAAAGAGAACATTGCCCCTTGAACTGTGAAATAGTCATGTGGTTTTGACAGGCTGATTTTGTTTCTTTTCCTGACATCTTTGAAAGATGGCTGCCGAAATGTGGTTAGGCATGAGAGGGACGTTAGCTTGCAGAGGTGAGCTGGGAGACAGAAGATGAGCTGAAAGAAGCAGGAAGAGGGTTTGACAGCAAAAGCAGCTCCTGACACACACGTTGAAGCAGGTGTATGCTGCCAGGCAGTGTGCAAACCAAGCATAGCAATAGGATTAAAAGGCTCTTTCCCTTTAGGCAAAATAAGACCAAGAAGAAGGCAGTGCACAATTCCACCCTGCAGTTTTAAGTGGCAGAAACTATTTTTCTTTCCAGAGTTTGCTAACATATATTAGTTGCTGTTTTTCTGCCCAGAGCTTTGACATACTCAACTACAAGGTAGTTTGGCTGGGTATCAGCACAACAAACAAGTAGCAGTCAAACGAGATAGGAAGGAACAAATAATTTACCAGAAATGCTCCACATCCCTTCCATGTTTGATAGTTGAACTGTGCAAGTGGTCTGGCTGTCACCCCTCTCATGTCCAGTACATGGGCATGTGTTAGAGCACATGTCACAAAATAGATTTGACCTAAGGTAGAGCAAAACCTAGCCCTTAATATCACTCAATTAAAAATAGATAAACTCAGCAGTAAGTCGGATTTTGGCCTGTTGTTTGAATTATGAATATCCTTCTAAATGCTGTCACTTCCTTAAGGAAATACGGCGGTTTCTTCTGAATTTTAAGTGACTTTGGATTGAAATTCTGTGTGAGTGATTATCTGGCTCAGTGAATACTGTTGTTATTATTAGCAATTTTGGGTGTTAACCTCTTCACTGCTGAAACCTCTAAGTACAGCATGACATTGTACCAGCACTCAGGAACTAGAAAGGTTAAGAAGCCATTGAAACACATTCAGGAAATGTCATAATTTTCAGGCTGATGAAGTGCTAGCCTGGAAGAGAACAAAGAAACGATAATAATAATTACATTTACTTTATGCTTGCGAAAAAGACAGTTTGAAGGAGAGTGGGCCATAGACTGTAGCTCATTTTTGGTTCTGCCCCCATTAGTTATGTCACATTCCTGCTTTACTTCTGTAACCCCAGAAATGTGCTGTTTAAACAGAGCTTGGTTGCAGAGGGATGATTTGACACAAAGCCAAATGTCCCTTTCCAGTCATTCTTGACCTCACTAGCTTTTTCCCATTCCCTCCCTTCTCCTCTGTCTAAGCAGCATCTGGTCCTCTCCCTCTGGTGAACTTGTGTGACTCTATTTCAAGTATAGATTTAGTTATTACATCTGGAGATAAAGTATGGATCTGTTCCCCTAATCAGATACTACTGTGATTAGAGCCGTAGAAATACTTGGAGAGATCAATTAGATTAGATTATCAAATCATTATGAGCAAACTCTTAAAGACAAAGCAATAGAAAGTAATCTTGTGTCACTGTATTTCTTTAGAGAATATTTATACTCTCTTATAGTTTGTTTGCTTCTGTTTTATTTACATGTGTTAAGTCTACGGTGGCACCAAGCCTCACACTCGGAACTGGGCTGGAGAACAGAATAAACCAATTTCTACAGTAAAGCGCGCTCTGTGATGCTGGTCATAGGCAAAAACACATTACTGCTTGTACTCTAGGTGTAAAACTGCATGAACATGGAAATCTTACTTCATAAAGCAATTGGGCAGTTTCTTGGGGGAGCTCATTTTAGACCTCTGGGGTTAGGCAGGAAGCCGCCTGGTCTCTCACCAGCCTTTTATTATCTCTCTTATATCATTCTGTATTTATTATTTGGACTACTTTTATTGCATAAACCCAGTGTTATGGACCAACACTAGCTAATTCAGATAAAGGTTTGTGATTCATTCTTTAGTAGCCTGTTTTCAGGGCTCCTGTGAAAATGGTTTTCTAGTGTATAATAGCCATTTGTGTCAATCCTACACCTTGAAGTTGTGTTTTCTACAGCCTGCAGTGTCCTTTTCTTAACGTGTGTATGCATGCATATATATATATATGAGCTTTTCTTTATTAATACATATTTTAGTAAGTACTCCAGCTAATGCTAATATACTGTTTTCATGAGAGAATTGGCAGAATAGTATACATCAAAGGCAACAATTAGTGTATTTTCATTTGACTTGTTCAGCCTATTAGGTTGTTAAATTTTGCATAGAAAATCATTAGCATGTTTAATTTGGGAAGGAAGCTCTTGGAAGAGGACTTGTGGACGTAAATCAATCAGTGAGGAGGCTCTCATACAGCATTGCAACAGCAGCTAGAGCTCTGAAATATCACGAAATATTTTCCCATGTTATTAACGGTAAATACAAAGAGGTGAAAAAAAGGCAGGATTATCACTGGTTTAGGAGTTAACAAAAAAAGCTTCTGATGGTTTTGTCTAATATTAAAATCTAGAGCAAGATTGTATCATATTCTTACTGAATACTTGAATACAAGTACAGGTTTGCAATTGCAGTAAACCTGCTTTTTTTCAAGGAAGGTGAAGGACATCCAAATCAGGCTTGACATATCGTGGTTCATGGGGGGTTTTTTTCTTTCCCTAAAACTGGTTCAAGAACTGTTGCATCGCAAGTGATGCTGCAACTGTTAGGAATGTTGCTTGCTACTTCAGAACTAGCTGAAGTTGAAAAAGTGACAGAAAAAACTGTGAAGTGCCTTTTTTCTCATCTTTATTGGGAGCGTGTGACCTGATATTCTGGCAATTTAGAAACAGTTATCTGGTATTAAAGAAATTCAAAAAGGTTTGGATTTTGACCAATTAAAGTCAAAGAGGAAAGGTCAGAAATCAACACCAAAATAGAACAAATATTAACTAAATATTCCATCATACAGCAGCTAATCAGGGCTTTTGTGTGCCCTGCTGTGCCAATATCTATTCAGAAGCTAGTCATTATGTCTCTGTTCTAAAAGAGAACTAATTTTGAAGACTTCACTGCACTAAAATCAAGTAATTTACTGCCCCTTTTTGCTCTGTTTTTATGATGTTTTGCCTGATTAAACATTCAGTGCTAGACATAGTGGCTTCTGGTTTTGTCCCTGCACTTTTCAGGTTCAAATTTCTTTGAGTGCAGTTACTATTCTTTGGTGCCAAAGTACTTGATTGCTTTCATAAACTGGGAAATTTAGCGGCAAAACTGACATAAACGTCAGGATTACATTATTGATTATTTTGAAGGCACAAAAATCCATAAAGTCCTTTCCATTGTGCTCCAGTGGAAAGCACCTGTACCCATTTGCACTAGGTGGGTAAATTCGTGGCCCCATAAAAGTCAGTCATGAAATTCAAATCAAATTTTACAAGACCAGGCCCAAATTCCCATCTCTAAAAGATGAACAGACATAAGCTTGGAGACAGATTAGAGGGGATTTGAATGTTTGGTAGATTTTGAAAATTTTGCCTGAGATACATAAATATATTTTATCTTTGTTCTTTTTTCTCTGTTCTTATTTTTTGGAAGTAATTTCATACCTGTTGTGTATCATAGCCTCTCCTATAACAATACATTGCTTTTACCTTTTTTGGTACTTTTTTGTTTCCTGCTCTCATAGTCTTATTGTGTCTGATTTGTCTTTATTTCATGTTTCCACCTCCATTTTTTTTCATTTTAGAAACATTTGCTACCTCTTTAAGGCTACAAAATCATAAGCTGTTCATTTGCTACTATATCCTTTAATTTTTTCCTTTCCATTGAAGATGGAGAAACTAGGACAAAAGAGTGGACTTCTGCAAAATCACACAGAGAGAGAGAAAGATACTGCATATCTTTGTGAAGCTGAAATTAAAACATCCCATTCTTTTTATCACATTTTTATTTTTTTGGACTGGGCTGTTTATGATGCTCCTGGTGCTTTTATGGTTCCTAGAAGCAATGCTTCTTGTCTTTAATTCTCGCACAACTTAATCCTGATCTTTCCTAAGTGCAAGTATTTGTCAGTCAGTTACCCCCCATAGGGGTAAGAATCACATCTTATTTTAGCCCATGAAATATTTTCTGCCTCCCACTTGTCTTGCTGCCTTACAGCCTCCAAATAGGGAGAAAGAAATGGTTGCTGCAGCTTTTATTAATTATTTACGTGCTGTTATCAAACATTCCTAGAGTGCCATAAATTTACAGGCTTTAGTACAAACTTGGAGAAAACAAGTTCCCTGCTCTAGAGAATTTACAGTGAAGAAAAGACAACAGAGGTGAAGATATAAAGCCAGTGGATGTAGTAAAGTAGTGCAGAATGCAGGAGTTTTGATAAGAAGGGATTGCCATAATACATGGTGTGAAGGAGAAGGAGAGCAAGAGTGCTTGGATGCGTGCACAGAGCGCCCGAAGAGGAGAAAGAGGCAGCAGTAAAAGCCCGTAACAAATAATGTACAGGGATTACAAGGAAAGCAAAAGGATTGACCTGATTTGTGTGTTTACCACTCAGCGTCTTAGTGGTGCTCTTTCAGCTCCTGAATATAATCATTTAACTCAATGGGTGGCAGAGGCAAGTGCACGTTTCAAATGGAGACCAACATGATCGAACAGATCTCTCTCTCCACCGTGTTCATGTGTCAGTCAGTTAGTGATTGTTTCCAAAAGTCAAATGAAACAATGGGAAATGGCCCCTTCAGAGGATTTAATGACACATTCAGCCTTTAGCACAGGGCCTTCTTTGGGACAGTGAGAGTAGCCACTGTATTTCTGTCCCTTCTAGAGGCAGCAGTGCGATGGCAAACGCCCACTGAAGCTGTTTTTCGAACTCAGTCCCTAACCTCTTGTAGAGCCTTTATAATTTTCTCCTTTCTATTCCAATATGATTTTATTTTTAGATGCATGAAGGGATGAGCACAAAGAGTAAAAGTGTATCTTAACAACACAGTGTAACCAGAGGTGAATAGGCTAGACTTAGCTTACAGAAATCCACAGATGCTGATGTTATTTCCCAGTGGCTTTGTTATGGTATAACGCATTGTGTTACATTGTGTGGTAGTGTACAATTGTGTGGTACAAATGCTGCTATGGAGATCACTTGAAATAATGAAATATTAAATGGCATAATCTATGATAGAGTAATCAACCATAACATTAAGAAAAAATGTGTTAAAACAATAGAAATTTTTGCCTTGAAAAAATGTGTCTGGGTGCCATACTGTCTCACCTTGTTCTGGTCAGTGCGAAGGGCTGCTCTAAATCACTTCTGACCACATATTCAAGCATCACTTCTTTTCTGATCAAATGCTGTTCATCTTAGTGAAGAGCTGCAGAGTATATTCGGAGACTCAATCCGCAGGTATTTAAGGCCCTCACTTAAGCGTGCTCCTAAGGAGAGCAGTTGCGGAACATGGGGCTTATCCAGGGGTATTGCAAGGTAGGCACTGATTTAAAGACTTGCCTGGTGGTAACGTTGCCATTTACTGTTACAGGAGCAGGATTTGTCCCATAGTTTGCTGAAACTGGAAGGATGACTTCTAGGGACCGTAAAGCCCCCTAGATGTTGCTTTGGCAGTTTAGAGTGGTTATAAAATGTCTGTAAGTCTAGTTATAATGTTATAAAATAGGCATAATTGTAGTTACGGTGTGAATTCTGCACAAGACGAATATTTGTATGGTCGTCTACTTTCTCCCTGAGCTAAAAAGACATTGCTGTTGGCCTCCTCTACATGCAGTTGCATTTATTTGCTTATTTACTGTAACTTTCTTTTCACTAACTTTAAGAGGGAATATTTTAAGGTACAGACACAGAGTATATGCATCTAAGCCTGTGGACAAAAAGATAGCCAAAAGCTATACATGGGAATGAATACATAATCAGCAACCTTGTACTTGCCTGTTATAACAAAATAGCATTAAAGAACAGAACATTTGACTGTAATGTAAGTTGCAGCTACTTCCCTGCCAGGGCAGCAATCCTCTTGAGGCTGTCATCTATTGCAACTTGAGCGATTGCTAATTGCTTTTATGAAGGCACCAGATTCAATTATATTTTTAGTGTATCACCTGTACAGCTTTATATTTTCATGTATTTAGAAAGGCATTCATGCAGTGCTGAAAAAATTAGGAAACAGTCCTACAAAAATTATACTTACATTTGAATTGTATCATTAAACATGCTGAAGCCACAGAACAAACTATTGTACGTATCACACTTACAGTTCGGAAAAGTGGGAAAAATGCAGTGTTTCTAAGTGGGAAAAATGCAGTGTTTCTCTAACTGTGAACACTGCCCACACCTTCTTTTGATCTTCTAGGTGTGCACCTGGCACCGATGAAATGCTGTTCCACAGAGCAAGTGCTTATTATTTGTTATCTGCTTTTGGTGTGAGACTTCACAGATCCAGCCACATGCCCCAACTCCTGACTGTTTAAGCAGATGTTAAGTCCTTAGTGGTTTTATAGGAAGAGCTGATGTCCCTGATAACTAAATTTACTGAAAGTAGAGAGGGACTTAACAACACATCTGGGGTTCACCTTGAGCTTTGCAAAAATTCTGATTTGGATCCAGACTGTCTGGCTTGAGCCAATGCCTCCTTCAAAGAAGAGATAATTAAAATGACTTTTATGTCTTTCTTGGAGTCATCATGTCATTTGTTCTGGCAGCAGATGCGACAAAATTACTGTACTTAGTTTAAGTTTTCTATGTTATCTTAATGGTCCAGAAATTATTTAAAGGAAGTATAGATTGTGTGGAATACAGTAACAACTGCATTAATGCCAGTGTTTCTATGAGCATGGCTTTTCAATAGCCATACTCATTTTATGGTCTGTGGTAGGCAGGGCTGAACTGCTTTATTGTTTTGCTCTCTTTTAGTGAATCAGAGTAATTCCTCAGAGCAATAAAACAGAGACCTGAATTAGCAAAAATCTGATCCCTAATTGACCTTATGTTGCTGCGAGTCTGACGTAATCCAGATTCTGACGTGATCTTGCCCTCCTTTCTTGTGAATAGTGAAAGAACACTCACTCTTACTGATTAAAAACCTTAGGTTTTGTTTAAAAAATAAAAAGGCACCCCCCCCCCCCCCCAATCTTTCAGTCATTTTCCACTTTGGGAATATGTTTTATTGGTTTCTGCAATTAAAAGTGCTTGCAATTTTTAAATTGAATATGATGCTGATATGACTCTGCATTCTTGGGTACATCTGTGTCCTTCTGCATATGGCGGCGTCTACAGCAGCAAAATTCTGCTCCAAGTGCAGTATAGAAGTTAAAAACTCTGGTATCTAAGAGTTTCAGAAGGCAGATGTAGATTTTCTTTCTCTCCCCCCCCTTTTTTTTTTTTTAAGCAGGAAGAAAGAAACTGTCTTATATAATTTAACGAAATGGTATTCAGATTAAGTAATTATAAGACAGACCTGTAGTAACCTACTGATTACTTTGTGTTTGGGAGTTACGCTTGTAGTAGCTGAAAACAATGGCAAAATGGTGATACAGGAAATACATGTTTATTAAAGAACCATTGCTAGATGAAATTAAGATGAATTTTTAGGTTTTGTAAATCAAAGCAATATAAAAATAAAAGCTAAGAGTATATTTTATGGATTTTCAATCCTATTAATATTTATTAAACTACAATTCTTCAGATTTCTGTATCTCAGATACTCTGTCATGCAATAACACAGGGTTGTCTGAGATGAAAATTAACTTGGACCCAACTGAAATCAAAGTGGACCGATTTCTTCATTTTCATTCCTCAGACTGACAGAAAGGCATAAAGTAGAACAGTCAGAAAAACATAATAATTAGATTTGAAAAGCCTTTGCCACTTTATACATCATGGATAGTTCTAGGAATAAAGATGTTCAAAGTTCTTAAAAAAAAAAAAAAAAAGAGAAAAACCCTATTTAATCCTGTATTACTATGAAAATTTAATAGCAATGCAACATTGAGGATTACAGTCCAGCCTTCAGAAGCGCTTCTGCCATGTTGTATCAGTCTTCTTGTCCACATCCTCTGTACTGTTCTGGACCATAGTTTATAGTACACTGTATTTTTCAGGGAAAGCAAAAACTGCTCAGTTCTGCGTAGCAGTTGCAGGGAAGGGGAAGAGAGAATTTCCTGACCAGCTGTAATGGTGTTTTACCACCAGTGGGGCCAGCAGGTATTTTATATCAACACAAATGCATGCTGTAATTATGTAGTTAGAATGATATATTAGTATACACATATTTTTTAGTGGTTTTATTTTGGTAGCTTGAGGTATGTTGGCTGAAGTGCCTAATATAAAAAGCAATTATACATATGATTTGGAAAAAAGAGAAGATATGGACAATAATTTCCTTCATATGTGTAAAAAACATTGAAAGGTTTGGAAATTTAATCATCTTAAATTTATTTTTGCTTATCTTGGGCAGAGGGGAGTATTTGATTTCGCTAATCCCAGAGATTCCAGGGGTCTTAGGGGTCAGGAAAAAATACCTCTGTTATCTACATTGGGGTTCTACCTTTAAGTAGAGAATAGGACTTCAGTTGTCTAAAATATTTTTCTTAGTATTCTCCCTTTCAAAAGCTAAATTTGACTCTCTGACTGCCTCTGAGTTGATAAAATTTCTCACTTCCTGGCTGCTGTAGGCTTTTCCTGGCCCACATTTCTAATGTGATAAACAACAAGAGGAGCTTGTGTATTTTGAAACTGTTTTGAAAACCAAAGCAAACTTTCTTCATATATAACAGAAGGAAAAAAGAGCACACCCTATTTGTTTCTTTTCTTCCCTCTGCAGGTCATCTTTAAACTGATTCTGCCTCTTCATATTTCTTTTAAGAATGAAAATTTTGGTCCTAAATCACAATGCATATTATGGCAGAAACACTGCAAGAAAAAGTTGTCATTTAAAGTGGAAAATCCGACTGAAGCTTAAGTGTAGGTAGCAGCAAACCATAATGTAAAGTTAAAGGCTGGAGTGGAAGGCAGCCTTCTTCTTTGAACAATAACCATAAATATTTACACTTCCAAAACAATTAATAATTCATGATACACAACAGTCATGGAACATACTGTGTCGATGCTGTACAGCTGTATTTTTATTTTTAATTTTTTTTCTAAAAAGCAACACCTTTAATCCCAGGGTGCTTTGTGAAGTAGTTTTCACTCATGGCAGATTCACTGACATCACGTCCTGCTGCAGCTGGGCATATAGATAGAGTTGCTTTACCCATTTGCTTGTTTTTCTTAGTTTTTCTTAATTAAGTTTGAGCAATTAAAATTATCTATGCTGGTCTCATCTTCAGGCTGAATTTTGAGGGGAAAACTCAGTGAAGACCTCGTAGCTGCTTGCCGTGAGAAGGTAGAAATGCACTATTTTGTCTTGTAAAGAAAGTTGTTGCAGCTGTTTGATGGAGGACCGACGTTCCCTCTTGCTCTGAAGCAGCCATGGGGGTAGATGTGAGCATGTAATTATAAGACTGTAGACTGTTTCATAAGGCATTTGCATAAGAAGCCAAATTAGATTAGTTTAACTTAATTCTGGTCTTTCCTAACCTCCCAGTCTTTGACTCAGCAACCTTAATGTTATTTTAATATAGTTTCTTGAGATTAATACAGGCAAAGAGTCCCCAGAGGTCCTATAAATCTGATAACCACATGGAAAATCTATCAGGAGACGTTTCTGAGAAAGAACAGGGAAATGCATGTTTATACGGAAATAAGAAAAAGTCTCTTTATGGTTGCTTTCAGAAAAACTCCCGTAAACTACCACAAAAAGAGGGTGAAATCTTCATCCCTTTGAAATCAAAGGGATTTACTTGAGACTTTATGTGATTAGCAGAAAAGCTATCTGCTGCAGTAGAGGCAGAAGGATTTTTTTAAGAAGCCTTTAAAGTGACATATTGAACTATTAAGTTCTGTAGATTTCTATAGTAATATTCTGTAGGATCCCATCATGTTTCTCACAGCAGAAAATTCACTTTTAAAGTATGCTCATTTGCATTATTTATAATCCAAAGATAAAATTCGGACTGTTTCTTTCAAAAAAAAAATGTATCATTTTCCTGTGTTAACTGTTGCCTGAATAGTACTGTGTGTTCACTTAAATTCTGGGGTGGCGTACTGAAGGAGAGGTAGTTACGTCTCCTTACAGATCGTATTAACATTGGATTAAGAAAGCCACAATAAGAATTATCTACTTGATCTTCCACAATTAAGCATTAGTCTGGTGTAAAGCTTTAAAGTATCAGAGAGTACAGCAGTGCAAATTCTAATTAGCATTGCACCTAATGCATATATTGGTGTTCATGTGAAGTAAACATTCCAAAGAGCATAATACATGTATTATTTTAATGCTTGTGGGGGTTTATTGTGCTATTAATTATAACTCAGGATGACAAAAGGGTTATGTAGATATTATTCTTACTAATTAAAGCAAAATACACTAATAAATTGATTTTTTTTCCTCCATTGTAAGAATAGAAAGACAGAAATGTCTTGCTGCCCTCACCTTGCCCCCTGTTTGAGGTTACACAAAAAAATACCTTGAGCTGCTTTAATTTGCCTTTTTTTTCCCCAAATTTTTGGCTTCACCTTTTCAAGCCGTTTTCAGCAATCACAAAGCTTAGAAATATATTAGTGGAAGTTTTCATGTAGCCATTGGTTTCAGGAGGCTTAAGGAATGGCATGAAATACGGTGAGGTTTGTGATTTACAAATACGTGCAAGCGTTAGTGCGACAGTGATAATCTGTCATTGCAAGGGTATGGCCTGCCCTTCTCCTGGACCCATGATGGCTCTTGGGTCTCATTCAGCTTTTTGGGATGACACAGAAGGGAAGGTGCATACACTTTTTCCCCAGGGGATTTTTAAATGGATCGTTACGTTTTCCCGAGTCTCTGGTCTGGAGTGGGGAACCCTCCTGTTACAGGGAGGCAGCGGGTGTCTCCTCAGCGCGACTGCCCGAGTCCCTGCCTGGACAGGTTTATTGCAGTGAGTACTCTCTCAGCCAGAGAAATAGTTGCTCACATTGTGGGTTATATTAGATGGGCATCCCCTTTGGCTGTAAAATCTCCATGCCTTACTGCTCTTGCTCCCTTCCTACCCTTCCCCCCAGCCAAAAGCACATCCTATGGCAGCAGAACCAGCAGCGTGATTTCAAGTACAGAACTGTACAAGAGAGAAAGGAGGTTAAAAGCCCTTAAAACATATGGCATGCTTTGGCTTAATAAGAAGTAGGTGGCAATCTCCACAGGGATGCAGCATGGTTTTTTGAAGCATTTGTTTCCCAAATACCTTTTTATGATTTTTTCAGCACAGACATGCAGTAAGGGAATGTAACTAGAATATATGCTGCGGTGTAATATGCGCCTTCTGTAAATGTGACAGTGATGAGTTTGACGAAAGAGGAGGTGGCAACCAAAACAAAGGCAAAAAGTGCTGTAAGGACTATGTAGAAATTAAATGCAGGTGCCATTTAGGGTATTGCTGTAGAGCCTGCTGATACTGTTTACTTCCCTGCTGAGGTAGAAATCTTTCTCTGCTAAAAGCCTTCACAAGAGCGCTGAGGATATCCCTGTGCAGCAGTGTATTACAGGACACACATTTGAGAGGAAAACTGTTAAAGCCACCTCTTAGTTTTATTGAATTATTACTGCTCTGAGAAAAAAAATATACTTTAGGAAAAACCCAGCTGTTAAACGTAGCACTTTTGGAGTGAGTGTGTTTACTTCAGCGTGGCATTTAAGACATATTTATCCCAAAATCAAACAGCAAAAGCTGCAGCACTGGATGTAAGAAACAGATTTACAGATCTGGGTTACTTCTCCTGCAAAGGCTGGCTTTGAGGGCACTTTCTGCAGCACAGAGAGAGCGGCTGCAGCCGACCCAGTGAGTGGTTAGGTGGAGGGGGAAGGCAGGGGGGTCTCCATGGAAGGGCTTGACCCCCTGCGCGGCTGCTGTGGGTGTCAGCGGGGGGAGGCTGAGCTCCGGGGCTGGTGGAGCAGGACAGGAGCACCGGGCACAGGCTCAGTTACAGGTTAGAGATGGCTGAGTAGCTTGTTTCCATCTCTTCCCTACCTCCTCTTCTCCCTCTCTTCCTCTCCTTCCCTTCCCTCCTCTCCCTCCCTCCCCATTCTCTCTCTCCCTCTGAAGTATATATTGTTGGTGCTGAGTCAGGATCATAGAGCCTTGAGCATACCGTGACAGTTCGTAGAGCACTATGGCAATTTAGTTTTCTTTTATTACACCACAAACGGACTCCCATTTCCCTATTCTCTGTCTGTACGCAGCTTCTGTTCCTTGGGATACAAAGGTAGAAAATGGAGTGTGTTCCCATAAAAAGTAGGTAGAAATTTTAACCATTGTCTAGAAGCCCTCACAATATTGTGACTGCCGTGGCAGGTGAATAATGAGCTACTATGCTGGGCTTCCAGCTAAATGGGGCTTTGTCCTGTCTACGCGGCAAAGGCATCCAGAAGAATGCAGAGCAGTTTTCCAGTATACAATGAATCACTCAGTGAGGCCAAATGACACTCTCTGAACACTCGTCCCAGATATTACAGCTGTTGAAGGAAGCTGCTTATGAAACAAGGGTAGGCTCAGTCGCTTTGTGACCTTAGAGTTCCTGCGCTGTAGGAAATAGTTGGGGTAACTCTCTGCAGGAATAGCATTGCTTTTAAACCCATAAAGCTCTGCAAATGGAATTACTGGAGTGTTAGAAAGATATTAGGTTGGGACCTGACCTGGTAGGATGTACTCTGAAAGCAGTGTGGTAGCCATTTGGGTAGATTGCACGAACTTCACGGGAGAGAGGGCTATTTAATTCAGAAACTTGGCAAAACAAAGGAAAGGAATACCGGGAAATGGGAGATTTGTCTCTCCCCAGCCAGGAAACCTATCATAGATCTAACATACTTGGTGAAATGGACTTCTCCTTGCATGCTCAGCTTCTGCTACAGAGGGAACTGTGTCAGTACTTAGGTATATAAGTGGGAATTTGGGAAGTTTTGCAAAACAAAACAGTTTAAGTGGTACAGACCTAAAAATAATCTCCTCACTGGGTTTACAATGTGGAAGAATTCTAGGTGTTGTTGCTGTGACCACCATAATGTGGTAAAATACTGTAATCTAGCTATTATCCTTGCTTTCGCTACTCCCATGATCAGTCATAATAAGCTGTATTTTATATTGCACTATATAAGCTCTTGGAATGGTCTGTGAGCAGCAACAGTCACTCTTATGCACTAGTGCAATGGGAATGTATTATTTAGAACTTATACTTTCCTTCAATTTCCATCCATTTTTTTTCCTTGAAAATTTCCTGTGTTTCAGAAGTAGGTATAGTCACAGGTAAGACCATATTCCAGCTAGATTTGGAAAAAAGGTTTAATTTGAACACTTACTTACCTGCTGCAGCATCACTTCCTTTACTTCACGGATAATCAGTTTCTCAGTGTTGATAATACACATTATTAAACTTCACTTTCATTTTAATGAATTTCTGTTAAGAGATATTATGTCCCAGTGATTCCCAATATTTATATACCTGCATAAGTCAGAAAACGGGAGACTGTACCATGAAGGGAATTATGCTTGTCCACAGCCTTTTTCGTGAAGCAATGTCTACCTGTAAAGCAATGTGAA
Source organism: Strix aluco (assembly GCF_031877795.1). Classification (NCBI taxonomy): domain Eukaryota; kingdom Metazoa; phylum Chordata; class Aves; order Strigiformes; family Strigidae; genus Strix; species Strix aluco. The sequence goes on along the minus strand of NC_133939.1, from coordinate 24,931,232 downwards.
TATGTAACTCCTACACAGACACTTGGGAGAAAAAACAAAATTAATGGTATAAGCATACGATAATTTGTTGGGTCTGTGCTAATCACATATGAGCAGTTTCTGATAATTAGAAATGATTGTGTGTGTCAGTAGCCAAGTGAGGTCTTGCACTTTCTTTCTGCCCTTGGGATTTAAACATAGTGTACCCAGCAATCATTTCCCTTGTCCATGCTTTGGTTATCATCTGTCACAGAGCCGTTTAGTTTATTTTTTTTCCCTTTTACTGAAGATAAAAATTTTCTGTGATCCTGAGGCCAATCTGTGATACATCACATAAGCATTCACAAACAAAACAAAGATCAAGATGGTATTAACTAGGAAAAATATACACGTGTACGCAAAATGTTGTATGTTACTTACTCTAGTGTGTAAATCTGTGCCCATTTAATGGCCTATTACCATCTGTGCTACACAATATGAAAACTGTGCATTAGTGTTCATTAGGGAAAGGGAACGGATGCTCGGGGTACCTGCTGTCACCCTTTGGAGATCTGGGCTGTTCTGCCTACCCCTGGCTGCTCTCCAGAGGGACAGAGATCTTCCCCAGGTCCTCTGTCCTCTGACAGTCTCTGCAGATCTCCTGGATATCCTGCAGTGTCTAACAAGGTGCAAGATGTTCCTATTTCAGCAGCTGATCTATCGCAGGATCCCTGTGTTTCTTGAGCTGTGGAACCCGACACTGAACCTTTCATTTGTTCTGCCCTCAAAGCAGTGACATAAAAGAAAGTAGCAATGTGAAACTGGGAGAATTTTTTCTTCTGTATCTTGGTCCCCTCCTGTGCAGCAATCAGGATCCTTCGGAGGCATTTCAGGTTGACTTGGCTGCTCTTTTAGTACTGTATTGGAATAGCTTCATTACAGTCAGTGGAACTATTCCATTGAGTAACTTATTCAGCAGGGTGAGAAAGAAGCTCATAATATGGCCATAATAAAAGGCCCAATTTTGTCTTCTTTAAATGCACAAAATTCCCATTGACTTCAGTGTAAAAGGAAACAGGGATACCAGGCTAATGCTGTCTGTCTAAATATAATTCTACCTGACACGTCTGACCTTTATTTTTAGAACAATTTCAATTTTAAAGGACAGTACAGAAATACAGGAGCATTTATCTATTTATATAGGGGAAAAGTGAAATCACTTCTGTTCTTCTGTCTGGGTGCTGAGGCATTATAATGTGCCTGCCAAACCCGATGTGTAGCTTGGCCTTCAAGCTAGACAGCAAAGCCTTAAATGAACAAAAGACATAACAAAAGCCTTGTTTGAAGTATAGCAGGAGAATGTCAGGGACTGGAATTACGTTTAAGGATATCAGACTCTCTATTTGTATTTAAGTTATATTTCAAAAGATTCAGATAGGACAGAGTTAAATCTTGGCCCAAAACGAAAAAGGTCATCTGTAATTTTTTTATGTTACAGAAGGTATGGCAATGTACTGTTACATGTATTTGCAATGTCTAAGAATCGGTACTGGAAAGACTCCAAGTTTCATTTTGCCTAGACTAAAGCAACAGTTTACAGCTGTTGTTCTGTGATTTTTTTTTTTTCCCCCCCCGCATTTAGCTGAATACGATGATAAAATATACCTGCAGAGAATATTCCCCTAACAGGAATTGCAATGTAAAAGTAAAACACCAGATGGCACCCGGGAGCATTACTGGGAGTGATACAATCAGCCCGCAGTGAAAATGGTGTTGGAGTTGGTTTAAAACAAATAAAGCAACCATCTCCTCTTCTTGCTAACGGTGAGCATGTTTAGACCCCAAATATCTGTTATTTTACTTGTTTCTTGCAATCCTTCAAGTCTTCTGGAAAGTCTTGGATACTTTTCAAAATAATTGTACTCAGTATTATAAAAAGCCCGTACATATCTGATCTCATAATGATACGAAAAGCAATAAACTTCTATTAAAAATGCCAAGATACAAAGTGAAAGAGTGTGGGCACAGACCCAGTAACTTCCTTGGCACTACGTGGATTATTTCTTTTGAAAACGACTTGCATCAGGATTGGGATGGGACACTTCCATTCAATGACACTTGGATCGTCTCTTCTGTACTATGAATATCCTGTCGAGCTGTGGGGATCTGATTAATCGATCAGTCATGTCATAAAAATAATCCTATAATTATGTCTATATTTGTATATATGTCTATAATTGTATTTTCAAAATCTAATACCTTTCCCTCTTGATTGTGTAGCTGCTTCATAGCTACTGTATGGGCTAAGCCTGCCATCCTTCTGCAGTGTGTTGAAACAAGCTAAACTCTATGAAGGAAAAATGCAGTTTAAAACATGATGTATTGTTTAAAAAAATTGACTTTAATTAAAAGCCCTTCTAAAAAGTAAACTGTAAGGCAGAATTGTTCCTGTATAATTTATAAATGCATTATTTCCACAATCATCATCCAATTTTTATATGCTTGTACCTTATATCATGATTATCAAATTTGTCTCATTGAACATGTTGATATATTTTACTGGAATAACCAAACTCATTTGTTTGACAGACAGGAAGAGAGAAGAGCAAAGTTTTAAATTCATTTAGGATCTTGAATTACAGATATGAACTGTAATAGCTGAATGTGTTTTGGTACACATTTGAGAAGAAATCAAACCCACAATAATACAACCGATGCCAGTTCAGATCCTACTCTTGCACATATTCTGAGTGTTGACAGAAAATGGGACCTGGCTCCAAACTCCTACCCCCACACCCCGGCTTGATCCATTTCTTGAACTGAAAATATCTATAATTCAAAAGACATCACTGATAACAGATAATATATATAAACACATACTGGTATGAATGAAGATCTTTTCATAAAGTTCAAAACAGTAGGCCATATATCAGCTAAAAATGTTCTCTGTGATCAGCATCTTTTCATTGCAACCAGTTTTCCAAGACCCATATACTGTAACGTCCATCATATGAGGACTGTTTTTCTTTTTCCCGGGAAGAAAGCTTGTAATATATGTCATCTCTGATTTCTGGCAGTTCATGAGGAGTACTGTTGTGTTCCAAAAAGCATAACCTATGACTCCTAGGTGAAGGGGAGAGCCATGTGGAGCTGGCCTAGAATGATGCTCCCTTCCTAAAAATGTAAGGGCTGAATTCTTCTGGGATCACTTTGGAGTGATTGAAGATGCATTTGAATGCATCTGAGAAAATATTTCACCAGTGGAAAATTGTATTGTTGCCAGGTGAACAGTAATACACGTGGACCAGACCTGTGGTTCAGGTAAGGACGCTCAGTCAATAAGTGAGCCTCTGAGTTGAGCTTAAATCTGAGTACCATTCCCATTTCCCAGTGCTTTTGATCCACTTTATGACTTTTGGAAGGTTGTTTTTCATCTCTGTTTCTTCTACCTCTTTGCAAGTTCAAATACTTTGTAAAATCTGCTGGGGAAATGTGATGTTTGTGCAGTGTTGAGTCTGTCTTAGCGTGGCATAATAATTATACTGCCAACATTTTAGCTAACAATGCGTGCTGAATGCTGCCCCACCGTGCGTGATTCTAGTTTTCATTGTTGCCTTATTAAATCAGCCTGTAGTTTGTACCAGAGCTAACACATGGCCCAGTTTACCTTCAAGACAATAAAAAGCTTCTTAGATTCTTCAGAGGAATGTAACAGATCCATAGAATAACCTATCATTACTCTGATAATGGGAAAACAATCACTTGTCCTAGGAGAACTTCAGGGAGAAAGAATAATATAGGCACTATATAGGAGCTCTGAGTTAATCGGTTTAGAATCTATTTTCTATAAGTAATTTAGTAGCTGCCAATGGTATTGGACTAGCTTCTCACTTTCCCTGTGAACCTGTATGTAAAAAAGCAGTGGCAGCTTCCTCACGCAGCCTTCTTTCTATCGCTGACTACATTTACCTCCAAGGATTTTTTCCATTATCGTGTCTTTACCATTTTATTAAAACACCCACAGCATTGCTTTTTTTATGGTGATGTTTGTGATGGAGACATCTATCAAATACAAAGCAGCTTCAGGCCATATTCCTGTTTTGCACGAAGCATTGGATAGCTCCAGTGGTATCTACTTTAAATCACTGCAAATGTCATTGCAAATTCTTGATCCACCCATTTGCCTAATGACTGTATTGCTTAAGAGAACTTGGATAGAAAATAGTTTGCTTTCACTCAAAAATAACGCTGAAGTAATTAGATGTTCTAAGTTGCCTGAATGCTGCGAGTACCATTAGGCTCTTCTGGCACATGAAAGCAGAGCAATGGGAAAGCTACTTTAGAAAATCACATATAAAATGTATTCAGAAGTTATTTTTGAAAGGTATTGCAAAAAAAGCACACTTTTTATACATTGAAGTAATAAGTAGTTTAGCAAATCCTTTGCAAACTTGTCAAAATGTCATATCCAGGTACTGGATTGGAAAATTAGTAACTGCTGAAGTGTGTGAGTGTTTAAAGGTGTCACTGTGTGTGGCAGACTGGCGGATTTTAGCTTCTGGCTTTAAGGAGAGATGGTAATCATTATGGCTGATATTTAAAATGTCAGAAGACCTTAGCATGAAGATAAAGGATTTAATATGAGACTCTGCTGTGTCATGTTTCCTCACAGAAAAGAAGGAAGATCGGCACCTGTTCCTCTTCTCTCTTTCTCTCTCTTTTTTTTTTTTTTTTTTTAATTCAGTGACACTGTAATAGCTGAAGTGGCATCCCAAAAGCACATGAAGTAGCAGAGTGTGGAGCTGTGAGGTGGAGAAATGGATTGCTTAGCTGTTCCTTGCTCTTTGGTACAGTTCCCTTTTCTTATATTCCTGCTGTAGCTCCTGTACTCTGTCATAGCAGTATCTGCGACCATTGCACCCAATGGCATTGGCAGGGGAGCATGGGTGGAATAAGGGAACCTTAATTTATCACTTCCATCCTCACCTTACCTTTTCTTTGACTTTGGATGAGGGTCTGAAAAAATAAGGGAAATTTTCTTTCACAGCAAGTTTCTTGGCGAGGATTTCAACTACCTCTGCTTAATGCTTTCTAAGACAATACTAGGTAAGCAAAGCTGCAGAATTATTTTACTTCCACAGCCAGTGCTTTTAAACTACTTAGTGAGAGTGGTCTTAGTGACTGGAAGAGTCTAAAAAGGGATAAGGAAGAAAATTCATCTACAAATTTTTTTGTTTGGTTTTTCTCATTTTCTTTTCATAAAAGGCTGCAAAATGTGCTCAGGTAGTTGAAGCCTTAAATTATTTGAGCTTAAGCATATAGTTTTCACTCTGCCAGGTTAATTCTGCTCAACTTGGTAAAATTGAGCAAGTCATGTGAATTTCTCTGCGTTGATGTTCACTTGGACAACCTGCTGCACTGGGTCACCTCAAGGATGGTACTTGTTAAACATGTCACAGATACAAAATGATCCATAACTATCGAATAACAAGACTGTAATACCATGCTCAGAAAGCATTTAGGCATTTTGTCTAAACATAATTGTTATGTTGGTTCAACTATTTTAGTTAGGGCTGTGGTTTTTTCCTACCTTATTTGATCAACGGTATGAACCTAGCTATCACTAGATAAAGTTATACAAAGTCATATAAATTTTTCATTTTTATAGATGACAGAGTTCAGAGAAAGTGTTTTGTATACTGAATAGCATTTTATATGCTAGGAAATAGACGAAAAGACACAATGTTTTGCTTTTGGCAAGGTAACAGAGAGACTTTGTGGTTGGTGTTCCAGCTTTAAAAAGAGAATGGAAGAAGATGAATGTCTTGATGAATATTAATTGAGACTTACCTTTCCACAATTTTTCTATGAAACAAACTATTTCCTAAAACCAGTAATGAACTTCAGGGCTGTTTTCTTGGTACCATTGTAAAGAACATTTGAACCTCAATCTTTTATCAATATTTCTAGCAGGCTGAGTTGTTTCGTAAACAGAAAAATTACTCTTGGGATAGGGAACAAACTACAGGTTTGGCATCTGAGTTCACAAGTTCAGTTTGCTCTGATTAGTAATCTAGGAGTTTCTGATGGCCTGTGAAATAAGGGAAAGGTCATCTTTGTCCTCTTTTTGTTGGTTTATGCACCACACTTATGCACATCTGCGGCTGAAATTGTTGCTAGTTAATGACTTTATTGACAGTTGCAGTAAAGAGAAAATGAAGAATCCCAGGGTGTAGTCCCTGAATATCAGTGTTAAGTTCAGACACATCAAGTATTTATTTCTGAACTTATTCAATAAACTGAAAGCTCTGGCAACCCAAAGCAGTAACCTAATATTTTTATCAGGCAATGCACTTGTGTTTATTTTATCCAGAGGAAGCAGGTGCATTTCGGCAAGGGGATTTTCATGTATGTTTTAAGCCTATCCCATTTGACCCTACAAAAGGAGGCACTTTTGGTGATTTCAAGTCAGAGGTGCTTTCAGTTAGCTTTCACCATTCCTTTCAGAAATCAGATCCTTCTCTTCATGTTGTAAGTGGCCGTTTTTTTCTCTCGAGTCTTACCTCCATCACCTCTCATAAGCTGTCACTATACTGCAGAGACAGAGAGCGAGGCTGAGCACCGAGGTCTCCACGCTCATTCCCGACGGGCTGCGTGTAAGCGATGCGCTGCACAGCATCTGCCATTGCCCACCAGCTGAGGCATCACTGCTGTGATCCTCCTGGTTGTGACATGCAGGGTGAGATTGAAACCTGGGGTTACTTTCAAGTCCAGGTTTCTCAGACAGATTAAGTGTGCTGTGTTTGTGGAACTACCATCTCCATAAGGCATTTTATAGTATTCATACTGCTGTAGATGGGGGTTTTGTTTGGTTGGTTTTTGTTTTTTCTCAACATGATGCAAAGGAGATAAAAGGCATACGTTTCGTTACAGAATACTTCACTTTCAGCAGCGGTTTAGTGCTCAACCTTATAAAATTACATTTAAATGTGTTTAGCTTTTCTACTGCATGCACGTGTGTTGCTTCCCATTGCTTGCTCATAATAAAAGAAACCTGACATTATTCCTTCTCTCCTGACAATGCGCTACCTGTTTCCTTTCTCTCACTTTCTTCACTCCTCATAGCCTCCTCCTGTTTTGTTCTCCCAGTCATGCATTGCCACTTTCCCACTAGCTGAGAAGTGGATGGTTCGGAAACAGAAGATACAATACTTATACTACAGAATTATTTTTACCAGAAAATTTAATTGAAAATCTCAGTAATTCTTCACAAGCTACTACACACTGGAAAATAGAGCACAGTCCTGAAAAAGGAATAAATGTGTGACAAAGTACTTGGCATGTGGTAGTCAATACACTGATAGCATAGAGTTTTTACCCCTATGTGGAAAAAAATGTTGAATAATTAGTAACAGATAAAAGACAAAAAATACTTTTCCTTCTGTCAGTGGTGACAATGGATGCTCTTGCTATGAGTTGTATTTCTCAAAGACAAGAAGATTAAGTAAAGGCAATTTCTGCATGAGCATCATCAGGATCAAAACATTGTCTGTAATTTCCTGGTGTCTAAGGCAGTTTTGACAAGTATAAACCTGACAGTCAATGGTCAGAACACATTTAATACATCTTTCATGTGCTGAAGTTAGTAGGTCTAAGGTCTCCCTGGGGTAATATGATGTAAAAGATGTTCATGGCACTAATTTACTCACAGACCATTAGCTCTCTGTAGATGCTAGACTTTAAAGACCTGTGTGCAAGGAACATACTCTTCAGATACCCATATTATACTGCAATCCTTCATTTTCTTAATGCAATTTCCTGCAGCTGTCCTGTTGGTCATATGATGTGCAATGAAGAGTAGACCTCAGAAAGTCATAACTCTGAATAATAGGTCTTCTTATTTTGCACTAAATATTTTGAGTGTTTCATTCCTTAAGCAGAGAGGGGAGATGAGATTTTAAATATAAAAATGATTTGTTGTAGTCAGTTTTGACAAACAGTATTCTCTAGTGTTTCAGTGTTTTAAAGAAATTGGCACAGAAAAATGAAATGCTAACTATCGTTATGAAGATTTTTTTATAGTCTTTCTGCCTCTGTTTTCCAATTTTAATAAGGTACCTATAAAAAAATGAATAATGAAGCAATATATAAACAATGTTATGAAGACAGCCTTTTCTCATTAGGTCGAATTTTTTACACTATTTTATAGATAGATTTTTTTAATGTTCTGAAGATAAGTTTTAGATGAAATGCCAAGAATCTATAGAATGATACATAATGATGAAGAATTAATGTCACATACCAAATTGTGTTGCCATTTGAATAGTATATCATGCAGTTCAGTGCCAGCAGATTTCACAATTGTGTCAGCCATCAGTATTAGAGCATCCAAAGGGTCATCTTTCCATCCGAGCAGGGTAGTCTAATAGCTTACAGTATGCACATAATAAAAGATAATGTGTGGGATCTCTGGTGATCTTTTTGATCAAGAATCAGTTAAAATAAGTTGCTGTTATTGTGACACTAGATATAGGCAAAGTGAGACACACTTGACAGTTACTAATTACAGCAGGCAGCCAAAAGAGCTCTGCAGAGATACGAGGACAGAAATGGCTAAATTAGTAAACTGTGTTGACACACTCGCTCAATATCTTTTAATATGCAAGCATAGCATGTTCCCAGGTCTAGTGAACCTGACAGGCGTGAGTTACCAACACTTTATGAAAATGAAGCAGAGAATATTATTATTTTTTTTTTACAGTTAGGGTAGCTCAAAACTAATTATCCTAGCAAAATGGAATAAGCAAGCTGTCCCAGCAGGGGAAGCTTGCACTTGTCTGTGTGGCTGCCTGAGTTCAAAAGCAACCTCTAACTAGATGCTTTTTAACCTGGGGATGCCACCAAAAAAATGCTCCTGTTCTTCAAAGCAAATGGATGATGACTTCTGTCCCACTGCCTCAGTCTTTGTGGTGCCCAGTGGGATTTCTACATCACCTTGCTTTAGAGCAGGAATTGAAGATACATAAATCTGGGATAATTCTGCCCTGCTGTATCTCACTCACAGAGCTCCCTTGGCATATGCCCTTCTTTGGAACAGCATCCAAGACCAGCCCTGTTCAGATGCCTGCGGTGGAGGCAGGGAGCTTTATTTTGTTGGGTTTTTTTCCTCCTCTTTTGATCTCTTACAAAAAGTGCCAAATGATCTTGTCATGTTCTGGGTGATCCGGTGTATGTTTCATTCGGAAATGTGTATGCCCATAGGAGGTTAACTGATGCCTTGTAAGATGGATCCTGATAAAAACCTAAGCCAGCTGCACGACTGTTTTGAAACGGAATCCTGTATGAGAATCCCAGGGTGTTGTATCTTCTGGTTTGCCAGAACATTTGTGAATATTTTTTAAAATTACTCTAAGATTTTATGAGGCTGAACTTGTTATCCTTTACCACATCATGAAATTTCCCTACATTTTCTCAGCAAGCATTTTTTACAGCCTTGGACTTCTAATTGGGAAAACTGGGACTTCTTTAATGCCAGTGCTGTATTTCAGCTAATGGAAGAATCTGACACAGCACTGAGATCAGCACTTTCTTGCATGTTTATCATGCTGTTTCCAACCTCGGGTTGTGCTCAAATCTTTCTCTTTCCTGTGGCCAGACTTGCCAAATCACATCTGTTTTTTCCTTTACAACCTCTCTGGAATCTGACCGTTCCTCACTTTCCTCTTCTGGGCGCTTAATGTCCCTCACAGTGACATAAACCCCTGTTTATTCATTATCTTGACCTTAGCCTCACCTTGTTTGCTGAAAGCTTACTTCTGGTTTCTTTGTGTACCATTGCCCCCAGGTCTTCCCAGAACAGAGGGGACCCTGCAGCGCACACATGCAGACCATGCACCCCCCTCCCTTGTCTAAATGTTTGATTTCTCTCTATCTGCTGCGTGAACTCCCAAGCTTGTAAATTTTTTTTGGTATTGTATCCTGTTCCACCATGCTGTATGAATGCAGAGTATCATGGGGCTAATGCCTTTTTCTGTCCCCTAAATAATATCTAAAGTTTATTGTAAGGTTTATCACAAACTGGCTGCCTGTGTCTGAAGGCATACATTTAATCAGATTTTATATCACAAGATTATTGATTGAATGGTCTCTTGCTGAACTGAGCATGAATTAGCAGCACAGATGTATTTAACAGCATTGCGTAGGCTTTTCAAAAGTATTTCTTCAGTACTAAGGTAACTTCTGAAAAACTGTGCATTGTATCTCCTCAGTGAAATTACAGTGCTGCTGAAGGAGCTTTACCAACAAGAAGGGAAGACATAGACCCGTAGTGTTAATAAAAATATATATGGTTTTCAGCCAAACATCATGTGTGAACCAAACGTGAGGGCTGAATCATAGATTCATACTGTAAAAGATCAGAAGGAAACATCATAATCCAGTTTGATTTTCTGTCCAGAGATCTTCACCCAATCAATTCTGTGGTATAAAACTGCTGATTCTAACCTAGATAAACTCAAGTTATTAGGCTGTGTTGCTGTTGCAGACTGAAGACTGATTTTTTTCTGTTCTAGGAAGTGATTCTATAATTTCTGAGGAAATAGAAAATATTTCACTAGTTGATTGTTAAATTGTTCAACAAATTGAACACGCTATGAGCTTGAAATGTGACATACCCCAGAGGAAGTGGGCTATGGTGGAATGCAGGTGACAGTAGTACAACTTGGCTAGGAATTTACCTTTTTCACTTACGCTGAGCCGAAAGCAAGCTAGAATCTCTGCATGCGCTATGATTTCTGCATAAAATTCTCCCAAATGGGATATACATAAAATGCCTTTTGCTTTCTATTTTGATGTAAAGAACTCTTGCTCTACATTTAATTTTTCACTGCAATACAAAATAATCTCTTCACCTCTTGAAGTTTGCATTTTTGTGGAGTTCAGATACAGTTTTTTCATATGAATGTTTCCCTTTGCCTTGAGTGAGCTGTGACTGTGGTGTTCTCTGACATTTTCCCCTCACCGTAGACTGTTCTGTATCTCTTAAAGGCAGTGAGCCATTCTGGGACTGATGTGACAAGACATGACAGGAAATTCCACTGAATAAAACAAATTATACACTACAGATGTGCTGAACTGACTGAAAACAATTTGGACACCAGGGGCTATGAAAGGTGCTGAGAAGGTTGAGAGCAATGACATTTTCTTCTAGATTTAAAGTGTTTTGATGCACAACTTGGTGTAAATCAGTGATCGTGAGTTGTTCTTCAGGTTGTCCCCCTTCAGATTCCTTGCTCTGAAGGGTGTGCACACATCTATGTGAGTGAGCTGAGTCAGTGAATTCCTTGTAGTTGATAATGACTCATTATGATTTTGACTCATACTGGAAAACTTATGTCTTCATGTTTTCAATTTGTGTTTTACTGCTTAATATTTACTGCAATATTATCAATAATGCAGAATAGAAATGGGTGATGTATGTGCCCAGGTTTTAATTCACAGTTGTAATCAAGGAATCACATGTTTGTGTAGCAAAACAAATTCTCAGTCAAATGCATGCTAGATGATCAATGGAAAGATTTTGTTAAAGCTAATTTTACTTTATATAGTGATAAAGAATTTCCTGTGTATTAAATGAAAGGCACAATTGATGTGGAAAATTATTTAAATACACCCAGAGGAAAGAGGAAGAAATCTAGTAAATGAATTGATGATTATTTGTCATTCATGTCCTCCAACTTTGACAATAAAGAAATTTGACTTGATTCTTCTTTTACTTCTGTCAATTTTAAATCATTGTACGTCAGCTTCTTTTGTGAGGTACTTCTGATTTGTGAGACGAAGGTAGTGAATTATTGCCAATAAACTAGGATTACCATTTTGCCTGTACAGTAACAAAACATAAATTTTGTTTAATGTGCCTTTAAGAATGTGAGCTGAGTGGATATGCTGCTGGCAATGAATAATGAGGATCCGTTTGTCTGTCTCATCTTGTCATGTAAATGTTTGAAAAAACATAGAGCAGATAATATGGCAATCTGGCAGCAGTCTGCAGTAAGGTCTGCGAGTCAAAGGGTTCTGCATCAGAGGAGGGCATTTACGTGAAGAGTGTGCTTTCCCTGATACCATTTGGATGACAGACGTGGAAGCATCACTGCCTTTGTGAAGCCAGGTAATCTTACACCCACTGGCAATCGGTCAATACTATTGGAAAAGGCAGGGGAAAATGGGATGAAGATGTTTTACACTTTATTTGATGCATTTTCCAGTAGTGTGCGGAAATTAATCCCTAGAATAATGAAGATTTTTCAAGCAATGCCCAAAGAATGTCATTTGAGCTTTAGGCTGACACCTGTTCAGAAGAAAATTTCAGTAAAGCATTTAGGAAACAGCAGATCTAGCTTTGTGATTTGAAAGAACTATAGCCAAGTTTAATTAATATACTTGAGATTTCTGTCTTGGATTGGTAGAAATCAACCATTAGCAAGCCTGTAGAATTCCTTCCTTGAAAGTCAGATTGGAATATTGTAATGGTTCCTGCCTTCATTTGCCTGTGAACATTGCAGCAAACTGTCCCTAGTAATGCTGGGTTTACATCGGGATTTGACCTGCCAGTCTTACTGGGGCTGCTGAGTTTTATGACAGGAATCCTGTTTTGGAGGCTCTGTCAGCATCAATGCAGACTACTTGTTATTACATATTAATTTGGTGCTTTGATATAGATTACAATACTTCTTACAGTGTTTCTGTCATGTAAAATTCAGTAAAACCTACAGATTGAAATACACTGTTGGCTGCATATGCTGCAGTAATATACAGATTTTAATTGCATTTCTGAGAAAAAGTACAAACTTAAATACTTGTCTCAGTGGAAATATAAAGTAGATTGCAACCTTGAATGAACTGCAAAGCAGCTGAATAGAAGATGTTCTTGGAAAATACAGATACTATTGTTTATGCATATTGGGCGTATCAGCATATGCACATTATGCTGCTAGTACCTAGTAGCTCCAATTATTATATTTATAGACAGATTTTCAAGGGATTTTTCCTGGTGCTTAAGGAGCAGACCCAAAAGACATATAGAAGAGAACGTACTGTCTTTTGCTGTGGTCGGTACCAGATGCTTCATGGAATAGCACAGCTTTTTATAGTTGGATCGTACTATCACTGATGGGTCAATTGAATTAATTGTTCACATATGACTAACTTTACACCTTAATTTGTGATAACAAGGAGCCGCTGTAATTTATCTAGCCATTGAAATTAGTTTTTTTCTAATCAGAATTATCAAAACCTGTTTCTTTGTCTCTGCAACAATTTTGTATGGGGAGTACAGAGAGACATATATTCCCAAAACACAGTGATTCATTTTGATTTAATTGTTCATGTTTCTGGTTTTACTTGCAGTTGGAGACCGTCAAATTTTGTGAAGTTGGTAAAAATAATTCTGCCCCTGTATGTGCCGTTTTAACAGTGCTGTGCATGTTTTCTCTCCCACGCGGCATTCTGTGAAACGATCTGTTAGTTGTGAGCAAAATTATCGGCTTTTGCAAATTAGAAACCAGATCCAGCCATCCATAAATGACAGAGAGATTTCTGAACATCTTTAGCAGGGAAGACACAAAGAGAGAGGTTTTTGGGCTATGTATACATGGGTGTATATGTATGTAGCATATGCATACATCAAGCTAAGAACATTGTTCTAAGTAGGTGTTTGCATACTTCTCAAGGGACTTGAAATACCAGACACAGAGCACGGTACAGGGATAAACTTTTTATGCCAGGAAGCAAATCTATATTATCAACTGCATAATAATCTGTAGAAAATATATGACTGATTTTATTTAAAAGTCTTAGGGCACAGTGCATATGATAAGCATTTTCATTATTGTAAATTAGATACTAAAACTATTTTTTCACAGACTAAAACTTATCTCCTGTAGTCTTCACTAGCTTAGTAGTTCAGTTACGGAGGTTTTTTGTTTTGTTTTAACAGCAAGGACTTGTTTTACACCTTTTCAAAGTCTAAAAGAAGGAAATATATATTGCAAACCAAATGAAAAGCAGAAGATATGTATCCATAGCAGGTTCTGTAGATAACAACTTTTCTGTGGCTAGTTCTAAGAAGTCTCTATAAAGATTAAATTTTTTTTTCTGTTTTCTGATCATCCTGTATATCAATCATAATCCTACTTGTTCGTGGTTTTCCTAAGAGCTAGCCCATGTTAGGTACTCAGTTCATCCTCCTGAAGCACTTGAGATTCTTGCTCCAAGTTCATTTGGTAACGTGTTCTGCTGAATTTTAATTTAGGGTAGTATTTGTATACAGCTTATATTTAAGGGTTTCTAAATAGCAAACATCTCATAAAACACTGTTCTCAAGCTCTTCAGAATTACTTTTTTAAAAAATTAAACAAAAGAAATAACCCTAAATGATGATACTAATTCACAGTGTAGTTTAGCGCCCGATTTTAAATGTTAAGTGCTAATAGTGAATCTATGGAGACAGCGTCATATTTTGTAGTCTAAGTACTTTTAAGTACCGCAACGTCTTTCAGCATAATTAGTACAGAATATTGAGCCCAGCCAGAAATATAGGATTCATCATTAAATTCAGAGGCTTCTTTATCTCTGTGAGTCTAATCATGTGTGCAGACGACTAATTGTTAATGGCATAGGCTTTATTGCTCTTAGCTTTCCTCTATTTTAAAAGGAATGGCCTGCTTTGTGAGGAATAATTAGGTTTTATTGTTCTACCTGTATCGAGTCTTGCTGATAATCTTATGGTTTTACCAATTCAGATTCAGGGAGCAATTAGTGGTAGTGATGATGTTTCATTTTAAATCACAAAGTATTGTTATTTTTCCTCCTTTTCCCTTTATATTCTTTTTTCTTTTCTTGTGACAATAATAGATCTAACATCTCTAACTTTTAATGGGAAAACGTCAATAATCCATAAATGAAAACCATTTGGGTTTGCAATATGCAGATTTAGGAATATCGCTTCTTCTGTTGGCACGTTCTTTAAGGATCTGTAGGACGCCTCCCCTGTGCCTTTGCAAACAAAAAATGTAAAGCCTCAAGGCAGTAACAGTGCATTACATAATCATATACAATTTTCAGTGATTTACAAACTCATTGTCTGACCTTGCTTTTTTGGTTGGGTGAGTTATGATTATGCTTAAGGATTAATTAGCCTTCTGGTACTTGTTCACATAGAAGAAAGATTGGTTATCTGTAGCAAGGGTCATTTGTTCTGTCTTGAAGTCTCTAGCGAAACCCCTTTCATGTTTTCCAGTTTTAGCAAATCTCAGAATTAATATAAGCTGAGGTTTCATATGAAACCAAGGGACTGTGTGTCAGGGACATTCAACAGATTTGTTGCTTGTAGCTTCAGAGGCGGGATCTTGGCTCTTTTGGCATAAGTACCAAGTCTCTTGTTGACTAACACATTTCAGAATGATTTTAGAATGAGATTCTTGTCCCAAATGCGCCGTACAGAAAAATAACAATATGACTGAGAAGTCACTATAAGATGCATTTCTCTGTGTACAGGATGGAAGATTATATATCTTTGGTTTAGGTCTGCATTTCACTTTTCCAAACATATCCCCCATGATTTCCAGGGATATCTGTCGGTGCTGCAGTGTGTGCACCCTCTACCGTCAGTGCCCTCTTGCTAGGATAGTTCTAAAAATCCAGGAAAATACTTAATAATTTTTTCTTTCATCTACCAGGGCAAATTCTTCAAGAATTTTTAATTGTTCATCCTGTATTAGTAGGTCCTGACATTGATCTAACAATAACCAAAATCTGTTTACCGATTCTTGGGTAAATTTTAATTTAGATGTGTTTTTATCTCCAAGACAGAATACTACAAATACTTGTGGGAGTTATTTAAGAAACAACTCCAAAGTGGGTTGTTCAGTCACTAGACTTGGGAAGATTTTCCCTATTTTAATGACTGTACTGTAACTCAGACACTGACATCTATTTACAAATACTTTCATTAAGTTACAACTTTCCCAGGAAGATGGGGAACGTTAAAACATTACTAGAGCTGTTTGTTAAAAAGTATTGGGTTCAATCATCTGAAACGGAGACTACAAAATACAGAACTCTAAATGCATAGGAGTAGACTTTAAAATCCCTTGCCCATCATGAACGGGTTCATATTTATTTTTCCAGTCAAGTCCCTGTGTTCCTACAGTGGTGGTTTCTCCATGACACAGATTCATCTCAAACCCAAGGCTCTTTGGGATCCTCAAGAAAAGTGATTTTTTGTCTACATCTCCTTAGCAGACCTATTCAGCTAAAGTGTGGTTGATATGATGCCTGCACAGAAAATAATGGCCAAATTGGGACTTCTGAAATTTATACAATATTTCAGTAGATATAGCACTCATCCAGGCTTGCAAGACTAAAACTATGGGCTCTTTGTAGCCTCAGGGTGATCAAATTCATACCTTTCATTTCCCATTAAAGTCCCCTAGGTATTCAGCACAGAGGGCATTGTCCATTCCAGTTACATCTCTGTCATTCTGCAAAAAAACCCTCCAGGTTCTTGGACTGAACAGACAGAGTATGTCTGTAGTTCAGCCACTGAGGCAGTTGCCTGGGTCAGCAGAGATCTTGGTCCAGTTATTAATCCAAGTATAGTTTAAACTGCCATTGGGCAAAATCATCCCTGTAAAAATTATGAGCAGTCCCCAGAAGTGGGATCAGCACACAACCCCCTCTTTCTTGCTTGCTGTAAATAGGTGTTCTAACACCCAGATTACAGATTATTCTGCGCCAATTTGGTTCCAGTTAATTTTAACATAGAGACGTTTTCCACACAGTTGTGGAGTGTAGAGAGTGCTTCTGGCTGAGAGCAGGCAGTTGGAGCATTACAGACATGGGCAAAAGATCTGAGTTTGAACCCTTTCATGCTGAGAATGATGTGGAACATTTACCTCTTTTCCTCAGTAGTGTATAAAAGAAAAGTGACTCGTATTGCTTCCTTCCATTATGGTTTTTTTATAGGAATGACCCTTGTTCACTTTTTTGAAAAGAATGATTTAGGTGCATAAATGTAGTAGTAGCCACTTAAGAAGTAACCACTACGCTGCCTTTTTGTGTTGTTACCTTTTCCCTGTAAGTGATTACCACCTCCAAAGCAGACATTCTTGCTCCCTGTCAATCCACAGTCAGTCAGGTTAGCCTGAACCAGTGTTCAAGGTGATTTAAACTAATCTGTTTGACTTGTTATTGAACTGGTCTTGAAACATTCACCCAAATCCGACAGTGGGGCTCTGCTTTGTGAATGGCAGCATCTAACAGAGAAGTAGAGTAGAGACAGCGTGGAGCATTAACTTCTTGCATGGCTTCAGCCAGGCGCCCGGAGCTCGTCTGTCAGCTCCCTAAATCACAGAGGATGTCGGTACTCTGAATCCCTCTCTGATGCTGGCAGCCCAGAGCAAGGCACTGGAACCTTACAGGGAGGTGGGATTTATGGCACTCACATCGCTTCAGCATTCCCTGTTAGCTATTTGAGTGTGTTAGATATTGTGAATTCCTCCCAGAATGCTTAATTTCCCCACATGTGCTGCCAGAAAATACCTCTTAAAATGCCACGGGTTGCAGTTTGGAAGTCAAGTGCTTAAAAGTTAGGCAGTTACATGACCAGCGTGGAAGTGCCTAGGTCTTTTTGTATATTCAGATACTTGTGTTTTTTCTCTCATTTACTGCATTTATCATATAGTATTTAGTAAAAACAATGAGGAAGAAAAAGGACCAAACAAATAGGGTTGTTCTATCCCACCAATATGATAGAACAGTTAAATTAATGGCTAAATCTAATTAGGAAATGAAAAATTACAGCTTGTCTGCTGCCAATACTAAAGCCAATGGACTGTGAGATGGAGCTATGGTTACACTCCAAAATTATCTCACCATTGTTGAATCTTGAGGTGGCTTTGCTGCCTGCACTTGAAAATAAAATAATCCTAGCAATTATGGTTTGCAATTTGTGAGTGGTTTGAAATGTAGTGGCTTTTACTATAATAAATGGATTATTGTATGTTGACAAAGTACAGGTTTAATTAACAGTGACAGATAAAGCTCTTGCATTTAGAAGCTGTTTATATTAAAAATTACCTGATAAAAAGGGTTTTTTTAAGCATTCTAAGTACTCAGTTATGCATTACCATCTTGATCTGCTACCATATGTATTCATCATTGCATGGATGTTGCTTGGAATCACAGCAAGTTTTCCTGAGACATTAGATTGTCATAATAACTGATAGATCAGTAGCTTGATTTACATATTTATTATGGAGAAACTGCTTGTTTTCATCAACATAACTTATATTTTATGCATCCTTTGTCTAAAGTTAATTTGAAAATATTAATTTTCCGGTGACAGCTCAGTCTTCTTCCTGTTTAATCACTTAATTTCCCTTCTCCCTAAGAATGACATTCAGTGAAATGAATGACAAATGATAACTTCAGGATGCCATTGTCCTTACTGGCTAAGAGCAGACAGCCCAAGAGAGGTCTGGGTAGCTGTACAAAATGTATCAATCATAAAAGCAAAAGCTAATTACTTTACATTTTTTTTCTTTACATAAAAACGTAACTTTAAAAACAGATTCTTCTTTATTAATGTTCTGAAGTCTAAAAATGTATAATTTTTAGAAGAAATAATCCTAAAAAGGGAAAAAAATGTGCCATCTGTCAGAACTAGAAATGTCATTTTACCCTGCACATTTTGTTTTCATCATCATATTCAGCATCATCTGGATCGCACTGTCTTAATCCTTCAATGACAGGAATTTGCAAAGAGGCATTCTTGATGGATCCCAGGGAAAATAGTCACTGAAGTATTTTCATTAATAAAAGCGTGTTGGTATTTCTCTTTTTTGTTAATTCCTTACTTTTCATTAATTTTATCCATTTCTGCAATTCAAGGTAGTAAAGATGTCCAAAGGAATACAAATAGATTGAGAGGAAGGAAAGTGGCTTATAGCTTTTCATATTGTTGCACTTTGTATGATAGAGTTGAATGGACAAGGTAGAGAGAAAAAAAAAAAAAGAGGAATTAAAATGAGGAGACTAAGAAATTGAAGGGTATAAAAGGTAAGAGAGAGGAATGCGCAAGATAAGAAGCAGGGTACATGCAAAAAGGACAGTAGTCCTGGTGATGTTAGTGGTTTAGCCATACCAGAAGTGTTAGCAGGTACTTAACGCCTTGGTAACATACTCAGATGTTTTAGAAGAAATTAGAAGAGATTTCTAAAGTCATCTTGGAATTTCGATCGCTGTTTGTGTCTTTACAGATTCCTTCCATCAAGACTATTTCTTACTGCATTTTCTGGTGGTATGCATCAGGTCTTTAAAATAGTGTTATTATCTGCCCACTGCATCCTGCATCACCACTGGAAGCTCAGCCTGTTGCCTGAGGGCATCTTGCTCAAGATCTACCTTTTTCTGGGTGAACTCCATGTAGTCTTACTGCTGCTAGTGAGGATCTTACTGATGTGAACTGAATACCTAGTTTGTTTGGTAAATGGATTTTAAGAATGAAAAAGAGATTTTTTTTTTTGTTTTCATATGCCATCAGTTTAGCACATACATCAGATGTGTGCTGATAGGGACAGTGGACATGATTTTAGCCTCCAGCCTGTTACTAACTTTAGTTTGTAGAGGTTCAATCCAGTTCACTTATTTGGCTTGCCTCCATTGCATGACTAAAGATCTAAGGGAAAAATGCTTAAGAGTTCCAGCATCTGTTAATTTAAGCTATTTAAAGTACAAATGAATCAGAGGAAAGATTTTTAAACCATTTTCTTAGAGGGTTTCCTCCACTCATTGCTTGTGTCTATATTGAAAATGATTGAAATTATTTTAAAATTCCAAGTTACAAAGCAGCCATTAGAAAATGATTTTGAGTCAACAATTATCATAACTCCTACAATACAGTAATGTGCTCCACTGGTGGGAATGTTCAGTGGTGAGCTTGGAAATGCCTGTAAGGTATCGTTCTTCCTGTTAGACAAAACCCCAACGGCTGCTTAAAATTGTTGTATGTCATGGATGCTACACAGGCAGTTAAAGTCTCCATGAAAATACACTACCTCTGTAGTTTGTAGGCACTACAGGAAATTTAATTGAAGCAGTTTGGGTGGTGTTATAGGACATAAAATCAAGAGATGTTCCCTACTCTTATTACATACTTAAAAATATTATCTTAAACTGCTCCCTAATAGTTTCTTATAATTTTGCGTTGGTTTTAAAAAAACAGTGTCTTTGAGTACAAATAGATGAAAAATCCCTTGGTAACTAGGGTAATTACAGAGATTTTCAATTACCAATCTACACGTTCACTGACTTTTCGTTGATATCTTTCTTTTAAAATGAAGTTGTATTACAAGATGAAGTAGATGCATCTTCTATTTTGGCTTCTCTTCATGTTCTCAAGAATTTGTTGTTCCTTTGGGTGCTTTTGCTGTTGGCTCTCTGCTATTTTTTTTTTTTAATTGTTACATACTGTGAGAACAATAATACATGCCACAATTGCACTCCCCTTATCCCAAGCCTAACCACTGTCTTTCACCAAGTATGTACACGATATGAATGTTTCTTTTTATTTTGGATGTGGATATTTTTATTTGTGTGTGTATTCATAAACACATAGTCACAAATATACATATACATTATGGTTTCATGTCTACACAAAACTCTAACCTTGAACATTTTACAGGAGTAGAAACACATGACAGCACCCTCCACAGTGCGTTAATGTGAGCTGAAGAAGCTGAATAAATTGCAACAGATACACTTTCAAAATTAATGTTATTGAGCTGCATGTATTTGGTGAATATTTTCTAATAACAGGAGTTCCACATTAAGCCAAATGAGCTGATTATGAAAATTGAAGGATAAAATAAATGTTAAATTTGCAGTGTTGCCAAACTGATGTTGCCGATAAAAAACCGAAAATGTCGGGGCTAAATTAAGGGATTGTGTGAATAACACCTTGTTATAACCCAATCTTTTCAAAATTTACTAATGCACTTTCAAGCATGTTTTTCAATTAGCTAAATATCACAGCTGCATCTTACGCATCAGGAAGTCAGTGTTAGCTCAGCTTCCATGCTGAGAGGCCAGAGGGCTTTTCTGTAGAAGGGAAAGGAAACCAACATGAAGCTTTAAGGCGAGACAGTTGATTGCCTTTTTTGTTTGCTACCATTCTTCCTTCTTTCTGGACATGCAAGTAGCACCAATTTACATTTAAAATGTATGCAGATAATTTTGACTTCTGTTTATGTCACCATTAAACGTGACCCTTTGTGATTTACAGTCGCAGTTTTAATCTTGAATTAATGTGGCTGATTGCAATTATTTGTCTTTTTAATTGAAATAAAGTAGAAAAGAGAGGTTTCCTGAATTTGTTACTTGCTGTACAAATGTTTCTACACTGGTTTTGAAGTAAACATTTCATGATGGTGAGTGGGACTGGAAGACAGAACAGTGCATGTAATTGCACAGTTTGTTATGCCGTTGGAAGACTGGGAGAGGTCATGGCCTTGGAAAAAAATTACGGCTTTCTACCTGTGTTCCAGAAGAAGAAATCTGTAGAAATACCATACTATATGATATAGTCTTTTTTGGAAGAGAATTATTAAGTTAGCCTCGCTTTACTTCTTTTGTAGAGGTACACAGTACTTATTTTTGTTTTACTGTATTTACAGTGTGCAGTTATGGTTGTTTTTAAAAAGCTGTGGGCTGTGAAATAGGAATATGTATATTTTTTTACATTAAAGGGTTCAGAATTGCTTTTCCTGAGGAAACTGTCAGTGATGCCAGAGAATATCAAAGTCAGTGTGAAGCTGTTATGCTAAAAACTTACTTTTCATTCAATTTCTCTGCCTCTGTATTTGAAATCTTGATAAAGGTTGAAAGTTTAGAGGTGACTGATACAATTATGAATGCAGTGACTGTTTAGTTAATTGGCAGCACTTTGAAGAAAGGTACCATTTATAAATTATTCATTGATATATATTCTATGATTAATAGGTGGAGCTCGGTTCTTCAGATCATTGAAAAGCATATTCAAATTGTTTTAGTAAATTTGTAACAGATGCTGCTCTAACAAATTGTTATAAAACACATTATAATGTGTAGATATAACTGAAGTAATATATATCATTTCACTGTTATTCAGTGTCACTGTTTTCTTATATCATTACTCGCATCAGTGGAACACTGAGTAAAGTAGGATTTTTTTTTTCTAATGAATAGTATGGGGAATAAAACCTTATCCTATTTGTGAAATGCCAGCCCCATTAAAATCAGTGCTGAAATTTCCATTATCATGATCATGTTCAAATGTAAGATTCAAATTTCAGTGTTGTAAATTGGTATCGGTGTCTTGGTTTCACTCTGAAAAATGGATTATTGATTGAACAATAATATTGTGGTTAGTGTATATTAAAGTTACTTCTTCATTGCTATTCCCAAGCCCCTCTCATGAAGGAAGAACTTGTTCAAGTTTTCAGTGGCATTTCAAGTCTCGGTTGTATTCATTCAAGTCCTCTTCCTGCCTATGAAATAATTTCCTATGAAGAATCATCCTTTATGAGTCTCCGAAGTCCCTACAGGCCTTTGACCTTCCTCCCTTATTGCTCCTCCGTCAGTGGGGGTGATGGTGGACAATATTTTCTGCTATTGTCTGTCTCCATCCTTTGTCTTACAGTCACTCAGATTCATTGTTGTTCTCTCTAGAGGGGGTGTAATCCTGCAGATATGTGCACCGTACTCTCTTTTGCAGTCTTGCACTGAGTCATTCAGTGAGTAAATATTCACATCCATATAACCCATGGATGACAGCAGGACTGAGCTCTTCGTTGGGAAAGTATCATTACTGTGGTTAAAATCTGTCTGAACGCATTGAGAATCCAGCAGTCAGTGCTATTTTGGATTATTTTCACGTGATTCTTCAGTTATCAAGGGTACTGGTAACCTCCTGTGACTCTGAGAACATGAAAATGTTGCAGTTCAAATAGTTGTACAAAGTCCATATATTTGATCTTCTCAAGGGGTCCCACAAGTTACTAACACATGTATTTAGAGAATTCAGGAAAACAGATGGTCGATATTCACAGGAGGTACTAAAACAAGGTGATCAGGACATTAAAAAATAATACAAAATTCAGGTTGCCTGTGGAGAAGGTGGGGAGAAAATTACAATGTGCCATCAAACCCAAAGCATAGCCTCTTGCTGTGGTTTGGGGGTGGTGGTTGTTTTGGGGATGTAGGTGCATTAATGTGTAGCCTCACTGCTGGACACCGCCACATTTATTGTTAGGAAATTCATGTTATCAGCTTCACAACAAAAAAGGATATTTACCCAAGAAGACTCTTTCAGGACAGCCTATGCAAGAAGAACCATACCTTGAATTATATTTTCCCAGAATTTCTCTTTGTGGGTTTCAAATGCATTATAGGCTTCCTAAACTCATCACTAGAAGCAAACTTGCGGAGGACCACCACATACCAAAAGAAGCCAGCTTCTGCAGAGCAACAAGCAAAAAATTTGCAAATGCATTTCCGCCACCACTGTAAGAAATAGTCCTCAGAACACAACTATCAAAATTCATGGATTCTCTCTCGCTCTCTCCATCTCTCTCAGACTGCAACATATTTCATCCAGTGCACCAAATGTCCTCAGGGAAACTGTGGGTGAAAAGAATCCCTGTGCATTAAAATGAATTCACACAGACAATTGGTGAAAAAATATGAAAATCATATTTTTCCCCAAGATGACAACTCCATTTCCAGCCTCTCTTAGAAATCCTTAGGGAAGGTCTACAAAATACCTTCAAGAGGCTATGTTAGGAGAATAATTCACATTTACTGGACACTAAAACCAGGAGCTCAACAGAGGTTTTACTGCACATTATAATTTTGATTTCCTTTAATTTCTTGTATTCCAGAGGCAACAATTTCCTGTCCCTTTCCCCTGTCCTGTTGGACTAAATTCCTGATTATCTTGTTTTAGTCCCTTCTGTGAATACAGAACATCTCTTTTTCTGAATTCTTTAAACTTAGCTGAATGTGAACAATTTGTCTTAACCATGTTTTGCCTGGTTACTGCTCCTATACCAAACCTGAAGACAAGCATTTTTACAAGTCTCATTTTTTTCTCACAAACACATTACCTGTTCTACTAAAACTTCCCTTGCAGACCTTGCTTCACTTCTATCCTCAGACAGCCTCAATTAAAGCAACAATAATATTACATCCTGGGGAAGAGAACAGTGACCATTTTCCCTTCTTACGGCACATTGCTATGCAAAAACATATGCACACATGTATATATGTACATACATATGTTCAGTGGCCAAATGGAAACGCAGGCGTTTCTGTAAGTCTAGCTCTCACGTCTGAAAAATTCTAGTTTTGCTTTTGTCAGTACATTGGTATGGCATGTGGTCAAATACAAGTCATTTTCAACTGCGTTAGTGAAAACACTTTTGTTCAGATATGGGAAAAGAATGCCCAGCAAATGGCTGACGCTGTGTGTTTTTGGGTAGTGAAGGCATTGCTCTTCTCCAAATGCTACAGCTGCTCATTGAAAACCTCAGGGCATCTGTGCTGTGACTCAGCATCTATATTTTAGAGTTTTTAATTTCCAAAATGATGTTGATAACTCTTTCAAATAAGGGTTGGTTCCACAACAATCTGGTGACTTTTCCAACACAACAGCTAAATGCAAATTTTTAAAATGTAAGGGAAATATTGTTCAATAATTTATAGTGTTAAATAATGAGCTTTTATAGGAAATTTTTCCTGAAATTTTTTTAGAAGTAATAGGATAAAAATTCCCTTGGAATCAGATGCCTGAACAGCAAATTTTAAAATTATACTTATTTAAAAAACTACTTGTTGTTTCTTAAGAGCAAAGCCTGATACAGTTACACAAAAGGTAATGGTAATATGGCTCACTGGAGACTATAGGACTTTCTTTGAACCCAAGGAAGTGAATACTAGTTAAAGGAAATTAGGTATATATAAAATCAGAGCTAAAATTTAGCCTCCAAAACATTCCTTTTTTTCTTACACACATCTTAGGAGATTGTTTAAGAAGGCCATCTTTTGTTTGGGATAACATGTTGCATATGGGTGGGAAGCTTCCTGAATTACTTAAGGATCTCTGTAAAGTAATTCTCTGGTTTTAGTTTAAAAGAGAGTTTTGTTGGAAAAGTGTTGCTGAAATAATAGCTCTATAAGGTTTCATTTTTCCATGATTTCCAGTGCTCTGTTTACAAGTAAAAAAAAAAAAAATTTATCACCTAAGCACATTGCAAAGCTAACGGCGGATTTGAGGTAAACTAGGTCTTTTCCTCGCATATCATCAATGGAATAAACTTCCTAGAGCCTAAATGGTGTCATGACTTCCACCTGAGCACCACTGTTGCCTTCAGCCTGTGCCCTCCGCTGACAGCCATTTGGCCCAGCAGGTGCTCATTCACGCAGGTGTAGCTGAATAGGAGTTAGTGCACAAATATGTGGATTTGCCCCAGGGAGCCTGGTTTGCCCCTGCCTGCAGCCAGCACTAAGTGGAGCTGGGAGCTCAGTGTCACAGAGCCCGGCTTTCCCACAGCTGGCTGGCTTGCAGCCTGTTTGCGGAGTGGATGGGAGCACGCTGCTTCTGGGCAGGTTGGTGGGTGCGTCGAGAGTTTAGGAAGTACTGGTCAGAGCTATTTGGAGTAACGTTTAACGGTAGTAGAGATGGCACTGAATGGAGAGCAGGAGAAGGGGAATTTTATGTCCATTTTCATACATTTATAGGGATGCCTGTGCTCTAGTACTCTAAAATAAGAGCCCTGAGCTTTTCATTGCTTCTGAGCCCATTTGTGCAAAATGTGACTCCACCTCCGCTTATTTAATACTTCCCAGACACTGTATCTGCTGAAAATACTCAGCCCTGTCTAATTGGGGGACAGGGAAATTGTTATGTTAAGGGAGCAGAATAAGAATTTTACTGTCAATGGGTGCAAAGGTTTTCTGAGAGCTTTTCAGCAAAGGCATGAGAATAATTCAATTGGGTTAGTTGTTAATCATCCTTTTTAATTAGGATTTTTTGCTTCTTCTGTCTTTTGCCTGCCTGCAACTCTCAGATGGGTAATTGCCATGTTATCTCTATAAGGATATCATAGCAACCAAAACATGGGGAAGACAATAAATGAGGAAGTCTACAGTCCAACAGTTCATTTTAGCAGACGTTAATCAATGGAACTGCAGCTTCAATTCCAGAGCCTGAATTCATTTCTTGTATTTGATTTTCCCTCCAGCTACCATTACAATTTACTTTTTGTTAAATGACTTCTGATGAGCAGATGAGTTAAACCTCTTCTCAGTCCCTTCTCTCCACTGTATTAATGTGGACAGTAGATTAAACAAAACCTAGCTTGACAGAAATAAGTTTAAGCAACATAGCTTTATTTTGTGGTGCCAGAGTAACTCTTAGTTACCAAGTACCTTCATTCATTAGTTGAACTTGATGTAATCTGCTCTGAAGTGTTAATTTTATCCTTGTATGGACCTATAAAAGGTTTCTAGAAAAGTGAACAAAAAAAGTAATGAAAGTCTTTCCAGGACTGAGTCTCACAGCTTTACGAAGTCCAATATTCTCTTCCCTGCCTTCCTTCTCAAAGGAATTGTATCTTTTGCCTCATACGTTTCGTGGAGCCATAAGATTGCAGAAATAGTCATCTGGGCCTGTCTTATTTGTGTTAGCTGATCAAACTTCAGAGTCACCTGCCGCTTTGAGGTGATTCTTCTAATTCTTTCACTAGATCAACTGCCAACAAGATATTTTTTATCCCAGTGCAAGGTGACTGATAAAAGTGCTCTCTACATGGAACTGATAAGAAATGAATAATCTCACAGACAAAATATACAGTCTTTGCAAGAGACAGGATTATCACTTGTGTGAAGTAGTAATACTGGGGAACGCAATCAATAGAGAAGAACAAATTTGTGAGCCCGCAGTAGGTAGTATAATGGGGTCCAGAATCGCACCTGGGCAGAGAGATAGTAGGTGTAGAAGACCTGTCACCCCTATGCTAAGGTAAAAAAAGCAAGTAGTAGCAAGTCACCTCTGCTGTGACTGATTGTCCTCTATGAATGCTGTTGTTCTCCACCAGTGGCAGGCCAGTTGTGGTTCCCTGAGATACTAAGCTTTCCAATACTAGGAAAGGTGTCATTCTTTTACAGTAGTCTATACATGGAAAGCAGCACCGGGCTAGAGAAACGTAGAGGTTTCTGCTGTGGTTGGTGTGAGAACAGAAGTGTTTTGTTTCATCGTTTCCTGCTTTGCATAGTCATGAACTGATACCAAAGACATGTTGCAGAACCCTCCTGTCTTGCATTTGTTGTTTTTCCTACCCATGTCTACCTGCTCCTTTATTCCTACAGCTGCACTTTGTCATCTTCCACCTTTTGTCTCTCCAATCACAAATTCTTGTTTCTTGCACCCATCAGTAGAGATGCATTTACTCTCTCCATTACCTCTTTGCATTTCTTTCATAGTCTACTCGTATTCTCCATGTTTCTTCCCTACCTGTGAATTTGTCTGCTTCAGATTTTTATATAATTGTCTTTTCTTGCCCTAAGTTGGCACAGCTGCCATCTGACTTTTCTTTTGTGTGATGTATCTTTTTTCCTCTATTCTTATGTTCTGAAGTGTGTGAAATGCACTGAACTGTGGAGTTGCCAAGAAGCACCGTACAGTGAGGAAGAGATAAAAGCATTCTACTACGAGAGTGTACTTTAAGTCTGTGTAAGGACAAAACAGGACAGGCTCCCTGTCGTACAGCTTTATTTATGTTGTATCGGTTTTAAGGCTAATTATGACATATGTTGCTCACTCATTTTTGCTTTCTTGGGCATACAATCTAATTCCACCTGGGAGAAATGCATTTTCTCTGAATAATCTGGAGTTATAGAGTTTTTTTTTCTTTCTGAACACCTTTTTTACCTGTAGGACAGCCCCAGAAAGTAAAAGCAGTGAAGTTTAACAATTTAACTTACTAGCTTTGCAAGCAAGTCCAATAACATGGCTTCTAATAGTTTCTGTATTTTAAAACTCGGCTTTAGTCAAGTGTACATATTAGTAATAATATGTTGGTAGATATTTATCTTCATCAAGGGGTTGCTTTTTGAGTACTATTTACATAAATATTTTTAAGCATGATTTTAGAGCTTGCACAGGCTTTGTCCATCCCCATTACACTTTACTCCTTGCTTTCTAACCAATTTAGAAAAAAGAAACCTACTACAGTCAAAGCACCATCATCATTCTAAAACTCTATGTAACTTGTATTTACTGAAAAACTGAGAGTGAGCTCTCAGTAAGAATACTTTTTTTATTGATTAGAAGAAGAGTAATATTAGAACTACACACATTGCATAAAGTTTTATTGGCCTTGTATTTCCTACGAGATGCAAGGAAAGTTTAAAGAAATAGCACCTAATGCACAATATCAGAAGACAGGAAATAAAATTTATTACGTAGATCAGACTTTCTTCTCTTTGCTTCTTTCCAGAAGAAAACAGAAATTTTCTATATGTGCATTTACTTTTTTAAAATAAAAACCCCCACTTTTTTCTCCTTTTTTTTTTTTTTTTTAAATATAGATAGGGATATAGGTAGTGCAGTAGTTTCATGTGAAAACATACAGGCACTTTTAAAATAGATATTTTCTACATAATTATTGGGAATATGCACTTACAAAGAACAATTGCACGATGTTAGCAATGTGAGCGTGAAGAGAAGGGTTCAAGATTATATGACCCAATTTAGTTTGGGCATTTTTATACTGTCTTCATTGCTGCAGACTTTCAGTGTTTTCCAGAAAAGCAGTAAAAGCAGTGTGACCAGCTTCTGTGAGGCATTATTCTCTTTGTAGAGAAACTTGTTGAGATTTTAAAGTATTAAGATAAATTTGTTGTTAGTTATTTTTGCTACGGTTTGTGTGCATTTTTGAATGTACATTCAAACGAATGTCCTAAGAAATCCAGTAATAAGATCTGAAGTATTGCTTAGGTACTGTGATGTTCATGCCAGCCTTGAGGGAACACTCTGTCCTCTGTACAGGTGTATTCTGGAATGGAATTCTTGGTCTCAGACTTCCCAGTAATGATTCAGATAGTCTGGGCTGTTAAATAATTGGGAGGTGACAGAAGCACACCTAACTATGAGATGGTTATTGCCCTTCAGAATGAGAAGGACTGTCATCAACTGGAGATGGTAGAAAATGTTTTTGTAAACTGAGAAACTATGCCAAATTGAGCATCAGGGAGGAGGAATCCTGGAGCACTTAGAACTGCAGAATAAATTGACTGTCTTTCAGGTCCATACTTAAATAATGATGACTGTAAGCTAGTGTTTCACTAGTCTGGATGGTGTCTGTCACCCTTGGGTTTAGTTTTAGTCAGTTGTTGCTCCTGTACAAACTCATTCCTACCAGCCTGGTCCCAGAAGACCCATATAATTATTTTTCTGGCTGTGCTATTATCTCACTGTGTGTATAAGCCACCTCTAATAAGTCACTTCATTTAAAAATCACTTTTCCCATTTGGGGAAAGACTGGGGCTTAATTCATAAGCACACTGCTCAAAGTTGTTGCAAAACAAAGTTAAATGAAGAGAACCATAAGTACTCACTATGCTCCATTTACTTGGGAGAAATGCATCTCACTTATAAGAGAGCCCATAGTTGCAGGGGTTGAACTTGGGCAGCTCAGCCTTACAGTTCTCTCAGAATAGTACAGCAGACAATACTCTTCATGTAGCAAATACTCGACTGAAGTTGACCACTTGGCCGTTTCTTCCTTCTTTCTTTCCTTCCATGATATTTTGTCCTCTCCTTCCACTCCCAGCCCAGCCCTCCCCTGATATGTGGCCCCCCAAGGGTAAGTTCTGTTCAACAGCATTCAAGGTATGGCTTAACATTTCTTGTGGCTGATACTGAGGCAATGCATTAGTTGTACTGCACACGCTCGTCTATGTTGTGCCATTTGCGAATGTGAAATCATAAACGTGGTTTTGTTTCTTTGCTGACCATGGTATCCCTTTGCATCTCAGAATGTTTTGTTCTAAGAGAGTGAACTCAAGAATGGTTTGAAAAACTCACTGTTCCTTCCAAGTTAAGCATATTCCCACATGGCAATTCCCTGGAATATAAAGGTTCATCAGCTTGCATACCACCACTCTCTCTGATTCTTCTTGGTTTGCATACTTGTAGGATCATCATGGATATAGTTAGTGCAACAGGTGTTTTCATTTCCAGAAGAAAATGTTGTATTCTATTCTGTATGTGTTTTAATAGCTTCTGACTCCTTTATGAAAGTCTGCAGGGAAAGAATTTACATTAACAGATGCAGTAGCTGTATTGGACCTTTAGATAGGAACTCTAGAAACAACAACAAAAATCCTTTCAGCTGGTTTAAGTGTCTCAAGAAGCAAAAACTTGAACTTGACTAGCATGTTCTGAAATAACAAAATGCAAATCTGCAAACAGCTTCTTACAAGTTTTTCTTTGGAAGTTGATACCCTGGGTCTGTATTTATTCTTTAAACTGTACCAGCTAGGAACATAAGCTGTGTAGGTGTTAAGGAAAAGAAAAACAAATTACATTACAAAGCAAGATGCACACTGTTTGAATGCATCAATAATTCCCTTTTTCTTCTCTTTTTACAGTAGTCCTGAAAAAGATGCAAATATATTCTACAATTTAACTTGTACTGTTTATGACAGATGTATACTAATAAAAAACCCTTAATGATGAGCCAGATTTTGTACAGAAATAATAGGGCTAATTAAAATTGAGTGAATGTTTTAATTTCCTCCAAATACAACATATTTTCTACCTGTATCAGCTGTATACCTTATTCATTTTGAGATATTGACAATAAAGCAAAAGGGCTGAATACATTACATGAAAGGAAGTAAAATTTTTGTAGCCCTTTAGTATTTTTTTCGGTTAAAATGTCCTGTTCAATCCAAATAGTGTTGTCCTAACCCTTTCCCCATCTCTCTTTCTACATACAACTTCAACTTTTAATGTGTACATGCATGAGCATAATTTTAGGATAATGACAGCCTTGGCATACATGGTGATTTAATTTTTAGTGTTTAGTAATGAATAATTTGGTTTTAATAACGAACAATTACTTGTCAACTAATTTCAGATTTTTATGCAGATCAGAGATACTTAGCTTGCCTTGTGTTCTTCCTTAGGATCTAGGCAGTCAGCCTTGTAAAATGCAAACTTCATCTTCTCCAGTTGCATTATGAATGAAAACAGATTCTCCCTTTAATATCATTTTTCTTCTTTTTTTTTTTTTTGTCTTGCTGCTCTTAGTATCTAGTACTGGATTCATAGCATGCTCAAAACATCTATTGATTTCAAGGAATAATGTATCAGATACTCATTTATATGTTCTAGGATCGTTTTTTCTTACCAAGTGACTCTCCTTGCCCATCTTTTCAGCTTGTACAGTGTATTTACTTGCATCGGTTTTACCCAACTAACACTTCACAGCTTGCCATATTTTCTGTTTGCATCAGTCCTACTCTACTAATAGCATTATATTTCATATTTTTCTCAATATTTACTGCTACTAATGATTACCTGAGTCCTGCTCTGTGTGGGAGTTTTCCAGCTCTTATTAGTGACTTTCCAATTGTGTCGTGAATCATGTTGTTAGTGTTTAATAAATATGAGAAAAATGGAATTATATTTAACTTGGGTTTTCTTCTCATGAAAAACAAGATCTTTTTTTGAGGAACTGCTGCAGCAGGGATGTAAATTCAGTTTAAAGGGTTTGTTCAGCTTGCTTGGGTTGAATGCTCTCCTGTTAAAGTCAATGGAAGTTTGCCATTTCTTCCACAGAGCTGTGATTTCCTTTGCTGTTCCCCTTCCCACCCCCTTTCTTTTCAAATAAATTATCAGTGTGATTCAACCCCAGCATGGTCCCTGGAAACCCTCGCTTCCTCTTTCTTCTCCTTCCTTATATTTTGCTGTTCTCTTCTCCTACAAAAGCTGTTGTAAGCTTTTCTGCTCTGTGTTGCTGTTCGTATCAGAATACCCATAGTTTGTTTCTGTCTTGCCATTAAATTTTGCAAGACCAGAGTTTTCATTGATCAGTAATACTGCTTTATGTTGTATGTCTCTGGGAATGGGTTAGAGTATTTAAGAAAAGAAAGAAGAGTATCCATAACTAAATGTCTTTAAAAGTCACTTGGATCTCTGCGAAATGTTGCTGAAGTTTGTGAAGGTTCTTTTGAAGAGACAAAAAGGCTCACATGCAGAGAAGAGAGACTTACCTGGACACTCAGTAAAGTTTCATAGTCTTTTAATTCAGATTTACACAGCTTTCTTCTTTAGAATCCTGTCCACATCACTGTTTCAGTAAATATTCAGCTCAGATCTAAGGTGTGTGTGTGTTGCACATCTTGGAGATGGAAGAAGACACACCAAACCAAAATATATTCTGTCACTGAGAAAAATAAGCAACTAAATAGAAACTCTGCTTCAAGCTGCCATTGTAGCTCAGCATTTCTGTTTGGATGAGAGGGAGTTTTGTATACTGAACATCTATATGAGGTGCTTCAGCAAAAATGTTTCACATCATGGTAGAAGAGCCATGGATGAAAAAGCAAAAAATTGTGCTGGTGCAGAATGTAGACGTGCAGCACCTTATCTGAAAAGTACTGCACGTAAGGACTGCTTCTTTTGGGGTGAGAGCTGGGACTCTAATGGAACTATACATTCCAAATCGTTGGGTTTTTTTATGTTATTTTATTTTTAAAAACTTTTATGAACTTAATTTCCATTTTAATACTGATGCTATATGTATGAAAAATTATCCATCACCAAATTCTTCTCTATGGAACTTTTACTATCTCCAGGAGCATTTTTACAGAGAAATCTTATAAAAGAATCTTCACATTTTCCATTTGACTATGTAATACACCAAATCTCAGGAGATATTAAATGTGTGTCTGTGGGAGAATGCAGTGTTCCTTGCATAATTTAACCAGCATTATTACTCGGCAGCCTTCTTAAAGGAATAACAATTTCAAAGCTCTTTTTCTTGTTCTACATTCTGTGATGTGGTTCTTTTCTACATCCTTTGCTAGTTAAATAAAAAAAACCTTAAGAGTCTTGAAACAGCACTCCTGTTGCAGCACAAAACTAGACAAGGAGAAATAAAAGTAAAGATTATATCTGGGCCTTCAAGAAGTTACTGAAAAGAAAAATGCATAGGGATGGCAGAAATTATTTTTTTTTCCTGATGATGTTCCTTTATTATTTAGTGTAAGTTTGTAGAAATGTATTTGTAGATGTGAAATATGATGGGTAAGAATTTAACTATGGCAGTTTTCTGTTAATCATTCCTACTTTTCAGTTGATCCTGATTAAATTAACCTTATGGCAGCACTCAAGGCAGTATATGTTCTCCCTGAGAATCTGAAAAGCTATAACCAGCTACCTGATTATCTTGTTTCTCTGCTGCGTGCAACAGAGTATTCAGGGAACAATACTGGACGTTCTCCTTCACTGTCATTTTTGATCCACTTCTAGTGGACATGGCAGAAGTGTATAGAGTTCTGCGTGCTAGAGCTTATGCGCTCAGTTCTCTGTGTGGATTTTCTGCATTTATCTGTATTTGAGAGACAGAGTCTAGGAGGTATTATGCTGTGAGATGAATAATCTGCTTAAATAGTAAAGCACCGGTAAGCGGCATTGAAAGCAATGAATGTGTTTCTTTGATGGCCATTTCCTATGTGGCCTGAATAATACTGCTAAGGATTGGCAGCAGTCTGGCATTTTAGGCTCAGAGAAAATTTCTTCTCGTTTTGTAGGGCAAGTTTGTCAGGTATGACGCGACAACACTTTTGTATGCAATTGAGTGATTACTTTGTGCTG
Organism: Strix aluco; assembly: GCF_031877795.1. Classification (NCBI taxonomy): domain Eukaryota; kingdom Metazoa; phylum Chordata; class Aves; order Strigiformes; family Strigidae; genus Strix; species Strix aluco. The sequence continues at coordinate 24,897,289 of NC_133939.1, read as the reverse complement.
ACAACTTGGCTGTGAAAGAAGATAGTATTGACACTAGGACAGTATTTTAGGTCTCTGTGGGAGTTGCTGTCTAAGGTTTAGTTTTAATTTTAAGTTTAATTTACAGCAAAGACATGTTTATTCTGAGATAGCTTTTACACTAAGGCTTACAAACGGGTAAGAAAAAAATTGGTTGACATGAGGGAGGAATTACTATACCAGCAAAATATTCAATTTGTAGAAACTTCAGACAGATTAGAAGAAAAAGATTAAACTTTGCCTTGTTGCTGAGTGAAAGAGATGGGTCAAGATTTCTCTGCTGAGAAATCAGTATCGCTTCATGCAGAATAAGTGAGCTTCATTGAGCGCAGCTGAGAGTCTGACCATAAGGCTTGTTTTCCTACTCTGTGTTGTAAAGTAGACAGAAATCTACTAAGGTGGTGTTAAACCTGCGCAAGTGGTAATTGTACCATGATCTATGGTAGATAAATAAGTACCAGTGAAGCTATGGGTGGCCCAAAGCATAGCAGTAAGAAGCTTGTGCTTTATTCCTTACAGAATTGGGTGCATCAAACATATTAATAAGACATGAACTAACTAGAAGGAGTCTTTCCAGTCTGTTGGATAAATATGTACAGCTTCAAAACTTCTCTGTATTTGGTATGCTAGATTTTTGTATGTTTTCTAGATCATGGTAAAAGTGTTAAGTACTAAATAGTAGCACTGCTACTAGGGCTGTTAACAAGCACAAGAGTTTTATGCAGTTGAATGGCATTCTTTGTTCCTGATTACTCCTCTTTGCTACTCTTTTGCATGACTAAGTTTGCAATTGTGTGCCTTTGAGTGTGTCTTGATGATTTGAACGGTGATGAAGGTGCTATTGTAAGGACTATGTGGGAGTATTCATCCACAGGAACATTTAAAAATATACATATACACGCCATCTGGTGCAATGAGGTGTATTTCAAAGGCAAAATATTTGCTCAGAGTTAAGAATAAATTTTTTCTTTGGAAAAGATGGTTTGGCAGTTTCTAGAAAGAAATTCTTCATTTGGAGAAGGGGAAGGAACCTAAGCAGTATATGGTATTTTCTAGTGCATCTTTTGAACCCTCTCCATATTTTTAAAAAAACTCTTTACCTGTTCACGAACCACAGAGTACTTGAAGAATAGCATCACTAAAATTTCATACAAGCATAATACCATTTAGCTACACCTTCTTGATGTTTGTTTATACAAACTATGATGGCTCTCAGCAAATGTTGAGTTGATTATCCCTTTATATGGCCTTTTCAGAGCTTTCCAGCATAGAACACTCCAATGAGGATTCCCCTATGTAAAGGGTTTTTTTATTCACAACTCTGCAAAACATTGTATATTAAGCTATATGACCGTATGTTTTTCCTAAATTATTGGTGAAGTGCTACAAAGTTGTACAGGGCCAAGAACAGATGTTCAAAGACCCCTAGCAGCAACACCTCTAGTGAGCAATGACTATCTAACAATAACTTTTAGAGTTGTCAGCCTAGTGTAGTAATGTGCACATTTAGCACATTTAAATGTGCCACTTTAATTCTGTGCAGTGCTATTTTTTTATTAGAACATTGTGTGCTTCAAGATTAAATGTCTCACAGAGATTTTTTTTGTCAACTAAAGCTGATAGCAAATTTTTTTTTGAGAAGACTTAAAAACATGTTTATAAAACCAAGGTGAATGACGTGAATTTTTTTCTTCCAATTCCCGATTTCTTTGCTCACTTGGTGGCCGCTTCCTGTTTTGCTCAGGATCAAAATCAACCTGATGAGTTGCAGGTACAGAATTCATTTGGTTTGTACTTCACAATTTTTGCCCAAAGAGTGTCCTTTATTAGTCTTCTGGAATTTCTGCAGTATACCAAGATGTATTAGAAATCAGCTAATTCTTGTAGAAGAACTGGATGAAAGGTTTTGTTCATTTTTAAAATCCACCATTAGTAGATGATTGGTTTTCTTTAATTACTGTAAAGATAAAACCCCCGCTAAATTAACTGTGTAGCATATCCACATATCTTCTGCTTTTCCGGATATAAACAGGAGTACTTACTGAATAATCATTTTTATGCATCTTTATTGATATTTTAAAAATCCTAATATAGTAATGGATGTATGCTTCACTGATAGATTCAATTTCTTTATTATTGTGCCTCACTATTTGCCACAGTTCTTTTTATTAGTACTTTCCAGCTATCTTTTAAATTTTAAGATTTTATGCAATGCAGTCAGGATTTTTTTTCTTACTCTTTTAGAGACAGACTTTTTGTAGTGCGGCTTTCACTTTTCCTTTTATTCAGGATGACTTTTTAAGTAAAATGATCTTCTCTTGTAATAATGGAATTATAGTTTAGTTTTCTTTTTCCCCTGGAACAACTAAGAAGTCCAGTTATCATTTACAGGTATATCTTGTTGGGCATGAGCTGTGTCTGTACTCAGCAAATGTAACCAGGCTGTGATCATATATACCTTGTTTAGAGATATTTTAGTAATGGCAGCATAAGATAACTAGCATATGTCCTCCAGACTGATGTCACCTTGGTTAATGCATTTTTCTTCTCTTTATCATACATGTTAAATCCTGCTCTTTGATCTAATATGGTGCTCTGTAACAAACGTTAATGATTGCTGCTGTCAGATAGGACTTTAATCCATTCCAGGGTCTAGATGTTTGATGTGTGAATAATTTTAAGCAGTAACACTTTCTCTCCCCAGCCCTAGCTAGGCATGCTGTTCTTCCTGACTGGATGTTATTTAGAGACTTTAAAGACTCTGGTCATGAATCCTCCCACCAGATTTTGATAATTCTGATTTTTGTCTAATTTCTCCTCAAATGGAAGCTTTTAAATACTACTTAGTTTTGTACAGGCTTCTGGCATTCGCCTAAAGACAACTGATCGCTGTTTTTCCCATCTCTTGAGAATTTGATTCATTGTGCAGTGACACCCACAGTGTGAGTTCTGCGTTTGATTATCGGTACCTCATTTAACCTCTCAACGTCCTTGTATTTTATGGAAAGACGAATACTCTCCCAATTCATACAACTAGTCAGCCATCTGGGGGATTACGTGTCCAACTGCTGGGAGGTGAATTATCTGCAGATAAAGCATTTTCAGTTACTGCAAGGTGATGTAAAATTTCCCCAAACCCAAGCTGACACCTCACAGGTGCTCATGGTCCTGTACTGGGACCCGGGGAGGCTGGAGCCCTTCTCCTCGCCAGGCCCTAAAATGGCGGCTGCGGCCTTGCCTGTGGCGTTACGTGGGGCTGCGGCAGAGGCTCAGCTGTCCTCAGCCCCTCTGCCCATCGCAGTGCTCCTGTCTGTCTTTACCACAGCAATTTTCGATTGCTTTATGGAAGACTACAGTTAAGTGATGCAAATACCTATTCCAATTTTCTCCTACTTAAATTTATGTTCCTGATACAGCTTACTTCAGTGAAGTGTTTTAGTAACCACATAGCTTTGCATATCTCTTCTGCAGGCTGAGGAATACTACAGGAAAAGTGAATACATTAAAACTATGTAAAACTTCTAGTCTCTATCTAGAACAAAAATGTGTTTAGTGCAACTGGGAGCAGGATTTGGCCCGCACTCCATTATCCATTAGATTGTGATAACTCCTCCACTCTACGTCATAAATCTGTTGATTATATTTCTTTGAAAAGGAATTACTGCTTCAGTCAGACATTAATCTCTCATCAGATTTTATTATCTTTCTTATTTACACTGCTACTTGGATTATAAAGAGCAGTTAAATAGCGTGAATTAGCAGTTTGTCAAATTTAAGTTTTCATGGCCTAATAATTTTCAGGGTGAGTGCGCTTCTGCTCAGTTTCTCACATTCCTTTGCAAGAAGTTTAATTCTGGCTTGTAAACAACAGCAAGGGAGGGAAAAATCAACAGAGCCTAAACTCTTTGGGGTCGTGCTTTTGTCAGGGACAAATTTTTCCAGCCAGGTTACAGACCTCTGGAAACAGAAGTCGGTGCCGGCGGGGGACGGCGCCCGGAGGGTGGGGCCGATGCCGCCTGCCCGGCCGCGGGCCCTCATTGCCGCCCGCCTCACGTCCGGGGCGAAGGCGGCGGGGCCGTGGGCCCGGCTCGGTTGCCGGGGCGACGCCGGCCCTGTCCGCCGCAGACCCTGCGCACACTGGAACATAGAGGCTGTGCCGAGGGGCCGCAGAGAGCGGGGTTTTAACACGGATTTATAGGTGGAAACATGTAACAGGATAGTAACAGGAGACACCTGTCGAAAAAAAAAAAAATAAAAAAATGTTGTCTGTGCTGCTTTAATGCCCTGCTGCGAGTGCTACCCCAGGTGTGCCAGTCATGGTTGTGCCGGGAGAGTCTGAGCTGAGGGGAAAAGATGGCCTGTTTGGTTTTATACGTTTCTATAGATATTTCTTTCCTCTTGTAAAATGGAAATAGGGGAAATAATTGCTTCAAGTTAGGTGGATCACAATGGTGCATTGGTCTGTGTCTACTTCAGCAAATCTCTAAACTCAGGGATAACCTCTGAGAGTTTAATTTTTGAGATTATTAAGAATGGAGAAATATGTCAGCATTATTTTACTGAAGTGTTACTATGTACTGGCAAAGTATCCGGGTTAATGCCATTCCAGGATCAGCAGAGCCTGTGGTTACTGTCCCCCCACCACCTTGGTGGTGGGTTTGTTTCCAAAACAAAGAGCTACTTCTGAGATGGCTTTCAGCCCCCAGGAGAACAAATTAACTGTTCAAACAAATGTGTTTTCCCCTCAGTTGCTAAATTGCGACCTATATGGTGACAGGAAAGAACCTTTTCACCGCTGGTAGTGGTAAAGCTTTTTAAATGCTGTATGTTAAAATCTTAAAATCTTATTACTTTTACCCAAACTCAAGCTACCTGTACGCCAGGGAGCCCTTGGAAGGAAACGGTTTCCTGAGCATTATGGCCGCAGAGACGTGCTGAGCTCCCAACAGGCCCTTGGCTGTGTTTGACCCTCCCTTTGCCTCACCTCCTACCTGTTGAGATTTTTTTCTGTGAAGAAGTTCCTTGTCCCTGCTTGACGGCTTTGTTGGAGGCGATTTCTGTTTCTGCCCCAGCAGCACCCCATGGCAGGAGCTTGGCATTTTCTCTGTGCTTGGGGTCAGCCAGAATAATGTACAGGGCCTGCAGTGCTGTTTTACAGTAATGTAAAATATTGTTGGGTCTAAATCCGTTGTTGCATTTGGTGCTAGCCTTTGTCAGCTTGTCTTTAAAGTGCCGCAGATGTTAGATTTAGCTATTTAGTAGACACAGAATTAATGATTATTTTCCATAAAAAAAGGGATGCCACTACTTACTTGTTTCTGTGAATGAGAGAAAAGAGATCTCCCTTTTCTGATAATAGTATTCTCAGGGAATTTTGAAGCAGATTTGCTCTGCAATAAGTTTTAAAACTGGCTTTGGAGAGTATCGTACTTACCTGCTTGTGTAAAAACAGATCCTGTCTCCTTCAACCTATGCAGACTATGAAAGCATGATTAAGGAAATTTTGGTGCAGGCTGACTCTGGAGGCAGAACTGAGCTGGTATGTGAGGCTTTGGAGCAGATCTCCTGTCTTGGAAGACTATCCAGGACCTTTCAACCATAGGTTGTGTTGGTGATCTCCAGCAGTTGGAAGTTGGTATCGCACAATTGCATTATGTTCAGGTTTCTCTGTTCCTGCTTCAGGGTTGCTTGTCGAGAAGCCCAGCTTCCGTGCTGGGAAAATGACTGGATGGATTTGTCCTAAAGCAGGCACCAGAGCGTTTGTTCATGGGCTGGCTGTCAAAAAAATGCTGAAATAAGCTGGTTGACACTAGAGTTTCTGTCCTGGAGATCAATTGCATTACGGACACGGTGGCAGAATGAGAGCTTTGCACTCTCATCCGCCCCATAAATTGCTGTCTTTACATTTTCTGGTTGTCTGTTTTACCATCTTACAAAATTTGTTGTAATCACCATCAATTGTTCTTACTTTTGGAATGTGCTGTATATCATAAAGTGTGTTAAAGAGCTTTTTAACACTCAGCATTTCTGAGGGGAGTTTGTAATGTGTGCAAGGGTCTGCCCTTGTGAATCCAGTCACAGAAATGGGATGCAACAAACTGTCTTAACGAGGATAAGGTGCACTAATTAAGATGAGGCTTGTGTATAGGAATGTATATGGCATAGTAATGCTATTACTACTGTTGTCATCTATGATGTTGCTCAGATACAAGCATGCTATTTTCAATAGCTGGAGGGTTTAGCGTAGATGAGGCACAAATGGAAGTAAATATGCGTTTAATATCTGTAGATATTAACATCATGTCGTCTGTGTCTTTTATATGGTAGTAATCTCAAGCTCATTTTTTATGAAACATCCGCTTCATATATTACTTTCACTTACACGTCCCAGGCTATGTAGGTTTGCTACTGATTATAAATATGCTCATATTGTTAATTCCTTATATTTTTACTTCTCTGAGTAAAACAGAACAAGAAAGTTTAGGGAAGTAAGAACATTTAGTGCTTGTCAGTGATATGGAAGAAGTGTACATATACCTCCCCAGCTGGATGATGATATCTCAGTAGCAAAAAGAGAACAACTGCCAGCTACAAGTGAAGAGGCAGAAATTAGAGCAACGGCTGAAAAATCACTGAAATTAAGGACCTGCTCGTTTAGTGTGATTGGAGCATGTAAATATTAACTCTAATGATGACAACACGTAAATTGGAGTGCTCAATAAAATTTGAGCACAGGAAAGTGAAGTGCCACATCCTGTTTTATTGATCATTTTTAAAGTCATCTGCATTTAATTTGTCATACTATTTACATATGCTTTCTGTAGTCTGCTTATAGCAGAAGTCACCAGTCTTCCAAAATTCACACGTACAGGTAAATGTAAACAAAACAATTCTATGTGCAAGATATCCTGAAGTTGGGAGCTAATTAGGATTAAGAAATCGTTTCATTTAACTTGTTCTACAACTGTCTCTGGCTTTGCAGAGAAGATGGAATATCCAAGAAAATAACAAGATAATTACGAGGTAACACTAAAGATTTCTGACATAGTCAACTTTCATTTATTAATCAATAAGGATATTAAATAGAGACAAATACTGACACATGGGAACAGATCAGTTTTACAGTAAACTTCTAAACTGCCCTAAATGTAGTTCATACAAATAGCTCTTCAAACCCTCTAGGGCTTAAACCACAGTGAACTTATGGATGTAAATGAAAACTGATTTAGGTGCCAGTATCTGTTTTGTTACATCACCAAGTAAGTCTTTGGAGTCTTTCTGTGGGCCTTAAATTTTTCAGAACTGAGCTTTGTACAGGCGATATTATAATGCTACCTTTTGTTGCCTAAAATCTCCCTAGTGCAAAGGCAATAATTTAGGTGACATCTTCACTGTAAGGCTTCAGCAAACAAAAAGCAAAAATATCCCAAAAGTGAATTGACAATGCGAACACTTCTTAGATCGTTCAAAGAGCAACATCTTTCAGATAATTGTGCACTTTGTTTTGGCGGAAGTCTTCGTGTTTTTATAAGGCTTCTAAATCACAAACATTGGTATTGAAGAAAAATATGAATCTTAAAATCTCAGGAGTTAATTTTTCAACAGTTAGTTCCCTCATTAAAATGCCATTACTTTTATAAATGATGAACAGATGTATGTATGAGATTGTCTGGCACAATTAGAGACTCTCAGTAGTTTTTGTAATATAAAATCTTTTATCTCATATGTAAGATTTAAAAATTTCTACAAACGGGAACATTGGTATCGAAATCACTTTTTAGGATTCCATAAGGAAACAAGAGTTGTCTGTCCAGGTCAACCTGATGACAGCATACTGTCAGGAGGCTTGAGAGGCCTATATGCTGCCTGGATAGCAGGGCTTCTGGCAGTGGCTGTGTAATAGAGCAATTTATCCTGACAGATGATGAGGTTTGCTTATATTAGCTCATGATTTAATAAGAGACAAGCAAAATCATGGGGCCCTTCTGTCCTTTTGTCAAAGCCCTTGTACAAAAGGAACTTTTTACATGGAAGGAAAGGTTTCTTGAGAATTCATAATTAAATGTCAGGCTGGAGAGTGGGCAGAGCTATATAAAATATAAATGAAAACTCTTTGCGCCAAAAGAACTAAGGATTTTTATAGATCGCTGGAACAACAACTTACTGTTGACAAAGTATGTGCACGACCCTATAATTTTGCAGATACTTATTCACTGTCATGTTATTAAATGACATTGTAATACTTTGTATCCACAATCTCAGTAGTGATTTTTAAAATTAAATCAGATTTCTAATATGTAGCGATGTATTTCTTGCTCCTCCTCAAGACCTAAGGTGCTAAAAATCTTTCAGCATCATGGCAAACAATGAGAATTACTTGGTTTCTCCCATTCTAATATTGCAGACTTCAAAAACTGATCAGAGGTTTTCCATGAGGAAGTGTTCTGTTCTGCAGTACAGAAATACGTTGTTATTGCAAAATAAAGCAGTTGTCTCTTAAATACCTAGTGGAAGTGTGGGATGAAATAAGACAAATCACAGATCTGCTTGATCTTTAAGGAGCTGGGAAGAGCCTTGTGCAATTCAGAATGAGATTGATTGGATTTTAGGCTCACAAGTACTGGGTAAAGTATGTAGAAAATAACGTGACATAAGCTTTGGGGGTTAGCGCTGTTTTGTTCCAGGCTATGCTTGAACAAAAGCAGTGGTTGCTAAACCATGTCTCTCTACTATTGAAAAAAACCCCAAAACTAAAGCCAAAAGTGCAGAACATGTTAAAACCTTCATATAGTCCACACAAGTCTGAAGCCATGTGCGATCAGACAAGTAATTCCGATCCTTGTTGTTGACTGAAGATGTTGAGAGAACCTGGAGTTTGTTTTTTACCTTTACAATGTAGCACTGTGTCACCAGTGAGCACACTGCTGCATACCTTAAAACACATCAAATAAATTGGTTGGAGGAGAAGGATGGAGGAAATTAATTATTCTGGAAAATGAGAAGACTGAAGGAGAAAAGAAAGGCGCTAAAGGAGGAAGCAAATGGTAGGGCACATAGGACAGGTGAGAACTGCAAGAAATGCAAGTGTAAAGCAGTAAAACAGGATGGGAAAGGAAACAGAGTGAGACTAGAAAATATGAGAGGATGTAGAAGGGTACTGAGGAGACAGCATGAAGGTAAGGGCAACAGAAAAGGAAAGGAAAAGGAAGTCTATAATACATAAAAGAAGGGACTTAAAAGTAAGTTGAAAAATTAAAGAGGAATTAGGAAGTGCTCCATATAGAATCCCTCAAGAGTCCAACATATAGCCATGTGCTATTGACAAAGCTTTTAATATCATCTGCTTATAATTGTCTTTAAGAGTTAATGTTCCTTTATAAAAGTTGATGACTTCTGTAGTCACCTTTTCTGGTTCAGGGGGATGTGCTCTGCCTCAGCCTTTGTGGAGGCTTTGTATCACTAGAGTACCTATGTGACTTGTGACTCTGGGTTAATGGCAGTCATTGTATGGCTCTGTGTCCTAGTCCCTGAGGTGTCAATATATAGTTAACATTTTCATCTGCAACCAATGGCTGGTGGGTCTAAGAAGATATATGTTGAAAAAGTCTATAAAATTATAGGATCATCCATTTCCATGCAGGGTAGCTTCCTGCAATAAATCTAGTTAGAAAATAACATGAAGTATTAATTTAGCCATATATCCTCCAGTAGTTTAAAAACCAAACCCACTACAGTGGGCTCTGAGTAGCTTCTTTTTCAGTGGAAAGTAAATAGCTCCTTTTTCTGTGTGGCCTCAGCATTTCAGCTTCTGTTGCTGAGACCAGCTGAATGGCCTGAGACTTGCAGTTTACTTTAAAATGTGTAATAAAATCTGTGTAGGACAAATGCTCCTTCATATAGAATATTTAACTTAGAAAAGCTTGCTGGTTATGATGGGGTGCAAGGACTGTAAATGACACTTTGCTTAAAATGCAAGAAAACTATTCAGGATGAGACACATATTACGAATACTTAGGCCAGAATAAAAGAAGTCCTTACCAAACTGTACACTTGTTCTTGTCATGAAGCTGTGCACGGGCACAGTGCAGAACTGATTACAGAACTGTGAGCCAAGATTGTATCCTTTGGGACAGCAAATGACCCATCTTAATTGGCAAGGCTGGATTTAATAATTCTGTTCTTGGTGCATTTTGTGAGTGCGTATCTTATGCACGGCTTTGGAAGGTGTCATGTTAGCAAGTAATAAGCTCTACTTTAGCACTAGAATGTTGACAGTTGCTTTTGGGGGTCTAAAATTTATTTTTCTCATTTATGTTTTATGTTGATATTAATATTTAAGCCATATCGGCTAAAAAGAATAGGTTGACTGAGCAGAATAGAAAATGTCTTGTGTAACCGTTGAAGACAAATGCTTTAATTTTTCTCATTTTAAGCCTTTCCTGTGAAACCATATTATTTTGTCATACTTAAATTAGTCATTTTAATGTTACATTTTGTATAGTTTTTTGTATGTGGACTTCTGTTAAATATATTTAACATTTCAACGGATTCTTTCACTTTTTTCAATAGCTAATCCGATGTATGTTCAACAATAGGAAGAAATGTATTGTGTGTGGGGTCATGTTTTCCTTCTGTGAGTTGTCTAAGATTAATGTGTTTTATTTCATGAGATAACTATCCAATGCTCATAACATCCACCACAGTGAAAGAAGTCAGTCAATTTTTTTTTCCACATATGGCTGAACAAAAAGTCCATGTTACAGATCCTTTCATAAGTAAAAGTGCTATGGCCACAGCCTGCACAAAATTGGGAAGTTTTATCAGATCTTCCTTCCATCTCTGTTCTGTCAGTCTCTCTAAAAAACTGATCTAAAGGTCACTGAAGTCAATGAAAAGACTACTGTTGACTTCAGTGGGTTTGGTTCACTCCCTAAATGCCAGTGAATAAATGTGGGCTTTGCAAGATGCCTAGAGAATTTTAAAAAATCCTGGGAAAGATGAAAATACGTTGCAAAGTCTTTCTTAGCAGCACAGTCCCATGAGTTCAATTCCCATTTATATCAAAGGAACTCCAACTCTGCTTTCTCAGTTAACCCTGTGTATTTTTTCTCATTTCAGCTGAAAAAATGATTGACAGAAACAATCAAGAAGTGTTCGTCACCTACCTTCATTTTGGTTTAGCTGTGAACTAAAAGCAATAGGGGATTTACACTCATGACCTTTGATTATTGCATACTGTAATGTAAAAACCCAGCTAACAGCCATGAGCCAGAGTTCCAAAGGAAGGAAACGTGGTTTTCCCTTACTCTTGTTCATGTTTCCTCATCTTTTTCTACACCATAAAATGTATTTGCTAGTACTGGCTTTTATGTCTGGCTCTTAAATTTTTTTTCAGAGAGAACTAGACCTTGCATTTACAAGAATCTAGATTGCATATAGTTTTCAAAAGTGGAGGGTACCAGTGGATTGCCAAGTACCTCTCCTTTTTAAGAGCTTTTTCTATCTCCTTTCTAGCCTCTCACATACTTCAAATTTTTCTGTACATGTGTAGCTTCAAAGGCACTTCCTGTGAGCGCTGAACTGGGAAAAATTGTCTCTACTACTACTTCCTCACAGAATAAACAATCACCTCAACGGTTTTACTCACTAAGGCATGTTAAAACCAACATAACTGCAACCTTGAGAGCTTTAAGCTGTGTTCAACTGCAGAACACATTGCTCAAGAACTTGTTGCAAAATAGTAATGAAGATGGGTGATGCCATCCCTTTGTAAGATGACTATGAATGTCATTCTAGTTTCTGGTGGTCATCTCTTGGGACATGCCAAGAGGTTACTTTGGATCTCTTTTCCTTGCTGAAAAAACATGCAGTCTCTCTAGATCCCTTGTTCCAACCCAAAGGCTCTGTAGACCGCTGCATGGCCCTTGCCTCCACCTTGGCTATGGCTCGGGCTCTCTACAAGCCACCTTTCCCCCAGTGGCCTACTGATGCAGTGAGAGTTGCTGGTAGGACTGGCACTGGGATAAGGGAATTTTCTTGCCAGGCCATGCATTTGCAGTTATTGGGGGGTGAGGATGTTCAGGTCATTGTACACTCAACAATGGTAATATTGGCAGGTTCTCCTATCCTGTATTTTATGCACCACTGGTAAGATTAGATATTATGTGGATATAAAGCGTTCACTACCGTGAAGTTAATTTCTAGTAACGGTTACCCAATATAAATGTTACATTCTCTAAGAAACCTCACCAACCTGTTTTGCTTGATTTAGAGGCTCATGTTAGTAACGAGAACCTCTTCTGATTTTTGGAAATATTTCTTCCCCTTGCACTAGTTTCAGATAGTTTTTTAGGATACAAGTAATTATTATTTGTAGAAGCCTTTAAAAAGTACTTTTGCAAAAGAATAAGGCTGAAGTAAGTGTTCAGTTTTCTAGAGGAAAAGAAAACATTTTTTGGTATGACAATCATAGAATCGTAGAACCTAACACTGCCAAGTCCACCACTAAACAGTGTCCCTGAGTGCCACATCTACACGTCTTTTAAATATGTCCAGGGATGGCAACTCAACCACTTCCCTGGGCAGCCTGTTCCAATGCTTGATAACCCTTTCAACTTTTTCAGAAATGTCAGGGTTAATTATACTTCCACTAAAGCAAATGAAGCATGCATAAATATTTACCAGACATTTCATAGACTTTAATTCCTTTATACATCTCATTGCTTGGTGGGCTGAGGGGCTGGTTAAAATAAGTCTGCAACAAGATGATTGCAGACTGTTAGGTTGCTACTGCAGCATTTGTGGTATCCAAGAAAACTTACTATTCAGAGATACACTGTTTGTTAATTGAGATTGGACATGCTGTAATGCTTAGATAATGCAGTGAGCTAACACTGGAGAGAGAAAGCTCAATTTTGAGTATTGCTTTTCTTGTCTGGTTGTGAAACCACTGACAGGTCAGAATTCATGGGAGGGCTGGGAGGACATCACAGCTTTATTTGGCAGTTTAATGAACTCCCCAAACGTCAGCTCCTCACCACTGTGTAATGGATGAGTTTGTTCCCTCTTGCCGTTTGACGTTATCTGGAGGACTCATCAACCTTAACTGAGTTGTCTCTATTCAAGAATACCCAACCATGTGTTTAGAAATTCCCTTTGCCTCTGTGGTGATTCAGGCTCTTCAGGAGACTTTGTGTAATACTGCTGTGCATCCAGATGCTCCCTAAGGTTGCTGGGCTTGGCCAAATTGGAGTGGTGAGCTTTGCCATAGTCTCAGTAATAATAACGGTGAAAAAGGATATAGTTTTTGGATCACTTCTCACTTGCATCTGCTAAACACTTACTGAAAGCCCCTATTTTATATGTTCCATGCTATGCTGTTATACAGGAATTTCTCTACCATCCTCTTCCTAAAGATATTTCCTTCTAAAAGAGCATTTAGCAATATGAATGCTGTCTGTCACGTAGCTAGTATTCTCCGTATCTTATCTGACAAAGCAGAATTTGGTTATTCAGTATACACTTTGCTTTTAGAGAGGCTGTTTATTTTGGTTTTAATACATAATTTTGATCTCATGCGTCTGAAGAGACCTAATGGTTTAGGGCTATTTTGCACTTTGAGTAGAGGTTTATGAGTCTTATGATGGTCATTAGGTCATCTGCAAGTTTCTCCCAGTCTCAGACAGCTTTCAGTGCTTTCACAAATGCAATGTGGTACTAGCAATATATTCTATCAGATTATTTTTGGTTTGTAGACTATACAGGGCAGAGGTACTCTAATAACACAGGGACTTTTCATTGAGGATGTCTTCTAAATTTAACATTTGTAAATAACTCAAAATTAGAAAGACAAAAGTGCTATTTAATTTTCTACCTTAGTAGTAAAATCTAGTGGTGGACTCCAACAGCTGTGCAGCAGCAGAGATGAATGTTGGTTGGAGTTCAGGGAGCTAGATTAGCATTACTGAGGTATAATGCCAATAGCCAGAATTTATTATTTTTTCCCTGAATAAAGAATGACATTTTAGACTGACCTATTGGACTGACATGTGTGGAATCACAGGTAACAGCACATTGCCATGTTTCTATATATTTTGTAATTGTGTATTGTGCTTTCGTAAGTGCTAAAGGTTTGGAATTATAATTGCTACCACAACCAGAGATGGGTATGCTGCAGTGGGAAAAGCTTTTCAAATAATGGTTTGAGAAACACTTGTTTTCACCATTCTAATTAACTACTGAAAATTTGACCTTTTGAAGAAAAAAGACATTTTATAGTGTCTCTAGAGGGGAAAGAAACACCATCAAGTCACTGTATTCTATGCCAGGTTTTCAAACTAACTTTTGTATAGTTTAAATATAAGTATAGATAGATAGGTAAATCCAATGTGTTTTCATGCTACTTTGGTTTTAAAAGTGAGTCTAGGATGTTGTTAAGGCAATTGATAAGTAATGTTGATAAACTTCACATTGACGGTGCAAAAGCCATAATAATCGTTGGTAATTAGAACATGTTTGATGCTGCTCAGACTTTAACTGCACGGCACTGGATTAATTCCTGCCATATTAACTGCTTCTCATAATGTGCTGCCTATGAAACAAAATTGTATATATGTTCATGGAAAATCAAAGCAATCCAGTCTAGCTGCTTCTGGCATTCTATGGTGGGAAAACACCTAAGGAGTTAAAAGGGAAAATACTTAAAAAGTTGAGAGCAGGAACAGTCTGTATGACTTTGTTATGACATGAGATATTCATGATCAAAATGATATCATTTACATGTTTTTTTTCTCATATTAATTCAAATGTTGAGAGGTACACTTTGCCTTAGATTCAAATATAACTTAACAGACAGTTCATTTGCCACCTGGGTTAGGTTTGTATGGAAAATATCGGAAGCATCAGTTCACTTACTCATTTTTTAATGGCTTTAGACTATGTATATACAGCACTTTAGTTCATTGAACTCTTGTCAGCACAAACTTAATATATAAGACAACTGCTTCGCTAACATTCAATTATTACAATTATAACCTTATTACGTTGAATCAGCTTTTTGCTCCTTGCAGTTAACAAATAGCATTCAAGGTTTGTTTATTTTTCCTATGGCAGTGAAAACATTGCCTTATTTAAGAGAAAGAAAAGCAAGAAGCAGAGAGTATAAAATATGCAGAGAAAAGGCCATTGAGAAATTTTAGTGATGTGGTAAAATCAAATGAGGGCTCATTTACTTCTGCATAGCTTTTCAAAGCTTGACTCTGTATTTAGGATTTGTGATACTATCCATTTGCCATAACTTTTCCTGTTACAGTCTTAAGGGGAAAAAAAAACCAAAACCCATGACTGGTAGGATATTTTAGGAAATGAAAGCTTCTAGTTTTAGTTAACTGCTTTATTTCTTTACTCCTTCATTCTCTTCCTTGTAAGTTCATGAAGTGATATATAGTTACTAAAATACCAGGTTACTTTGGCAATGCTAGTCCATGATTTCTTCCTTCTGCTGACTTAGTAGGAAAAAGAAGATACGTTTTTACGCAAGTGTCCTTTACTCATGTCAAAGTAGCAGCTAACTTAATGCTAAGTTGAAGTTGGAAAGAACTTCCTTTGGTTTAATTCAGTGATATTACTCAGTTCTACCAAATTACAGTTTTTTATATTTAGCACCTACCTTCTTTTTCCAACTAGCCTGCCAGGCCTATTAAAAGATACTACCCCACTTTATAAACCCTGGGTTTCTAATATCAGAGCATGACAGTGATAACACTGTTTGTTTTAGGTGAGTATCCAAAAGTTTAGATCTCTGTCTGAAACATTGCTGAAATTCCAAATTTATTCTTATATATAGACATCATCTATGGTTTCAGGGCTCAAACAACAGCTCACATCAACCTTGGTAATAATGGCTAACAGTAGTCTTACAGTTTCTGGATCCTGGCTCATCTCTGCTTTGGTTCTAATGCTGCATTGCACAGTTCAGGACAAAAAAGCTCCAAAGTGCACCCAAATATAACATGAAATTAATGTTCCTTGATCAAAGCTGGAGCGAAAAGCTGAAGAGTCTTAATATTTTAATATAAAATAGTAGTAAGTTAGCTCAAAATTTATTACCAGTATACACCTAACCAAATAAATCCATGTTAGATGTTTCACATCAAAAAGACCAGAAACATGAGCGAAACGGGTTAGTACCGTTTATTTCCTTCCCTAATTATTTTCTTGTCTTGAGTCTGCTGAACAGTCTGAGCTGAAGTTTTATCTTTTTATCACAAATACCCCAACCAGTTTACATCACAGATGGTTCAAATCTGACCTTTTAGAAATTGAATGAATACCTCTTAAAAAAGACAAAATAGCCTGGTAAATCCAGATGGTATGTCATGATCATATTACCTGATCATTTTACAGGAAGAGATGAATTTCTGGCAGGAACACATCACACATGTCACTGTGCAAACTTTGACTGAGGCACAGCCTCGGGTTAGATGTTCTGTCAGTCAGGTATTAGAGGCAAAACAAGTAGCTGGCACACAGATCCACAGACATCATGAAGAAGCATCTTGTGCATATATGTATGATGCATATAGACTCACATGTACACATACAGTGTTATTTTTTAACAAGTTTGGCTCATTTCTCTCATTTCTAAGACAGCTGAAAGTAATCTGAGTACGTTCATGACATTAAACATTTCCACATGGTTTTATAGAAATAGGATAGAATAGTAAGCAAGAGCAGTAATGAGCTTATATATTTATCCTATGTGAATAAAAGGATGAGTGTCACAATTGATTTGTCATTTTGCCTGTTTTAAGTAAAGCAGCTTGTACCATCAGGTACCTTTATTCTGGCTGTATTTACAGTTTAGGATGTAAAATATCCTGGTGGGTATTTTGCCAGGAGGGGTACTACACAGCTGTGGTTGTGTCACATAATATAGCAGATCCCCCTCAACAAGGTTGATGGGGAGGCTGTAAAGCTTTTGGCTTACTCTGGTGAATCTGTCTAACTTGCAGCACTGCAGTGGTACTGTAGGGAGGAAGTGGAAGAAGGTAAATAGATATAACTACACCTTTGTGAAGTTTTTGCCTGCTTTTGGGATAGCAATGTTCTCAATATGATATAACCTCTGAATTATGCGTCAGAGTTCTAGCGTATGGAATAGTTGACTTTATAGGTTTGCCTTAAGCACATTTTTGTGTGGTTTTGCAAGCACTCTGAGACAAAATAGACAACTAATTTTAGGCAGAAGCCTTGGTGTGTCTTAATTTGAAGTAGGAAACAAGATTTTGAAAAACAATTTATCATAAATCAGATTAGGATCTTTTTGTGTTTTAGATGTAAAAGAGTGAAAATGATTTTTCACTTACTGTAAACAAACGTGTTTACAATCCTATATCCTGTTAATAGCTCAGTCCTAGATTGGCTCCCGTTGTGGGTAGTGCTGATCATATGAATATAAGGCCGATAAGAAATGTCTTTGGCACTTTATTTGAATAAAATTCTCATGTCAACTGCTGCTTCAGCAAGGAGGGAAGCACTTGTCCCTCTTTGCTGTAACATCCATGGTAATAGTCTTAGTGCACATTATCATTATAACAAGCAACAAGAATCAATACTACTGATTAATGTAATATTGCATGTTAATGAGCTGTGTTCCTGTATCATGTAGAAGGCTATATCCTTGAGACATAGTTAAATAAATAACATTAAGAAGAAGGAAGCCTTCAAATAACTAAATGGTTTTAACTTAAGTCCATAAAATCAATGAAAATGGAAGCTAAAGCTCTTGCTTATCTATTAATTCAACACTATGCCTTCTCCAGGTCAGTGTTACAGCACACATAGGACAAAATATCCTTGAATGATTTTGTACAAGATTACTGCAACAGCCAGACACAGGGAGATAAGGTAAAGGTAGACTGATAGGCTTAACTCTGAAATGGCCTGGTTTCATGGGTTTATTTCAAACCCCTCACATTGTGCAGTTCTTGTGTGTGTTATATCACCACTATGTAAAACCTTTGCTTATGTGGCCATCTAATTTGTAAAGAAGGCAACCTTTAAACTGACAAGCAGTTTTAGATCCTTTCTAGTCCCAGTACCAAAGGGAAAAATATGGGCCAAACTGAGACCCATATAGTGTAAATGGGATGTGTCTTTCTCAGATGATTGTGTTAATAAAAATCAGCAAGTGTTTTCCTATCAGGTCTAAAAATTTCTGTTTAACAGAGGTGTAATTTTCACTTACAAAAACACTGTGTGTTTTAGTCTGATCCTATCCGTATTCTTGGCTTTTCATGTATCTTCATTGCAGAAACTGTGTGTTTTCCAAGCAATAACAATATAAACTGCAATACTGATCTGTGGTACGTCCCACATAATATTTGGGATTATATAGTTTTTTAATTTAATTTCTCTGTGCTCTCCTTCTAATAACGTCCCTCCTTTATCTTTACTTCTGTTCTACCTTTAAGAATACCAAGCTACAGAAGTGAATTTTACTTTATTGCTATATTTATGATCACTGTAAACTTCTCTGGTGTGAACCCAAGCTGAAGTCCTCTGTGGAAATAGCCCTGTCTCCTATAATCATAAGTGTCATCTTTGAGGATGACAGCTTCAGAGTTTCTAGGGAACATTGTTCTCCTGGGGTGTTAGTGTAGTGAAGAGGGGAGCTCCCACAGGTGTTTTTAAATCAGTTCCGTAGAGGGTTTTGAAGTGTAACAGCAAGACCTTGAATTTGACCAAATATTCTATGGGGAATCAGTGTAGAGAAAGAAAGAGGGATGGTACTTGTTAGGTGTTGATATGACTAAGGAATTAAATGGCTGCATTTTGAATTAATTGAAATTTTCATTCACATACAAAAAACCAAAAGCATGGCTTAGCCAAGGGATCACAGGTATTAAGGTACCACTGATTTTTTTTTTTTTTTTTTTTTTTTAGTGGAAGACCATGCCCACCCCTTGTATATTTACTTTCACTGCAGACGTAATAATTTTGTAATGAAATTTACCCTGAGCTTTGGTTGGTGGGTGCGCATTGCCTCAGGGAGCCCTGTGGTATGGGAGCCTTTTGGTATGTAAGGTGTTGGTGGTCTTTCATCTTGGCAGTTTTTTAGATTTTTGGTGCTATTAGAGCTTCTTGTTAAATATTGTTTTAGATTACTTGTTTCTTTTTTTTTTTTCCAATTAATTGTGGTTTCTAGTTAATTTATTGTGGGGTTCATACTCAATGATGCTGGTATTTATGTGAAAAGTATGCTAGAGGGAAATATGTCTTTGTAGATAAGGTTATATATTTCCTAAATATTTTATAAACAACACATGATAAAGAATTCATGCTAAGGTTCTGGGGAAAAAAGAACGAACTGAATAAAAATGAGTGTGACTGGTAATTTAATAGTAGCAGGAAAGACAAAAGATTCCTCTAGTAAAACTTGTGTCATGAACCCAAATCTCTAGCCACAGTAATTACAAATGAAATATTTCTATTCTGGACAACCAGCTTATGGAGTAGGTACTTTTTCACTGTACACAAGTTGCATGGTTTCTCTTATATTCTCAGGTATCTGCCTTGGAAACATCTCTGTGCAGTTGAAAAGTGTTGTATGGCATCAAATTGTAATGTAGTAACAATTGATAGTAATGACTAATAGTAACAATTTTAGTGATTGAAAAGGAAGTTTATGGGGTCTCTAATCTAGCAAGCCAGATGTCATTTAGAAACTCTTTGTTTCAGCAAGGAAGTGGCATGGATTTATGGATGTCTGGTCTACGTTGGAAGAAGAGTCTTCTGAACAGGAGATAGTTTCGGTGATTGGCCTTTATGTGAATTCCTGCTTTGGCAGCTACATTGAAAAGCCACCCTTGAACATATTCTGCTTTTCTATCATCTCGGTGCTGGTACTGTTAGCACTTGTTTGTGTCCATAGGATGTCAGATGTCACCTTCACAGTTCATAATGACCGACTAAGCTGAGATGGCCTACTCTTCTTTATCAGAGAAGCACAGGAGAATTTGTCTTTTGGGAACCATGGGAGCTTATGGGTCAGGATTAAAGGGAAGGCGGGGACAGGAGATGTTGTAGTGGGGATCTGCTACAGGCCACCTGACCAGGAAGACCAAGTGGATGAGCACCTCTATAGACAGATAGGAGCAGCCTCACATTCACAAGCCCTGGTTCTTATGGGGGACTTGAACCACCCTGATATCTGTTGGAGGGGCAACACAGCAGGGCATAAGCAATCCAGGAGGTTCCTGGAGTGTGTTGGTGATAGCTTCCTTCTCCAAATGATAGAGGAGTCAAAGAGGAGAGGTGCTATGCTGGACCTTGTTCTCACCAACAAGAAGGGACTGATGGAGAATGTGAAGCTCAAGGGCAGCCTTGGCTGCAGTGACCCTGAAATGGTGGAGTTCAAGATCCTTAGGGCAGCGAGGAGGGTGCACAGCAAGCTTGCTACCCTGGACTTCAACAGAGCAGACTTCGGCATCTTCAGGAATCTGCTTGGCAGAGTAGCATGGGATAAAGCCGTGGAGGGAAGAGTGGCCCAAGAAACCTGCTTAATATTCAAGGATCACCTCCTCTAAGCTCAGGAGCGATGCATCCCAACAAAGAAGTAGTCAGGTAAGAATGCCAGGAAGCTGGCATGGATGAACAAGTTGCTTCTGGACGAGCTCAAACACAAAAAGGAAGCCTACAGAGGGTGGCAGCAAGGACAGATAGCCTGGGAGGAGTACAGAGAAACTCTCCAAGCACCCAGGGATCGGGTTAGGAAGGCCAAAGCCTTGACAGAATTCAGTCTGACCAGGGACATCAAGGGCAACAAGAAAAGCTTCTGTAAGTGCATTGGTGATAAAAGAAAGACCAGGGAAAATGCAGGCCCTCTCCGGAAGGATATGGGAGACCTGGTTATGTGGGATATGGGGAATTCTGAGGTACTCAGTGACTTCTTTGCCTCAGTCTTCACCGATAAGGGCTCCAGACACACTGCCCAAGATGCAGAAGGCAAAGGCGGGGACTGGGAGAATGAAGAGCTGCCCACTGTAGCAGAAGATCAAGTTTGAGACCATCTAAGGAACCTGAAGGTGCACAAGTCCACAGGGCCTGATGAGATGCATCTGTGGGCCCTAAAGGAACTGGTAGATGAAGTGGCTAAGCCACTATCCATCACATTTGAGAAGTTGTGGGAGTCCAGTGAAGTTTCTGCTGACTGGGAAAGGGGAAACATAAGCCCATATTTAAAAGGGGGAAAAAGGAAGACCTGGGGAACTACAGGCTGGTCAGTCTCAACTCTGTGCTCAGCAAGATCATGGAGCAGATCCTCCTGGAAAATATGCTAGGGCACATGAAAAATAAGGAGGTGATTGGTGCAGCCAACTAAGGGCAAATCACGCCTAACAAATTTGGTGGCCTTCTACAACGGGGTTACAGCGCTGGTGGATCAGGGAAAAGCAACTGACATCATCTACCTGGACTTGTGCAAAGCATTTGACACAGTCTCGCATGACATCCTTCTCTCTAAATTGGAGAGACACAGATGAACCACTCGGTGGATAAGGAATTGGCTGGATGGTCGCACTCAAAGAGTTGCGGTAAACAGCTCGATGTCCAAGTGAAGAGCAGTGACGAGTGGCGTTCTTCAGGGGTGGGTGTTGGGACGAGTGCTGTTCAACATCTTTGTTGGTGACATGGACAGTGGGATCGAGTGCACCCTCAGCACATTTGCCAGTGATACCAAGCTGTGTGGTGTGGTCGACATGCTGGAGGTAAGGGACCTGGACAGGCTGGAGAGGTGGGGCCATGCAAACCTCATGAAGTTCAACAAGGCCAAGTGCAAGGTCCTGCACAGGGGTCAAGGCAATCCCAAGCACAAACACAGGCTGGGTGATGAGTGGATTGAGAACAGCCCTGCTGCCTTCCAAGAGAAGGACTTGGGAGTAATAGTGGATGGAAAACCTACGATGAGCCAGCAATGTGTGCTCGCAGCCCAGAAAGCCAACCATGTCCTGGGATGCATCAAGAGAAGTGTGGCCAGCAGGTCGAGGGAGGGGATTCTCCCCCTCTACTCCACTCTCCTGAGATTCCCCCCTGCAGTGCTGTGTCCAGCTCTGGGGGCACCAACATCAGAAGGGCATGGACCTGCTCGAGCAGGTCCAGACGAGGCCACGAAGATGATTGGGGCGGCTGGAGCACCTCCCCTGTGAGGACAGGCTGAGAGAGTTGGGGGGGTTCAGCCTGGAGAAGAGAAGGCTCCAGGGAGACCTTAGAGCGACCTCCCAGTACTTAAAGGGGACTACAGGAAAGATGGGGAGGGACTCTTTATCAGGGGATGTAGGGATAGAATGAGGGCTAATGGTTTTAAACTGAAAGAGTGTAGATTCAGATTAGATATTAGGAAGAAACTCTTTACTGTGAGGATGAGGAGACACTGGAACAAGTTATGCAGAGAAGCTGTGGCTGTCCCCTCCCTGGAAGGGTTCAAGGCCAGGTTGGATGGGGCTTTGAGCAACCTGGTCTAGTGGAAGGTGTCCCTGTCCATGGCAGGGGGGTTGGGACTGGATGAGCTTTAAGGTCCCTTTGAACCCAAACCATTCTGTGATTCTATGAAATATGGTGAATATCTGTGAGATGATTATTTTTACCTGAGAGGTTTAACATGTCTCAGTGCAAAGCATGTGGATTACTTTTTTACAGTAAACAGCACTGTAGTGTTAGACTGTACCTAAAAAGATCAACAGGAATGCAGTAGTTACTCCACACCTGAGTTAAGAGTTTTGCTGTGTGGATGGGAAATTAGTTGCAGAGAACATCCAGGCAAGATCCCCCTTTAACTTCTTAGTGAAGAAAAAATCCCTTAATCATGACAGTCTGGATAAATGAAAATTGAGTAAGTATAGAGCCAGATTTGTTTTTTACTGGTTTAGGAATAGCTTCATTGGAATTGACTTTTATAAACTCAATAGAGTGAAAGTGGAACAAATGAGAGGAGTAGGAATTTACAGTTAGACTATTTTTCTTAGGTGACCAATATCAGTGACCCATTAACATTCTGGACTCTGTGAAAGCTTCAACACTCCCTTTCTGACAAGTATAGAAAAATCCATTCTAAATATGCTATGAAATCACCAGGAGTTATAGGAAAAACAGAAGCAAATTTGATGGAGTTAAAAGAATAAACAGTTATTTCTTCCTCAAAATATATATACTTTCCAGTGATATATAAAATCACTCAAAAGATGAAAAACATAGACCTAACTTCCCAAAACCTTTGGAAAGGACTTTCAAAATCAGCTTAAAGGATAAGATTAAAAAAAAAAAAAAAAAAAAAAAAAAAAAAAAAAGGAAATGACCAGACAACATTGGGGTCCCCACAGGGATCTTTTGTTTGAAGATGGTTTACCAACTGTAATGATGAATTGAAAGTTAATCATCAATTGCCAGGATAAAGTGTTCTGAACTGCAATGATAAAGACCTGGATTTAATTCCCATTATCTTGATTCCTTTTCTTATCCGTCTGTACTTACCCTTTCAGGGAACATTGGAAGCAATTCTCACATGTACTCTTGCAATAGTAGTATAACGCTGTTTAGGACTGGGACTTCAAAAAAGGGAGTAGCACACGAAGATTAATCATGGAGATTTCCCAAAGGGGACAGGAAACAACAAAATACAGAACCGAAATGATAAGTTTGGTGACGTTTGGATTGATGTGGTACCAAGACCTGATAATAAAGATAAAAGAGCATTATTGACATAGCAGTAGAATGTAATTGACAACAAATAGAAGAGCATTCTGTCTGCTGCAGCCAGAACAATATTCAGTTTAAAAACAAGCAAGGAGAACCACAGCGGAAGTATGGGTGGGCAGCTGCAGGAAATGGCACTTCTTAATAAAATTTTCTATAGACTGGAGAGAAGATTTTTTTTTTACTTGAAGCATTAAAAAAAATTGTAAGATGGTTTTAAAGATAACAGCAGAAATTTGGAAAGGTTGAAGTGGAAATAGAAGAAGGAGGACTAGGATGAATGCAAGATGATTTGCATAACAGGATCTTGAAGAAAGACATTTCTGCACACTTCAAATGGGTTTTACCCTTAGCAGGTGTAAGTGTTAGTTGCAGCATTTGAAACGAGTATCTGGGCTCATGATGAGACCCTGTAGCAGAGGCTTGCCTTGCTTTGATGGGGTATGGGAAACAAAGGGGATACATTCATTGCTTTTGGATGCATCCCTTTTTCCACGTAGTTTCCAGTAGAGCTCAAGCGTTTATTTCTTTTTTCACTGTGGTGGCATGTATTGACACAAAAACATTACAATAGCTTTTTCTCAGCAAGCCTTGTAAACTACTCTTCATCCAGTTAGCAGGAGAAAAATAAAAGCTCACTTATTTTAGGCCTTTACCTAAAGAATGCAAGTACTAACACAGGGAGTCTGCCAGGACCAAGGTGTGGGAGGGCAAGTCTGAATGAGAGGGAAATGTCCCCTGTCCCCCCGTGTTCTGTAGCACGTACACATTTTAATACAGGTGCGGGCCTAGCTTTGCTCAGCTTATTGTGCTTTCTACAGAGAGAGTTTTTTGTCAGTATAGCTGATATATTAAGCTTAAATTATGGTTCTTAGCAGAACAGATCCTCCACAGGCTCCTCAAAATGAAAGATAGAAATAACCTGTGAGGCCACGTGTGCAAGACCAACACACATGCATGATATTGTCCCCAGTGGAAGGCACATCAGATGACAAAGACATGCTGTGCTTTGTCTTAGCCAAAGAGTCTGCAGTTACTGCAGGATATTGCTGTACCGTGTCATGGTTAAATGTAGCTTATAAGGGACAAAAGTGAAAAAGCACAAGAAATGCATTTACTTTATCCTTGTACGTAAATCAGCATTGGCTGTACACTTGTTACACCTGCCTTAAGCCTACAGAACAGGGTTCAACAGGGATGTTCAGGGTAGAGCTCTTTCATGCTTGCCCAATGCACAGCAGCAGATGTTATCTGTGGCGTATTGTGCAATAACTGGTTTTATTCAGAGTAAGATTACTCTGTGCTGAGTAGTTGTGACTAAAACCAAGTGGGAAAGCATCATTACAAACTCTGAAGGGAGATGAAGCAGTATAAGTAGCATTTGGATGTTTACCTTTCTGATGTTTTAATGATTTCCCATTTGGGGAGTAGAAAAAGAAACTTAGTCTTTTCCATATTTGCACTACTGTAAAAAGAATCATAGAATTGAAGCCACACAGATGAAAAAAGCAATTAACAGCAGTAAAAAGATAAAGGGCATCCACCTCCAGTGGATGTAAAAAACCTAATTTTGCTTTGAGAATTTTTATAATAGAGAGGTTAAATTATGAGGCTTCATAAGAAACCATTTAGAGTATCATTTCTTGCTGAGGTCTGTCTTGTATTTCTGTGTTAATCATGAAGTTACTTTTCCCAAGGTCACAAAAAAAAAAATGCAGAAAATGTCAAAGCTCAGTGTAAATGACTGGGAAGAGGAAGAATTTCTGTTCTTGGTATTTCTTGGAAGAAAGGGCTTAGCAGAAACGTGAATAAGAAAAAATATACTGTGTAATAGCAGTTGACTTAAGATATTGATACAGTAAGGTAGAGAAAAGGATGTTGAACACTTTTCCCGGAAACAAAACTATTAAAAATTGACCACTAATGAATAGAGTATCCCCACTTTTTTGCAAAATTTTGTAGAAATAAACAGCATACTATTAACCCTCTTAAAGTTTGCTGTGTTTTTTTTTTGGGGGGGGGAGAGGCAGAAATCACACAGATGGTGGATAAAATGCCTCTCACTTTTCAGTGCTCAAATTGTGTACAGGCTTGGTGAAGAGGAATGCACAATGAGATGAGAAATTTTTAAACCACTTCTGCCACACTTTGTACGTGACCTCAAGCAAACCATTTCATCACTCCCTTGTTTTCCATTATCCCAAATGCAAATGGAGTAACGTTTGTATTTCACAGGTGAGTTGCAATCAAATTCGTTTTTTTAATAAGAAATACTCAGATACACATGAGTGTTGCAAGAACAGTAATAAACACAAGAAATGTTGAAGGCAGAAAGAAGTGAGGGGTCAGAAAGCAGTGAAAACATAGTGCTTAACTCCTTTCTGTGCCTGTGAAAATTTCTCCAATTGGTTCTAGCTCAGATCTCAGAAGACCCCGAGTCTATATAACCCTATAAATTGCAATTAATGATAAATTTGCACAGTAGTTGAACCTTTGACTTCCTTTTCCCTCTGCTCAAAGCACGAAGCTTCTGTTTCTGACCACGCTGTGGGAGAATTATGCTTAAGCCACCTTACATTAAGCCTAGGTTCAGACTTCAGATATATTGCTTCTGCAGTAGGTCCTTCTGTTTTTCCACTAGTATCATGAGATACCTGTATGTTAGGTTTAATCTCCAACAGTTCACTGGCCTGTCTGTTTATTTTATTGTCTCTGTTACATATCTGTTCAGTTTCCTGTTTCTTGAAGTCTGGAAATTAATTTTAGCATAGTTGTATCATGTCTTACATTCATAGAACCTGATTCATTTCAGTTGCCATCTGTTGTATATTTTGAATCCATGCATTGTGCTTCCTATAATCTGATAGTCAGAAATGTACACATTACTCCCAGTACTATTTCATTGTATGCTTAACAGGCCCAGAGGCCTGCCAGGTAATGTTACATTTCCTACCCTCTTAGTGCATGATAGTATGCTGTTGGAAATTTATATAGGTTTTTTTCCTCAACCTTTGACATCATGCATAGACTTAATAACCACACATTAATTACAGCATTTTTTTCAGTGTATTTATATTTCAGAATTTAGAATGATGACTCACAAAGTGCATAGCTTAATATTTTTAAGAAAAGGCTTTCCATTATAAATGAAATTAATTGCAGGCATTTAAAAACCCTTGTTTGTTGCAATACTGTGTACACTGTGTTTGCAAAGTCTATCAAATATTCATGGAGTAATGGGTTATACTCTGGAAAATGTGGAATTTTTTCTTTTGCCTGTGCAGCAGAAGTGCATCACCCACTGGCCTTATTTATA
The DNA here is from genome assembly GCF_031877795.1 of Strix aluco. Taxonomy (NCBI): domain Eukaryota; kingdom Metazoa; phylum Chordata; class Aves; order Strigiformes; family Strigidae; genus Strix; species Strix aluco. The sequence continues at coordinate 24,870,207 of NC_133939.1, read as the reverse complement.
AAAAGATCTGTATTAGCAGTAGGAGGTTTTCCAGTCCAATAGGACTTTTTATATGGGTGATGTCCCTAGGAATACGATCCATTCTTATTTTTAAATAATAGAAGGGGTTCTAAACTCAATCCTAATTTACAGCTATGTTGTTCATCCTAATGACATTTCAAGGAATGATAATACAGCAACATGTACTTGATGAAGAATCATTTTGCTATACTAAGTACCTGATAGGCAGTTGCCATAGCTTTGTGTATAATAATTTGAATTGTCATAAATCCAATTCAGTGTTTCAGTGCATGAATCTCAAGGAGTACTGGCAATCTTCTTTTGAATATATATTCTTTGTAAAAAAGTGGAACATAACTGCATGGTATACATGTCTGAGCTTTATTTCAAATTCTCTAATAAAACAAGGAGCATGTAGAGTCCTACCCGGCCACTCCAATAACTCTTAGCCTGAAGGAGCTAAGAGTTTTACACTAAATCAGATTCTGTATAAAGGACATCCCAGCCTTAGTCTTACTCTTAACAAAGAGAATAGGAAAATCCCATTTTGACCATACTCATCCTTCTATTGGAATAACTGTTGGAACCATGCGACAAGCAGCAGTCAATCCTTTTCCTCTCGTAGACATCTCTAACCACTGCCTAGGGAAAGGATAAGCTACATCCAATAGCACTCTCCTCTTATTTCCATTTCTTCTTCTACCTTCAGCTTGTGACCCTCCATTAATCCCTTTCATCCTCCAAAGCCAAAGAAAACCTACATCTAAAGTTACTCTTATCCTTTAACCTTCCAAAAATAAAATGCTGCAACTGCTTCTGAAAAATGCTTTTTATATATGTGCAAGTGCCTGCGATATTTCTATAAAGATCTCAGACATCTGAATGCTGTGTGAACTACTTAGTTTTAGTAGCAAAATGTTGACCTAGGATTGGTGTGTATTTTGGAAAACACAGCAAAACAGAAATTCATCCTTTTACAAAACGCTACCGAAGGCTTATAAACCATGTGAATTCTACTTAGGCTTGCAAAGCAGGGTATAGCTACAACTTGCGTTTGTAATATGGGCCTTGTCCTGGCTTTCTGGCTTTTTAATTTTTAGAAAAGACTGCATTTATATTCATTTGGGGGAGCTTCACATAATCAGGGAGTCAAGGTTTATTAAAATGGATCTAGAGTTGTAAATACCACCCTCCCCCCCAATAATCAAGCCACTATGTTATAATATAGGGGTTTTAATACAACAGCTAGCTGCCTCACTCGTTTTGAAATTTAACATTAGACAAAAAAAGATTTCTGCAATTCTTCTTGACTATATTAGTCAATACTGTTAACAAGTAAGGAATCAATCTGTAGCACATTTCTAATAGTCATCTTAATGTAGTTTTTAATGCTTTTTTAAAAAAAAAAGAGAGCAGGTTTCAAATGTTGCTGGAGTAACTTTAGTCTTCCTTTCACAGATGCTAATTAACCTTTGACTAACTTAACTATTAGTAGATGTAGGAATTTTTAATGTGTTAAATGTGATGGTGATTTTATTCTCATGAGTTTACACGTTGGAAGGGCTTACTATACTATCATACCACTGAAAGAAGGAAGGAGGAATGATTTACATTTGTTGGTATGTCCTAAAGTTAAATTAGCTGTTGTGGTATTTTTTTCTTGGTTGTCTGGCATTCTGCTGCTATCCAGTTGTTTAATCCCTGTACTGCAAAACGTTTAAGCAAAAAAACCCTGCATGGTTAAGGTATAATTTTACAACTTTACGTTTATTTTTTAGAAAATTCTACATAGCTTTAGGCATCATAATGTATAATTATTAACCAAACTGAAAAGCACCAGCATTGTTAAAATATTTTAAAACAATCAGCTGGCAACTATCTACAGAAAATCTCCTTTCCCTTCTGTTCTCTGTCTTAAAGTACATTTTGAGACTTCTCTGAATTATCTTCTCTGAAATGTCTTCTGAAGATCCTGTTCATATAAGCAGGATGAATCCAATGACACTCAGAGGAGTTAATCATGTATTTAAAGTTGCTCGAATGCTTAAATCTTAAATGTTTTGTCACATTATTACCATAGCCTCAATTTCCTATCCGTACAACATGTACCATCCTCAGGTACAGGAGGTGATTTTCATTTCGTTAGTTTCTTTTCTATGAGAAACTGCTCGAAGAAATGCCTTCTTTGAACCTGACTTGTACTGTTTTGAAAAGTGTGTTTTCTTTATAAATTAAACATTTAAAACAGCTTGATGGCTTATGATGATAATAAACATACTTTCTCTTAATTTTCAACACTTCAGCATTTTATATTAACAAATACTAAGCCATAATGATCATTCAGTGTTCTGCCTAGTGCATTTCTAGGAGCTGAGATTTGCCTCTGATTACGATCTGAACTTCTTTTTCTATTCACTAACACTATTATTCACCCAGTTAGTCACCTGATAATCTTAAATTAATGCTATCAATGGATATGTTTTCAGATTTGAGTTTGAAATGTCGTGTTTCTGGCAACGCACTGTGCTAATTATTCAAATATCTTTGTTAGATGGAGGATGACTTGATGCAAAATGCCTTCCTTTTCCTTCCTCACATAGAAATCTAGGAAATCCAAAGGTTCTTTATACTGCCAGAATTGTTCTATACAATTTTCCTCAAAATAAAATTGAGGGAAACCTGATAAGCAGGTTTGTCCTACCAAGTACTCATTTGTTAAGTAATCTGTGTTGTTCACTATCTAAAGCACAGATGCCATCGTGTCCATTCACTTTCTTCCTGCTTATTCTGCCCACCCTGCCTCCTCCCCAAGACTCACTATCCGTATTTCCTCCTGACACATAACCAGGGAAACACACGTTTACAGGGCCTGAAGGAGACAGAGCAGCTGGGAGTGTGCTGCAGGATGCCAGAACCATTCCCATTGTTCGTAGCCAGGCCGGTGCCTGGCTTTAATGGAGCTGCTATATTTCATCTGCAGCAGGGTCTGTCCATTGCCGTGCCATGGGATTTCTATTCTACAAAATAGGTTAGACTGCGAAAATCTGTTGCGTTCAATATTTGCACTCTGACAGTATCTTATTCTGGACTTCATCAACCAAAAGCATGAAGGCAGTAAGGAAGAAGGGAGCTGTTAGCTTTGGCCTCTGTTCTTCTTTAGAGGAGATATTCATGTGTTTAAGTATGATTTCTATGTAATACAGCTTGCAAGACTAGTCTCTAGTAAAGAACTTGGATGTATATTTACAGACATTCATTGTGACTCATCAAGTAAATCATACTCATTTTCCAAATTAGTACTGTATGCCTATCAAATATGTACTTTCCAGACAGCTGTGGTCCATTAAATATATCATTTTCTTTTTAAGAAAATTAAAATTCAAAGTTAAACTGAAACTTTGGGGCAAATTTTTAGCAAAAGGAGATTGGAACATTTTTCAAATGAGAAATTTTAGTAGGTGGGTATAAAATTGTTGTTTCGGCCTGAGCAAGTGGTTGTAACAAGACAGATGTAAATGGAACCTCTTGCTACCAAAATGGTGTACGTTTCTAGATATTTTGTTCTCCCTTTACAGGTCCCAGTAATATAATTTTTGCTCTGAAGGATGATGGGAGGGGGGAATCTTAGGGGCCTTTAATTCAAGCTTGAAACCCAGAATATGCTCTGCAGTTTATTATTTGACATAATAGATATGACAGATGCAACTAGTTGGAAGACTTTAAAGGTTCAGTGAATTTTGCATATGACACATACTTATCTGAATCACCCATCTGTGCTTTCAATAATGTGCACTAATTGTTCAAGACAACAGAGTATCAGAGTATTATATAGGTGTAATGCTACATAGTATGTTCACTTCAATGAGAGTTTATAAATTCAGTACTTCCTGTCTGCATGAAATGAACTCCACACAAAAATTAACAATGAAATGACAAGTTTTATAAAACTATAAAATTGACTGTGTCAAGAAATTAAATAAAAAAAATTTACTGTGTTTCATGTGAGGGATGTGTATTCCTCACCACCCATGTCTGTGTAATTCTGATTTCTGGAAACAGAGTGGGATTCAGCTCCAGATTAAGACACCATCATGCAGGAGTCGCCCTGTAGCTGTCTGTGTGACAGCCTAGCTCAGCATGCAAACAGGCGCCACCTTGTCCAAAGCCACACTGAATCTCAACCTTATCTATAAATAGTTTTAATTTATGAACAATACTAATTGCAAAGTTGTTTCTACTGCTTTACATTGAAACATAAATCAACTCTGTTTTTTAACAGTTTCTGACAATATAAAATGATTAAATTTCTCCTGTTAGATGAGGCAGTTGATTCATGTTTTGTCTATATAGAAGTCTGATTATGTTTATAATCATTACTTCAAAGAAGTATAAGATTGCATAACAGTGATAACAACAGAACTATTCTATCAAAAACTGCTATCATAAAAAGACTTACTGAGTATCATTGATCCGTGATCCTGATGGGTATGGTTTCCAGGAAACCCGATTTCGCCAATAAAAGAAAACACAGTTTATTATTTATTTTTGGAGAGTTGCTATCGGTAATAGGTTCCTTTTCTTTTGCTTTCAAGCTATTATGTCTGTATCTAATCATTCTCCATCAGATATACGCAAATTGTACACAGATTATCCCAGGAGAAAGAGAATTATTTTTAACTTCCACATTAGCAAAGAATGTAGAAGTCATCTATGCCCACAGACATTTCTAAAACTTTCTCCTACATCTAAATCGCAAAGTTTAATATACACTTAGCACATCTGTATATCTGAAGGCATGACTTAAAAGCTCTTGGAATCTGTTGAAGTTAATTGGTTTGTTCCCATTTGTCTACATTAAATACCCTGCATTTACGGTTTAGTTAATAATCCCGTAGCTGAAGAGCTGGAATGAATCTATCTAACATTGCCAAAACTTTATTGAATCCACAATGGTAACAAACTAAAATCTTAAATTTATAGTTTTTCTTTAAGATTTTGTCTGCTACTGTGGATACTACCCATTACTGATGCTGAAGTGAAAACAAGGACTGAGATTTTCTGTACTGTTGGGTCCATAATCAAAAGTAATCTTTGCTGCCCTATAGGAACAGGCTATTAGCTGTCTGTTACAGAAATAACTTTCACTTTCTCCATTTTTTTTTGGTAGTTTGATAGTCTATTGTTCTGGTGCCAGTAGTTGTGCTATACTTGCTGTAGGCATTCATTCTGCTCAGCAGTCTGGAGCTTGGATTACTGCGATATTTTTTTGCTAGCTTTGTTTGAGTTGAGAAAGGGTCATAAGGACTGTTTGCTGAAATATTCTCAAAAATATTCCTCATGGATTTGTTTACTTTCTAAACATAAGATATTCTTGTCATATCAGGGACTACTGTTAAACACACAAACCTTAATAATTATCACTAAAGAGTTAAAGTCAATATAAAGTAAGTAAATGTTGTGTGTGTAGTTGTTACCAAATGTCATATTTAATTTAGCTGCTGATTTTGTTATCAAAAGGACCCATGCATGACACCTTGGATCATCATTGTAGTTTAGTAGTTGATACTGTTTATGTAAATTCTCTATATTTGTTAGGGAGAAGAAAGTACCTTTTAACCCAGTAGGGTCATCTTTAAAAAAAGAGAAGCATAGTTCAGTATAAAAACCCTGGTAACTGTGCCCATAGTACCTTTTGTCCAGTGCTGAGAAATGTTATGCTTTTATCTGCTGTGCATTTTGTTGCTTTCCTCCAGAGAGCAGGGTTATTGTCAGCAGATAAAGAATTAGAAATGTCATATTGTCCCAAACCCATCAACTCTCACCTAAATGGCTGTTGTGAAAAGGGAAGCAAGGGCTACTCTGACATTTTGCTCTTAAATTTGCTATGCTTTTTGTAAATAATATATTGTAGTCCTAGGCTTGACATTTGGTAAATCTGTTTTATTTTGATGATCATTTCCTGTTCACCAGCTTCTGTGTTTCGATATTCAATTATTAAATAGTAAGCATGAAGGCAAAGTTTCTGCTAGAAGGGTTTTGAACCTTCTGTCCATATAGGAGTCAACAGTAGCTGTGTAAATATGTGGTCCCAGGTACCACTGCCTTTCTGTAAATTCTGCTAGATTAAAAGTGATGTGCTGATTTCCTTTCATGCTCTATTCAGTATAAGGATTTTATCTGTCCATTTGGGAATCCTTAATATAACATGCAGAGCAAGTAAGCTGTAGTTTCAAAACAAGTACCATGCTAATACTGAAAACATGTCAAAAGGAAAATGATTTTTCTTATGACAAGTATTTGATCCCACTCTTCGAGTGCTGGCTGTGCTGTTCTTGTTTTGTGACGGCTCCATTGCTGAGATGTTTTGAGTTTTCCTGCCTAAAATTATGCTTTTCTAAAAATACAGTATGTAAATACGAGAAAATAAGTGAGGCCAGGCACTTTTCTTTTGACAGCTTTTTACATAAATGCTGCCCCCTCAGTTCTCCCATCACTGTTTCTCAGAGCTATGCACTTTGATTCTGTCAAAAGGTGTGGTAATGAGAGCAGATATAATTATGTTTCTAAAAGCTGGTGACCACAGTCCCAATTAAATGGTCTTTTAAGGATGCTTTGAAAGCTTTGAATAGTGGAGAAACATTTGACTTGAAGTATCTTTATTCTTTTTAAGATCCAAGTTAGTGTAAAGACTGTAATTCTGAACATCGGGTTATTAGTATCATTTTTTTATGTGTTTCTATTTCAGTAATACTCAGAGCTTCAAATCTGTAGGAAGAATCTCTCTGTGTTAAAAAGGCATATAGGAGAACCTGCCTGTATATGTGTGTGTGGGTGAGTGTATATTTATGTAGCCATACGTAACTAAAAGAAGATCATACACCTTTACCTTCCAGGAAGAAACTTTGTTGTGTGAATGTTTGAAAACATTTAAATATGATGGTACATGTAGACAGATGTAAAGTATCAGAAGTACTATCTCTGCCCTTGAGATTACAAGACAGAAACCTGGGTATGACAGCAAGAACAAGGAAACTCTGTGACTTAGGTCCCAGCATCACCATTGGATGATTGGGAGGTTCTGGCCAATGCTGAAGACAAGCCATTACAGTTGATGATGGAGGGTGCAGTTCTGTCTAATTAGCCCACTGTGAATGACTCAGCATACATGACATCTACCTTGGTTGCTCACTATAGAACCAGATTTTCTTTGAGCTACTCAAAACACAGCAGGAAATGCAGTGATTTGGAGTTAATATGACGGAATTGAAAAGTTGATCATCAAGGTGCTTTGCCTATAACCTCCCTGCCCCTCTGTCTGCTGAGTGCAAGGAGAGGTTTGGATTGCAATCAGCTATACAACACCAAACATTCTCCTCCCCTTTACCAGTTTTCTGAAGAAATTCAGCTCTGTAAGGTAGCTGGAGAATTAAGTTTTACTGATCATTCAGAAATTTGGGAAAATAGGACTTGCCCATTATTTGTGATCTCTGCGGTATGCAAGAGTGTGGATTTCTAGACGGTAAAATACTGCCCAGGTTGCAGTGGTACAGTGAATTACATAGAGCCCAAAGCATGTGGCTTAAAACCAGATGAGATGAAGTACATTGGGGAGAGGGGTGGGAGAACTTAGTTCATTCCAAACTCTATATGAAAATATTATGCACAATTAACTTGATTTTTCTCTGCAATGTTCAATTACATGGTTACATGAAGACCATTTTGCTCCACTATTTGGGCTATGAAACTGTGTCTCGAGAGAGCTGGACTGTATGCTCAGCTGTGCCATGAACAAAACTATATAGCTGCTGTAACACCAGCCCCTGCAGTTAATAGAATTAGTTGGGGAGAAGGCTTTTCCAGAAGGCAGATGGACAGTGTTTATCCCTAGCAAAGGTAATTACTTGTACAGGAATCCCAAAGCTATCTCACCTGCTGAGACTGCTGGTTCGGGTAGTTTCTTTCCAGAGAGAAATATTTGGGGGCAAGATTACAAAGGTTATTTGTCCAGTTGTTGCTTTGGGCTGAGAACAGAAGGGGACAATGAAATAAAAAGGGAAATAAGATGGATTTTTTTAAAGTATGGTTTTAATTATGTTTTGGTATTTAAGAGGTAGCAGAGAATGCTTTCTGATAACATCTTATTGATGTAGATGACCCACCCTACCTGCCTGAAACAAAATCACATAAACCCACAAAAGCAGCAAAAAAGAGAAAAAACCTTACCACTTTTACCTAAATTGATAGTGGTTTTCTCAGCTGTGTCTCTTCATATATCCTTATACGAAGGATGCACTTCCTGCATCATGACTTGCACTGTTATTACAGCAACGCTATAGAAATCTTTGGAAGAAAGTGAAGATTAATGTTGATATATTGATGTCAATTTGTAAATCTTCCTTTTGGAAGTGAAAATTTGGGTTTTGAAATTACAAATCTTCAGTTCTATTGCATGAGCTAAATATGATCACTTTTTTTAAGCTTGTGGTCTAAAATGAGTTCATACCTTCCTTAAAATTAGGAAGCAATTTGATTATGAGAGCTGTAGAAAATGGATGTAGAATTTTATTTGTATGTACACAGACTAAAAAGCAATGCATTTATAAAAAAGAAAATTTAATTTCATCACAGAGCTTTGGTAGTACATTCAAGAGATTGAAAATCTATTTGTTGATTAGATTTATCCACAGAACAACTGAGGGAAGCTAGAAATTTGGGATGCTCGTTCTTGCTTAACTTTTACTCCTGAGTTGACCTCCTGACCCAGATGCAAATAGGAGCAGTTCTGTTAATGGTAGTGGATCTGTCTTTATATTATTAGGAGATTTAGCCTGTTGACTTCAGAGAACTTACTCAGAGGCTTAAAGTTAAGCATGTGCATAAGTCTTCATTAGGATCTGGATTGTAGTCATTACCTGTAGAGAGAGAGAGAATTGATTCATGATCTGAAAGCTCAGGTGGTGGCACAGCTGTGTAATGTTGCATTCAATTCATTAGAGCAGTGTGTCACCCTGGAATATGAGTATCTGTAAACCAACATGAATTATTAATGCAAGTAAAATGTTAAAAGCGGCATGAACTTGTGATATAAGCAAATGAGGTGGCACTGGAGAGGTAAATGCTGATGATGATGGCCATATAACAGCTTAAATTTCATTTTTCGTGTCTGTTACCTGCCCATCCCTCACCTCTGGAGCTTTGTACTCCAACTGCAGTATTCCTGGTTAAATGCATGGGCTTTGTTTTTCTGTGTCAGCCTTGGCCAGCAGAGTCTTTCTCCATCTGAAGCATCCTTTTCCTCATGTGTAATTCCGATGGATGGAACAGCCGCTGCTTTACCATAAGTGTCTGTTCCTTTCCTTACTTTCGTTGGTAAGAAAATAAATAACTTTTACTCTTCTCCCCCTTTTCCAATGTAATTTTTTTTTTTCATTGGCTAGAACAGAAGTCAGAGTGGTTCAGAAGCTACAATATGTAGAATAATTACCAGGTTGTTGGCTCTTCCACTGAATTGCTTCCTTCTTGTACTAAGTATACTCCATGCATGAGCTATGTTTTCATCGCAGCCCCATTAGGATTAGCAGGCAGCTCACCTAGCTTTGTATTTTATGGAAAATTAGGACAGAAGTACCTGTCTGTCTTTGAACCTGTCCTGGCAAATCTCATTCACCTGAGCGGGACCACTGTATCTGCACTGCTGTGCAGAGGCAGAGTAGAGCAGAGTTTTACCCACCCAAAATACTATGTGGCAGGACACTGTAAGGGTGCCCGATGCAGGCAGACATCCAGAAGGATAAGGCATGCGTGCTGCCTGGATCTTCAGGGCTGATCTTGTCTGCTGTGTTGATGTGTCCCAGGGGACCAGGGCTCACCCAGTGATCTGTACTTATCCTGCCTACTTTTCTAGTAATGCTGCATGACTCCATGTGAGGCATATCACGTAACCAAAAACCTCTAGAAAGGGAATTGGATTTATAGAGTGGCCTATTGCAAAGGGAATGGGATTTAAAGAGAGTCTGAAATGAAGCTTCATTTGAGCTGCTCTCCACACGACACGTGAACATAAAGTGCCTTCACCTCTGAGGATACATAGAATTTCAGGCTGCACCTAAAATGGGAAACAGAGTGAAACTCTTATCTACATTCCCAGATTTTAATCTCATTTAAATTCACACAAATCTAGTGTTCAGTAATGAAACTCCTTCAGATTTAAGGGAAATCAAGATCCAGCCAGTGTGATTAATCTTGTGAAGAAAAAGGTTTGGGATTAGACATTCTTTCTGTATCGCACTTCAGCAATATGCTGTTATAAAAGACACAGCAGGAGTTAGTCTTGAAGTGTCAGAACAGCTTCTTTAGTGACAAAGCATTTATACATGTAAATTTTCAAAGAAAGTTGGCAACCCTTTTGTGGGTTCAATTTGCACCTGTCATTCACTTCCAGATGCAAATTTGAGTTACTTGCAACTCTAATTACAGTACTTGATTGTCATCACAAATCAGGTAGTAAGATGTGAAATGACTGAGGTTTGTGCCATAATTTCTTGTTAAAACGTGAGTGCAAATGTTATCATCAAAAAGCAAAGTTGACCAGGGCTTTGGCCTGCTGATACGTACAAATATTGCAAATAAGTACAATATGGAAAAAAAAGGAATTTAAGGGGGGAAAATAACAAGGAAAGGAGTGAGCATGTGGTGAAAGCAAGACAGTAATAAGGGAAAGTATCAAGTAGATTGTTTTGTCTATTGCAACAAAGTATAATAGAAAGAGATATTTTTTTGCTTAAGTGTTTCTTAAGACCCAACTGCCATTTGTACCTTGCAAATGTCTTTTCTGTAAGGAATTTTAGTTCTTTTATTTTTGCTGACAGCTTTCTAATTTTCAAATGAAAGAAGATGATTTTATAAAATTATTCATCAGATGACTATTATGCTGTATCTTTCCAATTTGTCATTACATTTATAAGAAAAATTATTATATAGTTATGTTTTAATTTCTACATATAGGAATTTGATTTTGAATTCTCTTCACCGAAAATGTTGAGGTCTGGAGACTGTTAATTATAACTCATCATTAATTTCTTTTAAATTAAAACTAGGAGATAGGTACAACATGTTATTGTGCCTCAGCTAACATCTGCTAGACTGTGATAATTCAGCACAGTTGGGTTTTTTTAGTTGGAAAGTCTGTTGCATAAAAATGATAGTTGAAAAAACAATTTGTTATTTTATATTTGGATCTGAGTGTAGAGCCTTAAAAGGTGAGATAATTTCACAGATCTTCAGTGCTCAATTAAAAAAATTAGGTAGTGAAGAAGAAATAGCAATGAATGGATGGAGGCACTTATCTAAATATATAATTGTATTTAACATGTGTGCTACCAGATTCCATGGTGTTGCAACCCGCTTAGTGAATTTTTCTAATACCTGTATTATTTCAGCAGTCAGCCTTAATCTCATCTCTTTCCCTTTTTATTGAAGAGACACCTTAACTCAAAGAATGATTATTACTATGGAGATTTCTAAATTGCTAGATCCATGGAGTCTACTTAACCTAATGTAAAAGGTCCCTTTATTCTTTCCCGCTTTTCTCATTACAGAAGGAGAACATTTTGGCCCGAACAATGACTGTATACATAAGCACAGATTTATTAAGTTTAGAGGATTTGTACTGTTGTTTTATAAAATGTTGTCAACTTGCAGTATGATTTTTTTGTGATGAATAGCTTTCCCAGGCCAAAAAGCTAATGACATCCACAGCTTCCATGCCTCCTGCACACATGCGGTCCAAAAGGCCGCAGATAATTTCTGTTGAATCAAGACCATAAAGAGAGAATTTATAATCAGCTTTAATGTATTTGGGAACTAAAGTACCTTAGTCCTTCATCAAAGGGAATGATAAAACCCAGAATTAATACGGCTGGACTTTAATTATTTCTGAGCACATAGTTACTCTTTAGCTAACTGGACAGGAGGTATATTATTTCTTTTATTTTAAGCAAAGGAAAGCCATCTGCAGACATACAGTAGTCAACTATCAAGATTTTAAAATGCATCATGTTACTTCCTTAGCACTGATTGCAATACAAATAGAATAAATATTTGAATAATACTTTAAATAATGTAAGAACTATTTTTAAATTAAATGAGTAGAGAGTTCTTTAGGAGTTCCTTCTGCACATAACATTCCTTTAGCTTTTGTAGCAAGACTGTTCATTGCCTTTAGGAGACATAAAATGCAGTAATCGCTTCTTCCTGTTTTTAAACTGACTTAGGGGTCTACTTTCCCATTAGCATTAATGAGAGTTATGGGTATGCAGCAACATGAGACTAAATGAGACTAAACCTTGGAGAGCCTCTTGATAAGTAAATCATCTTTGCATCAGCATTTTAGAGGCTTCAGTATCCTTTTTTCCCCTCATTATTTATGGTACCTGACTACTTTGTTGATGTTTAATATTTATTACATAAACTTGAGCTAAAATTTAGGCCAGCACAATAAAGCAGCATATCTATTTGAATGCTTATGTCTTGAACATAGTAAAATGGTCTTTTTGTAATGGATGCCCATTTTTGTAAGTGAAATGCTCAAGGAGGAGGAATAAGTGAGCCTTCATGAAAGGTGAAGAGAAGCTACAGTGGAACAACAGTGGAAAGTAATTGTGGACAAAAGACTTTAGGTGATCATAATTCTGTAAAATGTATACTCTCTTGGCTCCTAGTCCGTCATGTCCTATATTTTAAAATTTAGTTTCTGTTACCTGTAAAGAATATTAAAATGATGGAAGAACCCTAAAGAATCATATATTGAATAAAAAGTCAGGGTTAAAGAACTATATATCTAGTTGAGGGAAACATTTAATTTACAAAATCATAAACTTTCTGTAGAATATTAATTCAAACCTGCAGAAAATAACTTAAAATTATACACTTACTAAGCAATTTCAGTCCTGATTTTTTTTTTTCCTTAAAAAGGCTGTTGCTGTTACACTTTTGTAGGCTCTTTCCATAAGATTTTATTTTGTTTATCTGATAGTGATTTCAGCATGTTTTCCTGTGTAAGGACTCAAGATGTCAGTCCTTTATGATCATACAGATACAGCGTTGCTGTTAGTCAGTGTAGTCTGTTATCGAGAATCAGAAGGAAAAGCCATTTCTTACTGATTTTAGAATGAGAATTACTGCTGAAACGGGTGGAAATCTAATCCAGAATTTCTCTTACTACTACTTTCATGGTTTCAGAAACTTTCTTCAGCAGCCATACATGAAATGGGCAACACAGAATATATACGGTCAAGCTCAGAGCTCTGCTTCCTCTTTGAGGATTCAAGATTGAACCACTTGATGTTGCTGTTTGACATTTTACACAGCCGTGTGCACAATGGGTCCTGAGCTGATGTTTCTTTTAGGGATTGCAGAGCCATTTGCAAATACAAATTAAGTTTCTCAGCATCCCTGAATGTATAGTAAAGTACAGATAAGAGGTAGGTAGTTTCACACCTGGTGCATGAGGACCAAACTCTGCTTTGGTTTCTAGACCTCAGATAGCATTGTAACTGCAGCAAGGAGAAAATCAGTTTTGGTCTGTGTTTCTCTAAGCTAGCTGCTGCTGACATGTAATGAATGTGGTCCATTATATTTGCAGATTGGAGGGACCTTGTGGCAGAAGTCATGTCTCATCTCTCTCTTAACAGAATATTATTAGTGGTGTGTCTGCCACATGTCTCCATCAGGGATGAGTCCTCCTGCTTAGGGGATGTGTCAAGCAGAGCCCCTGTATTGTGAAACAGATATATAGCTCTATTAGAACGCATGGTTAATCTATGACATCTTAAAAATAGGTCAGCCCCTTTGCAAAAGGAACTGTCAAGCATTGGAACAGGCTTCCCAGGGAAGTGGCTGAGTCACCATCCCTGGAGGTTTTTAAAAGACATGTACATGTGGTGCTTAGAGACATGGTTTAGTGGTGGACTTGGCAGTGTTAGGTTAATGGTTGGACTCGATGATCTTTAAAGGCCTTTTCCAACCTAAATGATTCTATGATTCAGTGATTATAAAGGAGATGGTCTGATTTTTTTATGGCTTTCGGAGAAACTCATAACTGTATAAATACTAGAATTACCCAGGTTATTTTTAATAGCTAGCCCCAGTTATGCTTTATGATGTTGTAAAACCAGAGTTGGTATGAGATCAGTCATTTGCATTGAGTTGTTTGATGCGCTGTGTAACTGGTGTTGAGATCTGGAACCATGATCTACCCAAAATACCTCACAAAGGGCAGCTATTAAAAAAATGTAACATTCATTGTCTTGCTTTCATCCAGAAAATAAATCACCCCTCTCTGTGCAAGTTATTTGGAGAAATGTGTGTTGTTTGCCTTTCCAGATGCTACTTTGTTCCTTTCTGGTGACTTTTAAAAATTTAAAAGATAACAAGAAGCCATTAAAAATGTGTACGTATATATATCTTTGGCTGTGTCTGGCTTTCCATTAACTGCATAATTAACTGCTCTGTTAAGTGCATAGCTCTTAATTCTTAAATTCATTCTTCCTGTTCACCATGCTGAAAACCCACCATAAAATTATTGTTATTCTTTGCATACATCTTTTACTTTTCTAGTTTTGTTCTTTCAGAAGTAAAGTTGCTATGCTATGGGAATGATGAGCAGCAAGACATTTGAATGTGCACATTCGGATAGGGTCACATTATCTAGATACCATATATTGTGAAGATTATATTCAGGGCTTGTATTAAGAAAAGCTATTGCATCACCAAGGTGCTGTACTAAGAATGATTGTTGCAGGTATGGCTATAAAAATGCTAGTGTTTAATTTATGATGTATAATTCTAGTGTTCTGTATTTAGAATGAGTTTAAAACTATACTCCTGACTGATGCAGTAATTACGGTATTCAGCTTTGGTTTTCAGTAATATGGTCCAATTCCTACATTCACAGTTAAAATCTCATGGTACTTCATGGGTGGTTTCTGTTTCTCAAATCCATGCACCTGGTACAAACATTGTATGAATTTTTTGTTAAATGCATCACTCAAATACATGGTATTTTGCCTGTAAACGACAGGTTTAATGCTGAATGACTAATATCCTGTAAAATAACAGAGCTAGAGAGAGCTTTTTAAATACAAATGTTTTAATACTCCATAGTGCTTAGAGTTAATGCATGTCTCTTGCCTACATCTACTGCAAATATCAACACATACTGTTCATCTCCTTTTTGTTGTTGTTTTTGTCTATTGCTATTTTATGCATGAGAAAGTTCTTGTTTTCTACTCTGTGCTTGGCTGGCTTTTTCTTTTTTTGTTACTTAGTGCTGTGTTCATACTGATTGCTTTTTTGCATGCAAATTACAGAATGTCATGGAAATGAGAGAGGTCTGAAAAAAAAGGAAAGATAATGCTGAGTTCCAACTGTCTTTTGTTTGTGCGTAAGTGTGTAAAATATATGACGTGGAAATATTTTCAGAATGGCCTTTGACTTTCCTTCTGGTGTATATTTTTATTACTCACTAAAGGAGTGGGCATTTTTCCCACATATGATGAATCTATTAATACTTGTTAATAATACAGGTGCTGGGCATGAGAGAATTTTATCATGCCATCCATTTATAGAAATAAGGAATTATGAAGTTGTGCGTCTTGCCCAAGCTAAAATTTCAATTCTATATTCAATGCAACTTTTGTATGCTATGCACGAAACCCTGGCCCCATTGAAATCAATGGCAAAAATCATTGTCTTCAGTTGGTCTAGGATTTCACTCTTGTTTCTAGTTTACATGTGGATTTTCATGTTTCTTTACAAATATCTCAGCAGGTAGTCAAAGGTTTCAAGGGACTCTACAGTTCCATTTAAAAGAGAATGTAATGAGTGTGTTTAAAAAAAAAAAAAAAAAGAAAAAAGCCAAATCCATGTTTATCTTTGTAAAACATGAGCTTAAATGGTTGAACTTAGAAATGTGAATTATCCTTTCACAGAAAATATTGTTTTAACCAACTGTCAAGACATTTATTAGCCACCTTATTGCATCAAATGCAAGAGGTAATTTGGCAGTTCTTGTCTCCACTATTTATAATAACAGCAACAAAAAACAAATTAAGTGGATAAATATAGTTGATGGTGGGTATGCTTTTAGTAAACAAGCTCTGATTCTTCATTTAAAAACAATAAAGCACTGGGCACTCTTTGATTCTTGTGCTAGATGTTTCTAATAGCCATACCCCCTAGGGAAGGTTTTGCTGTAATGTTTGAAAAACGTAATGAGAAATTGGTTGTCATAAACTAAGATTTCCCTCCCTGCAAATGTTTTTCTTGAAACATCCATGGGAATTTAATATTCACTGTTTTTTTTCCTCAGTCTTGTATATTCTTGAATTGTCTTTTTTCCTCCATTTTCTCCGTTCTCAATCCTAGGTCCCCTTACAAAGAAACAGACAGATGATTTAGGTGATAATGACGGTGCTGAAGATGAAGGTATTTTTTTGCCGCCAAACTGATTTGCATGACAAGGATCCCTGAAAATCTTTTTTCTCCCCTCTTTTTTTGACTTCTTGTCTTCTTTTGAAGAGTTTTTTTTTTTTAATTCCCATTTTTGATGTGTTTTGTCTTCTTGCTTGTTGTTATATATATTTTTAATTTTTTAAAAGAAAGAATGTGTTAAGTTCTACGTTTTGATGCAAAACAGTAACAATATTTAAAGAGGAGGGTTTTTTGTTTTCTTGAAATGGACTTTTGATATGTTGCATCCCACCTTTTGACTGAATTTTGTCCATACTATTTAAACTAACACTCTTTTAAAGTTTCTCTGTACACCTTTTTGCATGTTTTCTAACCCTATGTATTTCACGAAGTACAAAGATGTTTCTTTTTTCACTGACTGATCTCAGTTTGATAAACATATAAAATGTGTTTATAAAAGAAAAAATAGAGAAAATTCCTAGCAAGTGTCTCTTAAGCAACTGAATTTCCCCAAATACAAAACCTTCTTCACTTACATTGCCATGAACAAATATAAATAAATGCAAGACTACCCCACCTCCATGTAGAAGAGAGGTAGACCTAGAACAGCAGGCAATATTTGCAGATGGTGAGGCTCTGTGCAGCACCAGGGAATTCAGTGGAGCTAAACTGATGTCATCTAGAGGAATCTGATCCATTCTGTTTTCTACAAGCACATAAAGATGCCTAGCTGCCTGTGCTGACCCTTAGAAAACCCTATTACCAAGTAAAATCAAAAGTTTCAAATGTCAAGCATATTATTCTGTTTATGAATTATGTCTGTTAATCATATAAACTATGCAGATTTGATATTTTTTCAGGGCTATGAAAATGGTAACAAGAGGCTCTTTCTCCTGAGCAGTCTCATCCCTTCAAGTAGATGTGCTTCAAAATTTCTGAATCTTAAATACACACTTTGTATATTTTATGGTCAGTGAGTAAAACAAATTACCATATAAAACTGGTAGAGTTGCTGCTTGCTTCTCTGTTAATATCTGGGTTTTTCGGTTTTTGCCAGAGACTGAGATGAAGCTTAATTTGTAAACTGTAAGGCCTTAATTAAGAAATTTTTCATCACAAAGAACATCAACCGTTTTACTCAAACAGAAACGTGCAGTCTTCTCACAAAAGATGAAGGCAAATATGAGCATTTAACTTCTTACCCAATAACTGAACAGAGACTTTACAAATAAACCCATGAATTTATACATGTCTGATTTAAGATCCTCTACTGAATGTGTATGTTAAGCACATGAATGAAATCCCACCAATTGGCCCAAGATTTGAAAGAAAAACATAGCGGAAAATCTCCTTTGAAAGCCCACATATTTTTCAGAGCTAGGTATGATAATTCAGATCCACTTAGCTCTATGAGGCCAAGTCATTTTTACATTAGTTCATGACAAAATATTGCGAGGGATATTCTTGTGTATTCTCTAAGACCTGTGATATTGAATTAGCCATTGTAAAAGTTACTCTGTCTTGTTTTAACAATATGTTTTAAGAAACCATTTGAAACCTGGGTTATTCATCCAGTGGACCTTAATGGTTCTCCTAAATTGCTGTATAATTGCCAAGACAGATGCTAATGGCTTAACATTTCTTGAGCCCTTCTCCGCTCAGACACACGTAGAAGAGACTACTCAGTTTGTTAAAATCCATCAGAGAGTGGTTGCTATTAGAAGGCAGTTTAGTGTGTAGAATCAGATGAGAGTAGGGATCTCAGTCTTTGGAGAACAAGTGTCCATGTCAGAGAAAACCAGTCTCCCACATTGACAGTTGTAGGGGAGAGAGAAAGGACTGTAAGAACACAGCAGTCAAACTACAGGGGAAGGAACACATTTACAACACTAATAAATCTCTGTAATTTATAGGACTGGGATTAATTTTCTCTGGCATACAAATGACAGTTTTGTTCTCCTTTCCGTGCCAGTAGAAGAATGCAGGCAGTAATTAGACTTTTACTGCTTCCGAGAGTCACAGAGAGACAGGGCAAATTTAAATTTTTTATGATCAGTAGGCACGGAAGGCTGCTGGGATGTCTGCTGGGTTGGTAGGAGCCCTGTCTGCTGAGGCCCTGCATTTCACTGTGCCTCAGTGCAGGAGCAGTATCAGATGACCAGCATTTTGTGAACCTGCTCTTCTGCATTGGATCTCTAGTACTTGTTGCATATGCAGAACTTGAAGAGTTCACAAACTTCACATCATATGTATTTGGCTAGGAGTAGCAGGAAAGAAAGAGGCAAAGCATAAAGCCACCGTAGGTGCCTAGATTTCTGCTAACCTGTCCATCAAACTCTTCACCTTTTGCAGTATGGCAGTTTTTACCCAATATAAAAATCTACAGATGAATAACTGGGGGCAAAATAAAACAAATACCAAACTGAATGAATGATGACATTGGAATATTAGGGAGACTGGGCTATACATATTTAAAACCAACTGTGTCATGTAATCATAGAATCCATGCTACTGTGATTTCTAAAATGTCCAGGATGGGCTCTGTGTTAAGAAATTCAGAGCTCCCATGTCCATTTCTTGTTTTATACCTTCCCTGAAGAAAGATCTTTCATAGCAGCTTCTTGGATCAAATGCCTGGAAAGTATTCTGTATTGTGTCACTCAAACATCGGAGTTTGATTAGAACATTTCATTTGAGAACAGTGTTCAATAATCCTACTTCCATCTGCTGCTACATGTCACTACAACAGTATTGTGGTCCAAACCTTGCCAGCACAAGCACTGGAATCAGTAATCAAACTTGGATCTCTGATATGTACCACAACCGGTAGACCAGGCTTAATTAGATCATTTTTCATTTTTGTTTTCAAAAGACCCAGAGGCAGTAGTGCACATTACCAGCTAATGATCTGCAAATTTGCTGTTTAAAAAATGAAGGTGTTTTCAAATTCTATGAGTGTGAAATGTGCAAAAAGTCAGAAATTATATAAATGTCCTTTTTTTTTTTTCCCCCAGTCTGGATGCATTCTTGTTTCTGTTTAACTCTTTCATATCTACGCTTGAAATTGCTTACCTGTTTTTCAATATGTATTGAACTACTTGAGCTGGCACCAAAAACAAGGGTGGCAAAAGCACCTGCAACCAGTGAGCATTGGGGCTTTCCCTTTTTACAGTGGTAGTGGATTTGCCTATTTGTTGACATGCAGGTAAGCAATATCTAGTGTAGATAAAAGATTTAAGTCGCTCAGCAGTTGAATAAACTGTATCTTCCTCAGTCTAGAAACAAGGCTTAGTTTAAAAAAGGAAAATGTTTTAATCTTAATATCTTACCTCAGTCTTAATTTTGGTAAGGTAATAATTTAACATGATTTAATTAGGCTATAGCAAAAAACACTGACTCTTTATGCACCCTTAGTTCGTATGTGCTAAAATCCTTAGCGTGACTTCAAATAGAGCAAGACAAATCATTAATCAGACTATGTACTCAGGGATCAAAACTGGACTTCTAGGTAGTTAATGCTGTATGAAATATCCATGAAGGATTGCTCACAAATGAATTCTTCTCATCCACCGTTCTGTCATACACACCTTCCCTAGCACATCAATCTGTCAATCTTAGATCCTTATTTAGTCCCCAATGCTATTTGAGCATCTCTCAGTTTTTAATGTATTCAGTCTCACAGCATCCCTCTGCGATAGAGGAATGCTATTCCAGTTTTAGAAAGGAGGAATACAGACACTAAGTTTGAGGAATGCAGACACCATGTCTATAGTAAAGTAGGGAACTGAGAGTACACGCCTCAGAAGCGGGGTCTGCACTGTAATTGCTAGATGTTTCTACTCATCCCTTCTCCATTCCAATCTCTCCTGTGAAAAAGGAGACAGATTAGGAACAGATGTTGCTGTTTGTTCACAGGCTGTAACTGCGATGATTCTGATCATTTAGTCTGATGCTCTGTCTTATATGGGCTATTGGACTTCATTGACTGAAGGAAGTTCTTGGTCCAGAGCGTGTTTTAAATCAAAACAAACAAAAATCCACTCAAATTTTAAATTGCTAATGATGCAGAATGCATCTGCAAATCCCTTCTTATGCTTAACAGACTAGCGTCACTGGCGCAAAAGAGCACATTTCAGAATTGAGGACCTTCTCCAAAAACCCTATCACTCCATTAGTATTAAAATAGATGAGGTTGCCAAGTTTAGCATTTCATCTGCTTTCAACTCTCATGGTAAGAAATAGGGAGAGAAACAATCTTTCCGTCTGGCGCGAGTTATACATTTTCGGACTTCAGAGATCAGTAAACAGCAGAACACATTTGTCTACCTCGCAAAGCAACCACATGCTCCAGCCTTAATTATAGTCTCTAATGAGCTCCAGCCAGGCTGGAGCAGCACAGATCTTATCACTTTGGGTGAACTTGTTGACTGATATGCATAGACATATTCAGGATTCCTGTTCATCCTGTCACCCATTCATGTTACTTCTGTGATTCCAACTCCCAAGTACAGCTTCCAATGTCACTTGCATATTAAATTTTGCCAATTATATTTTCCCTTCACACTGAGAACCTCAGTTCAGATTATGTTGAATTTTTGTGGTGATATTACTAATACTTGAAAACGTGCATAATAAAAATTCTGACAGGACTTTAATTTAAGCACCTCTTCGGGGCTCCATTATACTTTTAGCACTGCCAAGCATTGCTTGTACAGTGAAGAGTCTGTCAGCTTTTGCATTTCTAACCATCATCTTTTAATAATTTAAAATTACTACCTACCTCGCTATTGAGATCCTATTTAATGAGAATCTGCTACAGCTGTTTACCTGTAAAAGCACAGGCCTTTTTTAATGTTAGAATATATATAGTCCTCCATCAGGATCTCAAATCACTTTCAGGTAAAGGTAGTTAAGTGTTTGAGAGGGCACAAAATGATCCATTGGTATGACAGATACAAAAACAAACAAAAAGGAGGAGATGATTCTATTTGTCTGAAACTTGATGGGTGCAGGCTGTATATCAAAATATGAAATGTATCTAGAACCTCACTGCTACTCCTAACAGAAGTTCAATAGAACTTTAGCAGTCTCAGGACACCTAGTTCTATATCACATGCTAAAAACATGTCATTAATGGATGTTTACATATTAGCACCACTAAGTGCACTAGCTTATTCAAATAGCAGTGCATCTGTGAGACATCTGATAGATTTGAACTGAAAGGTGAAATACTGTTAAAAGGCTTTTAAATGATTAAGAGTTGCACTGGTTGGTACCATGCTCTACTTAACTATTTTAGGACAAAGGTTTATGGAAGAGCTACACATATATCCATATAATATTCTATGTAAGGAAGTTTATGGAGGAGCTACACATACATCCATATAATATTCTATGTAAGGAACATGTAGATTTTACAGTAAGCACTCTAAAAGTTTTCCACTGTTCTCATGCTGTTTCACATTCAAAAAAGATTTACTTAATACTCTACCTCGAAATGTCACAATTTTTTATAGCATTTAGAAAAACACTGCTTGTGACATCTGTGCTAAACTAATTATATTTTTGTGCTAAGTTGTCTCCAGGTAGGCTTTCTTCCTTTCCCATTTTGGTTGTTCCCTGCAAATTATACTTGTTAAGTCACATGGCCAATTCACATCAGCTTCAAATGACTGAAGCTATAATTATGTTTTGTTATATATGACAATTGTGACTGGTATTCACAGTCAGACCTGATTCCCTGTTGTGTGATGTAACAAACATGGAATAAAAGACAGTCCTATTCCTAAATTGCCTGTAATGTAATTAAGACCAGACATAAAAAGTAGATTCAACAAACATTAGAAAGGTACAGAAGAGAGGAGATGATGGAGATTTTAATAAGGAAGTTCATGTATATGTCATATAAATAAGATAATTCTCTGCTATACAGTAAGACCTACTTAGATGTTTTGTGAACTAGCAATTTAAAGCCAAACAAATCACAGCACTCAAAATTTATCTTCTGTGTGAATAAAAACAGAACAGAGTTGAATTTGAGAAGGATTTTGAACAGCACTATCCCTGCATATCTTTGAAAATATTAATATGTCTGTTTTTTAATTAAAGCAACACTTAATAAAATGCAACAAAAAGTACAGTACAGGAGTAAATTAAATCAGTATATAAATCTACACTTGGCAGAAACGCCACATTTGCACCCCAATTCTTCAGGTTCAGAATGAGCTACTTAACAAGTAACTATTAATCTGCATCCATGAATGACTATTAATCTGTGTGAGAAATTGTACCTACAGTTTACTGAGACCATCCAGCACATGTGCACAAAGGATGGATACCAGCCTGTAGGAAAAGATGAAAGATGTATCAAATCATTTATGATCAGGTTTTGAAAAGTATTTGAGTGCCAAAGTCTCGGTTATTTTCTTTGTTGAGTTGGACACCTCCAATAAGCACTTTCCAAAAGTGCATCTTTTTGCCACTTTTGTACCAATACAGAATTTCTCATCACAGTATTATCTTAATACTTCTTCCATTTTAATTTTAAAGGATGATAGTTTTCATGGGGGAACACTCACTCTCAGGTAGGAATCAGTTCTTGATTATGGTCTGATTTTTTGCTCTCTTCCTTTGATCTTATTATTTAATAGCATCCACTAGTTAATGACATCTGCATTTAAACAGTACTCTCCCAGCTGAATATTTGTACCTTTCAAATAATCCTGGCTATAGACTGCAGTTGATATGAAAGCACCAAAATACAGTGATCTCTCTTCACATGAAGAGCTCCATAGCTTCTATATAATCCATAGCCCAAAGTCCCACTAGGCTCAGCTGAATGCTGCATAACCTCACAGATGTCTCCAGTACTAGATTACTGCCTGAGACACAAAGCACCATTTTTCTTTTCTAGAAGGGATTTCTCTTAAGACTGATGACTTTGGCAAAGCAGCGTGAGGAAAATTCATACTGCATGTCATCTGCTCTGACATGGCACATAAGCAGAGCTGAAAATTAGTCTTTCTTTATCTGTCTGTAATCTTTACAAGAATATTGGTAGTAGAAAATAGCAAAAGTATGGTATAAACAGAATTTACTCAGAGAATCACTTCTTTATATGTCAGATTTCACTCATGAATGTGTGCTTCCTTTCCCAGATAAAGGACACCTATTCTCTTCTAACTGTTCCAGTATTATTTTCCAGATAAACAGGCCAGTACTACCAACATTTCATTACTGTTCACAGTTGGTGCTCTGTAATTCTATGTAATTTTAATTAAAGAAGAATTCTGAGACAGTCTCCCCCTGTGCTACCACCAAGCATACAATTAACTGTGTACAATTTCTGCTGGGAAAAGTCACATAGTGATTTCAGATTAATAATTTATTATTGCTTCCATATTTGTATCCAAAAAAGGAGTATAGACTATGAACAAACCATCTACTGAAAACAGTATGTGAATTTGAAAAGACTTTTTCCTCGGTGTAGATTTTAAACCTCAGGAGCTCATAATTCTATCCTATGGACAATGAAGATAAATAATCTCCTCAGTCCCACACTCTGAAAATTGCATGTTGGAAAGCCCTTACTATATGCTTAAGTGAGGAAAACAATACATACAAACAATTTCAGGTGCAACCTTTCATCATCCTTTTGGTCTTAAATGATTGTTCTAGTACTTCCAATATTGGAGATCCAATTTCTGATCTTGACTGTTCTGGCATTTTCTTCAAATTAGAATCAATATAAAAATAATAATAGCAACTGGCTTTCTATAAACAGAGACATCTGTGTTGATCTTTTTCGGCAAATTCAAAAAGCAGGGCTTTTAGTATAACTGCCCTCACCTAGTGGTCTTTACAGTGCTTCAGAAACAATTCAAACAATTTTACAGAGAGCTTACTTGAAAACTTCTTAACAAAAATTCCTCCAAATCAAAGGAGTAAACAATACATCTGAGGTTTCTTCAGATGCTGAAGGGGGTAATCAGGGAAGTCGCTTGAATACTGTCATAATGACAAAAAATGTCTTCACATCAGAATATGCAATACAGTTCCTCATTGGGAAGTTTTCATATGATCTCTTGCTATTGTCTTTCTTGAATTTTAGGGACTATTATGGAATATTATGACTTGGCCACTGGAAAAGACTCAGGCACTTAGTAATGAGCTCAAAATACAATTTAATCCAGATGTAAAAGTTTAAATTTACACCTTAGCTGATTTATTTCCTGTCCAACAGAAAAATCTTTTAAAAACATATCCCACCACTAACTGTTGCTTTGAATTGGTACTTAAGACCAACTTTCTTCACAAGGACCAGTGGTGTTCACGTATTCAAAATTTTATTCTGAGTAGATACATTGATTTGCAAATAGGACTATTTGAGGGGGAGGGATACCCAAATCAATGTCTTCATTAAAAAGAAACTCAAAACAATATGTCAATATCTAATTTTATTGTCTGAGAGAATAGCAGAGCTTCTAAGATGTAAAATTGTTACCAGCATTTGGTGTCAGTATTGTGAGAACCTTACAACTTGTTTGAATGCAGGGTGGGGATTTATAAGCATTGTTCCAGGCAGCTATTTTTCCAAATATACAGTCCTTTTCACAATTTAGTAAAATAAGAAGTACCCATGCACCTTAAACTTCAGGCTACCCAGGTTACAAATAATATCCATTTGAGGTCTCAGTGTTAAACAGCTTCCAAGTACTTTTTGAGAACTTAGACTTCAAACCTATGAAAAGGCAGTGGTTTGTACATCCTTTTTATAAATTATTGATCTTACCATACTGGAAGCAATCAACACTTTATGTAGGAGCAGAAATCTTTTTTATCTTAATATGGTGAATCGCCCTTAGCTAAGTGAACACGAAGATGGACTGAGCTTTCAGAAATGTTCAGACTTTGCCTAAATGAGCTCACACTGATGTTAGTAGACATTTTACATCAAATTCAGCAGGAACAGAATCAGACCACTGTCCCACTGCATTTGAGCAAACATGTTACCATTTTCGATTCCTTTCTGCTTTTTGAGGCCAATGAGTGTTTCAAAAATATGAACTTTTCTTACAAGAAAGCCACAAAGAAACACTTACACCCACCTGCCCATTTCCTTATTTAAAAGGTGTTGCTTGAGAAACACTTCAAGAAAAATAACCTCACTAAAAAATAATTAAAATATTGCATGTATCTTTTTTTGGTATCTTCTTGAGATAAAATGTGTCTTAATATTTTTTCCAGACATTCGGGACAGTGGGGGACCTAAGCCTGTGATGGTGTATATTCACGGAGGGTCCTACATGGAAGGCACTGGAAATTTATATGATGGCAGTGTTCTAGCAAGTTATGGGAATGTGATAGTCATCACAGTCAACTATCGCCTTGGGGTACTTGGTAAGAAGCTTTTAGCTTTCCATTAATCCCTACTATCTGCAATGCAATTTGTGTTATACGTGAGAATGTATTAGAAACAAACAAACAAACAAACCAGGCAAAAGAACAACTTTATTTTCTTTGTCAAATAAAAGGTTTGTATTCTGGTGATGAGATATAACAACACTGCAATTATTATCTGGAAGAACCTGATGTCATGCTTTTAGGGGTATGAAACTGAGCTGTTCAGACAAGAAGAGTTTGGGTTTTTTTTCCTGTGAAAACCAGTAATGCTTTACTTCATAGATGGTTAAATTAGATTTTTTTTTTTTTAAATGTTAAGTCATAGACGATAGAGTTTTCTGTTGGAAAAAACAGACTTTTGATTACCGTGATTTTTTCATACTTTGAAAAAGTTAAGGAGGCTATGAGAACATCATTTAATAAGAGCTGTTACTTTTTACCTATTGAGCTTCATTGTGGTTTTGAAAAGTGTTATGGGTATCATCCAAATACTTCCAGTATTTATTTTCTGGGCCAAATCATTGTGAATAGAGTTACTTTTGATTGTTTCAAATACAGTGAATAGGACATGCTGATGCTGTTGGTAGACTTGTGAGGTATCCCTCTGGTAGCTTGTATTTCTAAAATATTGTACTTTCCTATTGGTTCAGTGTAGCCACATTCATGATACAAGTTCACCAGCTCTTGAGACAATATGATTGTTGTTTTTTTGTTCTGCATGTTCTACTGAAATGTTGCATGCTCAGACTCCTGAAAGTAGGAGTTCAATTCTGGGATATTATGGAGGTCAGTACAGTAACTTCAGAATACTTACCTAGGTATAAGGGCATTCTTTGTAACGTCTGAAGTGGTGTGATAGGCCAGGTGTCATTCACAGCAGTGAGTTGGTTCTGAGGACCAGTCGACTTTATTTTCAATTTGTGGGCATTAGCGATGTCTGCTACTCAAGTTTTCTTTTGTGTGGTCATTTTATTTAATCATTACTCTGTTTCTTTGTGTTTTGAATTCAGTTAGCATGATCCCCGGATTCATCGGTTCTGGTTTGCTCATCTGGGTAATTTTCTTCCAACAGTTTAATTTTTGTTAAAAATTTGACACCTGAATACAATTTAGTTTTGGGGGGAGGGAATGGATTTTGACTTTAGATTTTGAAACTTAGTCTACAATGGTTGTGTTTTACAAGGGACTAAATTATTTTCAGAAAAATCTATTTTTTGCTGGATTTATCTCCTTAGTATCCAGTTAGAGGTTTCATTTGTGACATACTTCTTTAAGCAAAGAAATTCTGATATTTTGTATGTTTTTCTCCCTCCTCCTGTCTTCCAATTTATACAGCAACTTCAAGTCCTGGGCACATATTAGTGCAGCAGTTAATAATTTGTAATCTGTGCCTCTAATCAACATTTTAGTTTTACACCAGTGCTCTCACCTTTGGTGTTTCAAACATTTGTCTATGTTATATGCTGGTAGGGTATTCTGTCCAGTAATACCGTATCTATTTACCTGAAAGCACTGTTTATTTTTGTAAATTATTTAGTCCAGTTCCTAAATCAGTTGTAGTTGCAGTGTTTGAATGGCTAGTTGCTCGCAAGATGAAAATTATTTCACCTTCATTGATGGTAATGGCTTTTCCATTTGTAATTTAACACTGATCTCTGACATAAACCACTGTTAACATCTTACTGAGCTTAGGGGGATTTAATTTGTGTTTGTGCTGTTGTGGTTCTTTGGACTTTGTGGTCTTTATAGAGCCTCAAGGGGCAAAGAGCTAATTTTCTTTTAAGCGGGACCTATTAGAGTAAAACCTCTAAAACTCACAGTAGAATCCAGTGATTGGTATGAATACTTGAAATTACTTTCAAACTAACTAAAATAACACTGTATTGGGCTTGCAGGGTTTTCTTAGTAAAATAAATGCACATGTTAATTATGTAGAAGTTGTTCATATATTTTGTATCTGGCACAGTGCCTATCTGTCATGTATTAAATAAATAATGATGACATATCACTAAATAGGTAGTGTAGAAACACACTAGTGATCAAAAAAGAAAATTTGCACAGTTTGCATTTTTTCTGTCTTTCTTTGCTTCCTGGTCTTAAGATCGCCTCAGAGTAGAACTTTGCATAATCATAGTTTTACTTTTCCTGTTTTGAAACTCTAGTTCATCACTGTACAGCAGAATGTTACACTTTGCAGTCACATTAAATAAGAAAAGGCTTTACAAATACATAGCTGACACATTCTCAGCTGCCCTTGCCTGATTGTATCCCATAAGGTAAGAGGTTCAACCTCACCGTCCATTGCCTGTGGAACACCTAGATCTCACTTCACTGCTGTGTAAAATGCCTGGCTGTACAGGGAGAAGTAATATAGGGATTTTTTTTTTTCACATGAGAAGATGTAGGGAAAAAAATAAGGTCTGTCTTCTCACTTTCATATGACCTTTATTGGTCTGGGTTTCTTGTATTGGTCTTGTGAATATATATCTTAATATAGGTGATCTCTGTGAGTTCTAGGAGTTCTGCCATTGTTTCCCCAAAATTCACACTGTGACATTTCTTAATAAGGAAGCAAGTTAAATAAATGTTTATAGCTGCAACAGCAACATTATCTTCCAGACCACTAGTGATAGAAAGGGAAGATATGCTGTGATGTTAGATTCCTAACAGTACTGTTATTCAGTCCATAGTAGACAGCTTTTGGTTCAATTCAGATTATTTTTCTGTTCATTCTGAGTTGAAACATCCTTTGTCTTATGGACTAATCTGCTTGAGGACCTGCATTTTATGGAGATGCAAGCTTTGCTTCTAAATAAAATGTTAGGAATAGCTTAAAATTGAAATCCATTTGTAAAAGAGAAAACAATGATCAAAATTAAAGAAGTATGGAACAAGTGCATTTAAAAAACAAACCCCCAGTGAGCTCCCTGGCCCAACTTTGTCTTTGAAACAAGTCTGAGAATGAAAGTCTGTTAGAATCTTTCCTTAGATCAAGGTAAGATAGAAAAGAGAACTGTTTGCCCTGGAAAATCGGGGACTACTGAATAAGAAGCCATTGGACTTAGACTAATTACATCTTCTTTAGATTCTTTTTAAATGCAAGTCTTGTGCAAGCAATCTCATCTAGTGAGGAATACTGCATGAGTAGTCTAATACCTTTGAAGGACAGTGTAGGAGTAAGTGCAGATATATTTTTATGGCTTCTTTTTAGGAAAGGACAGATATGAAGACAAGTTTGGATTTTGAACTCAACTAATTTGAGACTTCAAATGTTTATTTAACATATATCCATCTGGTAAAAAGCAGGAGCTTTTTATTTAAATTTCATAAAAGAAACATAAAAGGATTATAAAAAGAGTCTATTTAACATCCAGAAAAGATCATGATAGACAGATTTAATAGTGCCGGTGCTGTTTTCTGTGCTCTTTCTTATGAAAGGTTGATTTAGAAAAGGAGAACGCTTTGGATCATCACTGGCTGCTACCCCTTTTGCTCTTGAGGGGAGAGACAGGAGAGAGATGGTTTATGCTAACTGCATACTCGTTTCTTCATTTTATTATTTTATACTTCTTGCTCTTGATTATATTTTAGCCACAGGAATTTAATAGAACTGAAAGAAACATTTTCAAATGCAGCTCACAAACTGAACTTGGGGATGGAAGAATGATTCACAGGATTCTCTATGTTAAGCACTGCTTTAAATTTCCCTTTTTTTTCTCTTTGAGACAATGGTTTTCCCTATATAAACAGCAAATTCCAAGGGTCTGGGTTAAAAGGTGATAATAAAGAAAAAGGAAAAATTATATGTATATTGTGTTTTCCATTTGAAATTCTGAATAATGTCTGCATTGTGAAGGCAAATGTTCGGTAACTGTAAAACTATCATTTATGCCAAAATGGAAGCACGCCCATACGTGAGATTGTCTTGGTTATGTTTTCTTTAATTATAAGCAAGTTTCCTTTTTGAGGAGGGTATAGGAACCGTTGCTGTCATTTAGTCTTGTATTTATATTGTCACCCTTTAGTTGGAGTGTATTGACTGGGATTACTGAGTAGAAAACACCTATCCAGGTATTCTGCCACTTAGATTTTTTTTTTTTTGCCAGTTTGCACTTTCAGTGCTGAAAGTAAAGTCACTGCAGCACACCGATGGGCCTCAATCGCCCAAACATTATCTCCCAAATAACTACACTGAAATCAGTGGGACTTATAAGTAGAGTGCTTCCCCTTGTGAGAGATCCTGGTTGCCCATAATTTGAAATGATACAATGAGGAAATAGGGTACTGGAAAATTGCTACTCATGCACAGAGCTTCTTCCGAGAAGAGCTATTCCTGGAAGAGGTCTGTTGTGTTTTCCATCCCAAACCTCAATTTTTCAGTAGTGTGTTGTGTCAGCTGGCTGTGTTGGGCTGCAACATTCATGTAAAATAAAACTCAGAACAGTGAAAGAAAACAGAACAAAGCAAAAATGCTGTTGCAAAAGCCCTTTTTTTTCTTTTGTCGAGGACTGTCAGAGCTTTATAGACGATGTAGTGACAGAAGATGAGTCATTACACCTTGACATGTTTTGTTGCAGTGTGTGAGAATACATTAGAAAAATACATTATGTTTGAACGTACATATTGCTTCTATGCAGAATCATGCCAACCAGCAATATCTTATTGGTTAAAGAGGTATGTGAAATATAAGGATAGAGCCCTGCAGTAAGCGTTGGGCAATCTGTGCCAAGCCAGCTTTTCTGCCATTATCAGTTTTTCTCTCAAGGCATTGCCCATTCCCAACAGGCAAAAAATAATGCACAACCTTTCCTTTATGAGTAAGTTTTGCACATGGGTTTGTTCCCCTTACTATAGCAGTTCCAGAAGGTAGCCTAGTGAACCTTTTCATGGGATGAAGAATTATCTAATGACCATTTGCAGGATTGAACACACAGATGAGAGTATATTATAATGAAAACTAATTCAGAACAACTTGGAAGTACCTGCCTATTTCAGGAGTCTAATTCCATTGTGATTGACTAGAAGGTATTGTCTTGTTTTGTTTTGATATTTTTCTCTTTCTAAATAAAATAACATACCATATTTTTTTTCCCAGTGCTTTCAAATTAGATCTGTATTTTTCAGTGTTAATCTAATTTGTCGAACTGATCGATCCTTATTTTGGTAATTATTTACTTTGTATTGTTCCCATCACATAGTTTGGGAGTTTTTTTGCTGCCTTGCTCTTCTCTTTATTTTGACATCATGGTAATACTACTGAAAATATTAAACAGGTTATCTTTCAAATATGTGTCAAAATCATATATAAAATTTAGAGAGAACCCTTTCAAAAATTGGTTCATGTCAGAATAAAAAGAACTTTGGTCAACTTCATAAATATATTGTGATGAGTTAGTGTCCTGTGTCACTTAAGTATTTTTGCATATCTCATGTTCCTGTTCTGCAACCTGGAGAGCTGTCTTTTCTCCTGAAAATAAGCCTCTTCACTTTAGTAGAAGTAAGCATCAGCCACTCATGGCATAGTGATTATTCAGTGGAAGTAACAATGGAATAAGAAGGTTTATGTTAGTTAGATATCAGAAGAGATCAAAAATGTAGCAAGATTCTTTTTCCTACATTGCTTAGACTGTGGGGTTTTCTTTTATAGTTCACAATTTAATATCCAGTAAAACTGGGAAAATGTTTGATCATTAGCATTGGTGACAAGCACATCCATTATCTTTTTATGAAACCTTAAAGGTACTGTCAAGAGATGGCATTTTATTCCATCTTTGCTGTACCACCAAAGGGTCTCTGATGAGCCTTTTTTCTATTATCCATTTCCTAACATGTTTGAGTAAAAATGATAGATGTTCATCTATCAAGAAGATTATATATTATTGCCTAATTAAAAGTACATTTCATTGAAAGTAAAGATGGAAAATTAATAGCAAAACACATCAAAATCTGCAGTCAAAAATAGTTCATTTAAATTTTCTGAATTGGAAGAACATGCAGAGAATGTTGATTCATAAATACTTTTAGGGACCTTTGGCAGCTTCACAACAAGTCTCCTTTAGATATACGAATATTAAGTTGCTTGTAAATGAAATTTTAACATTTTGGGATTACGCAATAGGGAAAATGTCCAGAAGGCCTTATCTGATCTATCCTTAGCCTTGGGCATCACTGTTTCTTGGTATGAAGCACTCAATGAATTTGATGCTAGATAAATAGAAGAAGTTAAGATAGAAAGCGTACTGCAGTTATCTATTCCCTCTGGTGGTGTACTTCACAAGGTCTGATTTACACATACTTAGAATTCTAAAAATGCATTAGACGATTCTTATTTAATATAGTAGGGAACCTCAGGTCAGCCCAGTTTGCAGGAGGCCCAAGCACAGCTCATCTAGATTTACAGTGTCCTAATTTCATAGGTCCATTAATAGAATTAGCATTCAAATCTCAAACCTGCTGTAATTAATGACATTTTAGTGGCTTTTCTGTGAGCTAGTACCAGCCAAAGGGAGTCATGTATGCAGTGAAGCAGAGAAAGGAAGATTGCCACACTTGAATCTGTACCATCAAAATGACAAAATGGACTTGTGGTAAACAATAGGTTATTGACTAGATATGTTTAAAGGGTCAACTGCAGTGCACAGCAGGCAAGATATTTATGAAATGGGAACCCTGAATATATAGTGCACTTTTAAAATGAACCATTTCTTTTCTATTTGTGCTTTTTCTAGCACAGCAAATTGACATTATCCACCTGCTTGGATAGATGGATACACACCCGCTTCTCTATTTTTAGGGCACAAAGACATCATTTTGTTTGCCATTGAATAGGCTTCTATCCTGGTATAGGTACATTTTAAATAACAGGTTTATTCTAACGTTTGTCGCTAGACTTCTTTTTTGGTAAACAGAAAAATAACAAATAACAAACTTTAAAACTATTCATTTTGGCATAAGAGCAGTTTGTGTCATTTCTGTCAAGAGAAATTACTTTTTGGTAAGATAAATTCCCTTGATCAATATTTAATCATATAATAAAAGTATTCCAGTTTTTCCAAATAGCAGATTTATCTCCGAGAGCATAATAAACTTCAACATGATAATATTTGCAAAATAGGAAAGAAAAAGTGTTCACTGAAGACAAATTATAGACATCTTGCTGCCTGAGGAAAAAAATATCAAAATCTTTGACCCTATTATCCTACATGAAGTTAATTCTAATTTTTATGGTCTAGCTGTGCGTATCTACCTTCACTTTCCTCTAAGTAATATCTGACCAAATAACTTTTACACTGTCACTGATCCCCATGCAAAACCTCTTATCTACAATATTACAAATGTTTCAGGTATACAAAATAACCTGTATTATACACTATACACTGTCCTGAGCCTTTGGTTGTCTTGTGATGGGAGACTTGTCAGGAAGCCAGATATGGCCTCATCCTTAGAAGCAAACAGAATTTGGGCTGCTCTGCCTTTGCCAGAATGCCAAACTTCCCAGGAAAGGATCTGACTGCAAGCCAAGAGGTGGGGATAAATTAGGATTTTTATGCAATCTGTATCTCGCTGCAGAGCGTTCCAACACTGAAATAATCCTCCGAGTTTCCAGTATTCTGATTTTCAACCAAGGCAGGAAGACATTCAGAAATACGCTACAGCTCAGCATCTAGGTGAGATCTGTGCCCAGTCTCGGTGGGCTGGGTGCTCTTCACTCCTGAGTTTTACGCTGCTGCAATTCATGCCCAGAAAAAAGGCAAATGAAGATTCTTTTGACACTTCTGATAGAAGTAGCAG
Source organism: Strix aluco (assembly GCF_031877795.1). Taxonomy (NCBI): domain Eukaryota; kingdom Metazoa; phylum Chordata; class Aves; order Strigiformes; family Strigidae; genus Strix; species Strix aluco. The sequence goes on along the minus strand of NC_133939.1, from coordinate 24,836,544 downwards.
GACAAGTAGACAGCACACTTTTGAATTCCCAATTCACTGCATTTAGTTACATATATTAAAATAGTCCCAAGTTCTCTGAAGCTTAAACGAAGCACTTCTGTATACTGTGGGGCTTTGGAAGCAATAGATAACTTGACAGGGATTTCCATTGCAAATGTTGCTTTCATTTTTCACACATTTCAAATGCATAAAATTGCTCGTTTTATGTTTTTTCGTGTGCAAATTAGTTTACATATATAGGTACTAGCTCAAATACTGTTCTGATACTTTGATGTAATACCTCATGATATTTTTGAATCAACTGAGAAAGATCTCTATTTTAAGGTTGTAACAGCACTTTTTAATGGTTCAAAAGAGTAATGCGAACAATAGATCTAGAGGACCAAAACTGTCTTGGCAGCAGTACTGGCAAGAGAGGGTCCTAAATTTTTGCTTCTATTTAACGTGTGATCCATCTGTAAATGCAGGCTTTAGCCAACATAGAAAATATTACAGTGAAATGTAGCGATTTGCATTACTTTCCAACAGAGAATATATGGAAGACAGCATTGTTTGATATACTGATTTCTTACATCCTGTGATGTACTGGCATATAAATATTATTTTGGTGAAAACTGAATTTGAATACATTATTATGTGAAAAACTGCTAGATGAAGGCCTATGAAAGGCCAGAGGAAATAAGTTATATTGGTTAACATCCCTTATTAAGCAAAGTATGAAAATTGCCTTCAAGCAAATATAAATAATAGATACCAATGTATTTGTAGAACTATTCTGAGTATCTCTTGTGTTGCATATGTTGCAAGCTAAACATATTTTTGAAAAAAGATTACTTATCTTAAGTATTTGAAATGTGTTCTCTGTGTTTCAGGGGGTTTATTGTTGCTCAAAATGAGAAGCAAGACAGAAATACTGGGTTTTTTTCATTGTTTTGCAGTAATTTTTCACTCTTTTTGTCAAGATTCTAATGAAATAGAATCAAATCGAGGTGAGCAGTCTTTCTCTGAGAGACTCACTACACATTCAAGAATTCTACTGATATTAAAAATTATTTTCACTGTATTTTTCTGTCAGCTCTTGAACATTTGATATTATGAAATCTCCCACATTCATTATAATTTGTTCATCTTCTCAACACTTTCCACCAGGATTTTCATTGAGGGATCTTATGTTCCCATAGGTATGCTGAAAAAAATTCTTTACTTTTTTTTTAATTAACTGAGAATGAAGTGTTCAGTACAGAAGTACAAAATATAAAGAGAGAAGAGGCATAGTGCCATATAACTACAAATCATTTAAAAAAAAAAAAAAAAAAAAGGCAAAGGTATCCCTAACCTGTTTTCCTTGCTTAGGTTCTAATATCTCATGAATTTGGTAAGCACTTATTTGTATCATCTCACTGATTTCAACAGGAAACATACAGGTAAATTAATTTCTTCAAAAAAAAGTTTGTTCCATCTCTACTTGTTGGTATAATTTATTACACGTTAGTTGGTTTGCTTCTGTGACTGAAATTTTCCTTTCAATTTTAGCAAAATACTCTAGCTCAGCTGAAAGTGGGTTTGCATTTCATCTGTACGGCTTTATTAAAGAAAGCAGTGAGATGCAATAGGGTGTGCTTTACAGAGCCATTAATGCATGCCCCATGTGTGTTGTGAGGCATGAGGCCAAAGGCCATGTGCTTTCAGCTACCCATGAACCATATTAATGACCCTGTAAAATACACTCCTGAGCATCTTAATGCTATTATAATTACTCACTTTATTATTACATGCCTCTTGAAAAAAATTCTCTAAATATTTTCCTTTTGCTTTTATATAGTCCTTAACTAGGAAGGATAATTTATAGTAGACTGGAAGGGAAATGTTCACAATAAAAGGAGTATTAACTTTCTTTTCACCATTTCTTTCTGATAATTTAAAATTTTCTCTTTTAACACTTCATGGGCTTCCACATCCTGAGTGTTCAAAGCTTACAAACTATTTCATTGTTGAGTTTCTCCTGTTGTAATTAATAGCTGTTTGGATGCACATTGCTTGGATTTTGTTTATCATTAGTTTCTTGAATTTATATTACAAAGATAACTTAAAATGGCAATGTACTTGCTATTTCATATATTTTCTTTCTAATAGAAAAGAATTCACTTGTCATCTACCTTGCTAATACAGATCTTTTCTAATGCGGGTTCCCTCCAGCTCAAGATGTGCTTCAAAAATGTTATTGATAAATAACAAGATACTACCTCCATTTTCCAGCAACCACAAACATCTGCAGTAGTGCCTGAATTCCATCTTTGCAGTTGTCTTTAATCTAAATGTTATGGAAGTGATGATCACAATTTGAAATTTAAAGTTGTGTTCTTAAATAGCTTTAAAGTGATGCATACATTTCCTTTTCTTTCCCCTCCATAAGTACATAATGTTGTTTTTTCGTCCTTTGAAAGTTCTATATATTTTTTGTCTGGTTTCTTTCTATAAATATTTCATAGGTGGTGTTTAGATCTTTGGTTCAAATTAGTCATGGCAGCAGATGTTTTTGCTGATAAGTTTGTTTTGAAAGTACTATGTGCAAGCAAATTTACAAACAGGAGTATATTCAGTAGGTGTAGTGGAACTGATAATTTTGAAGAAGTATTATCTAGAATAAACGCTCAGTTTTAAACTTTTTTTCTTCAGACATACAAAATATGAAAAAAAATAGCATTGCTGGGCTATAGTGTATCAAAGATGCAGCCAAGCGTCAGAAAGTCTGGATAATCTTAAGGACATGGAATAAAGCCCTCCTCTTGCAGACAATGTTGTCTTGTAACTGCTTCCATCTGCAGGTTACCACAGAGCAGGTCCTCTTGCAAAATGGTTGCAAGCAGCTGTCATTAGGAGTCATCAACTTTGCTAGAACCTTAGCTATTTTTTACTAGGACCAACCACAAACAGGAAATATTATGTGTTTTGCACCAAAGAATCAACAATGACAACATTTTGTGTCTGTAGGAGAACCACTTAGTGCAGTGCCTCTGAAAGAGGTGGAGATTCTGTTTATTCTACCTAGAGCACCAAAGAAAACTGGGTCTATGTTTTATTTTTTTCTCTCTTATTCCCGTTCTTGTAACTACCTCTTCACAGTGTTCCAGAATGACTCTGGACAAATTTTCAGGCTTGCACTAGTAGTGTGTGGGTCTTTCTCTGCTTTTATATGATTCTCTTACAACACCTCAGCAAAATAATGTTGAAAAATGAGCCCAAGTATGTTTATTTCCCATTAATGACTGAATGCTGGCATTTGGATGATGGAAATAGATAAACCAAGTTCCTTTGACTACACGGAGGAGAGCTTTTGTCATGAGACTGCACTTTTTATTTACACAAGCGCTTAGTCAGTCTTTTGGGGCTAAAACTTTTGAGTCCTTTAAAAACTTTTTCCATCACATTCTCTGTGGTTCCTCAGTGTATCCTCCCTGGAGATCTGCACGAGTTAGGTAAAGATAATCAATCTCACTCTGAAAGAAACAAAATTACTTGTGACGATCAATGTGCGCTAATAGTTACTTGTTGTTAAAGTCATCCTGCAAAGTTGCAGAACCCAGCAGAAACATATTCAGAACATGGTTCTAAACTTCCCACTGCCAAGTAAGCAATATGCAGGAAGCCAAAAGAAAAGAAAACCAGCATATAAAGGGGTTTGGTTTTCACTAGCTTCAATTTAAGTTTATAGAGAATAAAAAAAAAGAGCCAGACTCTTCTTAGTGGTATCTAACAAAAGGACAAATGGAAATGGGCACCAATTATATAGGAAATTCCAGTAATAAAAAACTTATTTACTCAGAATGGTCAGACACTGGAACAGGTTGCCCAGAGAGGTTGTGGAGTCTCCAGTGCATGGAGATATTCAAACCCCACCTGGACATGGTCCTGAGTAACCTTCTGTAGTTGACCCTGGATTAAGCAGGGGAGGTGGTGGACTGAACAATCTCCAGCGGTCCCTGCTACCTCAAGGCTGTGATTCTGTGATCTTAAGGCATAGCAGTGGGCTACCAAGTACTATGAGGGGGGCAGATGAATTGTTCTCAAGATCAGGTAGACATCTAGATTATCTTTGTAAACCTTGTCTCTGCATAGACTGGCCTCTCATGAAAATGAATTAGCCCATTATAGTTGTCTTAGGCAAAAAATATGCTTTTCTGCAAAGCAATAACCACACTACTACCTCTTTGACATGAGTAGATAGATCATCTACTTTCTCTTGCTATGGTTTCAGACTGTGTCTCACAGGCATAGAAAGGATTACTTACTCTACCATCCCAATGGAGTAAACTAGCTCTGTTTTGATAATCCGGCAGTGAGAGCTAATGATCTGTCTCCCACAAACTTTACAGTGACCTACATCCAAGCCAGAAATGCAGAACCCAAGCCTTTCAAGCTCTTTTGGTAAACCCAGTATCCTAGTATTACCCAGAAATTAAATGTTGGGGGTGAAGAATCACATGGTGACAGGTTAGATCAGGTGAAGTCTTATGCTGTAGCTTTTTCAGATGGAATCAGGGTTTTCTGGAAAGAAGCTCCTGATTTTCAGGAGCCTTAAAAACAGCCCGCAAGTGATAAGTGAATGAAAGACTACTCTTTCTCTTCTTTACCTATTTTTCCTTTTAGGAAAGGATCCAGTGTAAGCAGTACCCATGAAATGTTGGCTTGTTTTAGTTTGATGGCAATTTAAGTTCAGCCTACCAACCACTGACCTATATGGCATCCTATTTTTTTCTCCTTTGCTTTTATCATGCCAGGATGTTTCTTCTGTGCTGTCACTCATCTCACTGTTCCTTTTCCACACAATTTGGCAATTCCTGAGCACATATTTTTTTCACATCTCTTGACGAATATTGAAAAATCACATGTTGATGAAGACAAATTTCTTAACTAAAAACTGCCTGCGCCATGGGTGAATACATCGCTTAGGGTACATTAGTGAGATTCTAAAACCTTACTTTCTGGAAGCTGATCATACACTAAAAGCAGCAAAAAGAAAAAAAATTAAATTGCCAATTACGGCTAATAGCTTTCTGCAATTGACGTATATAAAGCAGATTGAAGGTACTTTTAATAGCAGCTTCTCAGTAAATGCAAGTAGTGAAATGCTTTGGAATGAAGCAGTTGCAAAAAGCAGGTTAAATGTCCCGTGCTTAACAACTTGCAGAATCTTGAAGGCTGTTTAGGCTGTTTTAAAGACATCTTTAGGGATTTCTCTGTAAGAATACAACTGATAAATGGTTTTATTTTGTTTTCCCTTGAGAGTGTTTACATATATCTGATATTATTTGCTGCATTTCCTAAAAAAAGTCCTCCTAAAATAATGTTAGTTTTAAAAGAATATGAAAAAGAAAAACCAATGTTAGTGATAAACCTCATTATTTCATTGTTTTCATTAATACCAGTCCTTTAACATAAATATCTCTAAGGTGAATCAAACAAATGGAAGTACTTTCTTTCTGAAGGCAGAGAATGTATTTTGTATATTAAATCACTCATTTTTCAGAAGGAATGTCATAGTAGTTTTAATGATGGAAGAATTTCAAGAAAAGCAAAGAAATTGTTAATACTATGGTAAGTCAAGAAATAAAGATCACTCACCAAAACCAGGCCTTTCTGAACATTTTTTATATTTGTATTCTTCAGTGCTGTGTAAAGCACAGATGAAAGGTTAAGAGAGTAATAAACAAAGGCTGGAATGTGATTTTGATGGGTAAGCTGCACTTTGATCTTCTGACTATAAAAGACTGCTACCTGGGTCAGCACTAACACTCAACAGGACAAACAATCAGTTGTTTGCTGCATTTAAAATTCACAATTCCTTATTTTATGCTATGCTAGCAAACATTCTTGTGGCACATCAAGGGAAGGGAGAAAGTAGGTGTTTCAGCAATCTGTGTAATTTAAAGCAACTTTAAACATGTGTTTATTAGATATTTTCTTTAACACATAGCACTATAGAAACGGATTTGTATCAAATACTGAACAATGTTGATGATCTTGAATATACTAATAATATATGCAATTACTTAAAACCAGGAATGAAATTCTAGGTTGTGTGATAACTTTAAAAAAATTTCAATGCTCTTTTAAATTCAGTTAGACAAAATTACATTTCCTGCTATACCCAACTGTTGTTCTGCATTATAATTTCCATTTTCTCCTACTCATTCATCCCTTCAGAAAGATATCTACTTCTTTAAGTTTCTTAGTTTCACTTGTACTTTCTGTGCTCCTTGCTGAGGGTAACACTCCTCCAGCACACTTCAACATAGAGTATATTGTCATATTCCAGATGATGAGGGTAACCTTGACATCCTTCTCCAATAACACCTAAGTACAAGCTTTAAAAGATTTCCTTATGCTAATTTTTTCTCCCACTTATGATGGTACAACTCCAAAGACTGTCAGTGACAGTACCATAATTTCACATCACTCTGAAGCAAGAGGACAATTTGAGATAGAAGGAAGACTATCACAGAAGCATAATAAACAGAAAGATTACAGTAGAAAATCTAGACCCTTAAAAAATGCATGAGTTTGATGTTTCCTTTCTTTTGGTACATCTGGTCTTTGTTGCTAAAATAGTTTTCGTGACTTTATAACCGCCTGTTATTTCCATTGTTTCTGATTAACTATGAGTTGTTCTATCAATTGAAGTTAGATTGCCTACATGTGTAAATTTAACATATAATAGATGTTTAGAGAATCTGAGTCTTGGAGACTACAGTAAAGAAAAAAGTAGAAGTTTGCTCTTAAGGAAACTGGAAAAATAAATATTTTTCCCGTTGAATCTCAGTGCAGAAGTAGTGTGCTTTTCACCTGACCATATTTGGTTTATTTATTAGTTGTAAAATAAATATTAGTAATTCTAAAGACACTTACTGGAAAATTAATTTCCCATTCTTGATTATCTTAATAAAGCCTTAGTAGTATTTTACTGGATCACAATAGTAAAAATGGTCTGTTTTTAAAGAAACAAAAAACTGATTGTTGAAAACAAATTTTATTTTTCAGTTAAAACTACATCCATACTGAGTTTTTAATGTATAAAATAGTTGCAAGATTATCACATACTATGAATAGATATATCACAAACACATAGATTGCTTTTAAAAGTGTGACCATATCTTTTAATTATGGCCTTGATTCCAGCAAATTTCAGGCAATAAAAAACTCGTTAATTTTAATTGTGTTGGAGCAAGCCCCGTATTTGTAATGTGATGTAATTGTCCACTGCATTCATGACATCTGGCAGTGTAATTCTTGATCATAAAGGAAAGCACTAGATTATAATTATTGGTGTAGGATTAGCAATCAGACAATGCTCAGTCAAGAAAAAAAGCTATTCGGAGGATTCCGTTATCGAAAATTAGGAAATTAAGTCAGAATGTATATTTATTTATATTTATTTAAACGTTGCATTGCCTCTGTCATGATGATATCAACCTAACATTGATACAAGCTGTTGTTGCTGACGGAACAACTCCATTTCAATCTGTTAGAGGTTGAAGGATATGCATATTTATTCCATATTTTTTCTTCTCCAGAGATTGCCACCACTGAAAATTTGGCTAGCAGGCAAGAACTGACACACCGTAAGTTTGAGCTGGCATGTTGTATCACAACATTGTGATACGACGTTTTGGCTTGGTTTAGCTAAAAAAAAAAGAAGATTCTTAGTGCCCTTTACAACTGTTTCTCAGCAGAAGAGACAATACTGGAAATAACCCAGATTGTTAAAACTATCCTAGATTACACAAATGCCACTGCATATTATTTATCCATTTGTTAATTATACCTGACCAATTCATTAATGACTTTCTCTTTGGTTCATTACAGAGAGAAAGATGGAGCTTATGACTCTGAGGCTTCCAATACTGTAGTTATGTACAGTCTAAATATTTGGTTTCTGGGATGCAACAGGCAGATTAATATAACATATCTCATTCCACACTTTCATCTTGATCGCATTTGTTTTGTTTCTCAGCCAGTGAACATTGGCCTCGCTGCCTGCCTGTACACAGCTGAGTGGAAACCATGAGGGGAAAGATTATTACTTGGTTCTTTCTTGTTCTACACCAAATAGCAGGTAGCAATGGCATTTCCTTTCCCTTGATCCTCCAGCTTATACTAGGCACTTTACACTAGTGAGTGCATAATACTTAGAGCTATTGCAGTACAGTACACCCTCAGAGACTCTATTCTAGGGTTTCTTGTCAAGGAGCTCGAGTGCTGTGTTGAATTGTGTGACACACAGGGAAGTTAATAAAGGACCTGTGTAGATCTGAAAGCCAGAGTGTGCTGTATCCTTACGTTTAGAGTAGTAGTAGCAAAGAAATCACAAATTTGACATTATAATCCATTTATTTTGCAGGAAGTTTTGTTTAATCTCATGTTCTTCACATAAAAAAAGCTTAATTTCCAGTGAAACAAAGCTTAATTTCCAGTGAAACTAAATCAAATATCTTAGCTAGTCATGTATTCCTCCTTCCCCACCCCGCCCCCGCAAATAACTCAGCTAAGTCTTTAAAAAGTAAATAACGGTGGTTGAAAAAAATGACTGTGTTGATAACTGTTGTTGAAGCAATTTAACCTGTTAGCCATTTTGATGTAAATTTTTATGGGCCAAACAGTGCTACTTCTTTCTTGTAAATGTTTTCAAACTCTAAATTTGTATATGATTTGTGTTACTAGATAATAAAAAGGTAAATATGTAATTGAATAGTTTTTCCAGAGAGTCCTGTTGCTGTATAGCTCCTGATACTATTTTCAGAAACTGCCTATGCCAATATTTCTATTTTTGTTTTAGAGAATAATTAAATTGTAATGCCTAAGGCTATCTGAAATTGTATCAGTAAAGTAAGTCGCCAAAGTGAAATGTGTCATTGCATGAGGGACAGCACAGAGAAAATAGAACAATAATATTGGAATTATTCTTCTAATTATCTTAGATTCATTGTTTCTAGCGGTTGAGATATATGGTTTCTAGAGCTTAGTATAGAGAAAAACAGAGGGAGATGAATGTAGCAGGGATGCATACACACAATGCCAAATAGCATACATGATTTGATATCACTGTTTTGAGTTTGAAAGTATAGTGTTTCTTTCAATACCTCTTTCTTCCTCTCATCTCAAAGATTTTTAGCTCTCCTTTTTAATCACTCATGTATCTAAAAAGAAAGGTTCTTCCACCCCCATCACCATTAGTTCAGTAAATCTAGGTGTCATCTGCCTAACAGCATAATGAGCAGTAATAGCTCATAATGACCATAATGAGCACTAACAGCTGAACATGTCAAATATACTGGAAAAAAGAATAGTTCCCTATGGGACTCCAGCCTCCTCAAAGTGGAGTTACAAAGTGCTACTGTAGATAGCAATGAACTACTGAACTGCAGTGCAACCACAGCTTGTTCCAAAAAATCTTTTATAGAGGAAGCCGATTTATAAGTGACATTTTTTGACATTATGTTCATTATAAAGTGAGATTTCTCAGAGGATTTTGAAACAAAACAGGTATTTAAGTTTCCAATCAAACCTGAAGGGCAAGTTCTTTTTATCAGGGCAAAACCACAATGCCAATCTAACCCTGACCACAGGGCACCACACTGATTTGACTTCTGATAAAGGTGGAATGGAATTTTATGAGAACATTCGGGGCATTTAAGGTAGGATGTGACCTAATACATTACTGGTTTACCCTATGTCTACAGTACAAGCAGGTCTTGGGAGTAACTGCAATCAGATAGGCTGAATGCCATTCCCACTACAGTGTTTGCAGCTACAGATGTCCCAAATTAATTTACTTGATTTATCTTACACAGAAGTTTGTTGATTTTGCAATTCTCATATTTCAGGCCTCTGGGAATATTCTGACTTGTTGTAATTTTTTGGCTTGGTTTTACTGATGCATCACAGAAAAGGACCTTCTAGATTTACCTGGAAAATTAAACAGTTACAGTTATCATCATGTTTCCCCTGATACTGGATGACGCTTCATGCTGGAAATAGTAACAATAACACTATTTTCTTATAAAATGGTCTTTTACACCTCTATAAAAATTCAGCTATATTTTGATCCATTCTATTCTAATCCTTCTGTTTTACTCCTTGCATTGCTTTCTTACTCATCATCAGTCTTCATCCTACTGAAATGTTTTAACTCCACCAGTCTTGCAGCAGAGTTTAAAATTAATCTATATCTAACCCGTATGCCACTGTCTAAGACAATGTTTTGTGAAAATAAAGTCAGGATTTTTTTAGTATTTGCAGAGAAGCCATGCTTTCTCTCAAGTCACATAGAAGAATAATGAAAGCCATGGCTTCCAAAGAGAAAAACATAATTATTCATACCTGTTTACAAACTGATCAACTATGCAATCTTCCTTTATCCATGAGACTTTATGTATGAGTCTATGAAAGTAAAATGCAATGCCCGGGTTTCAAACATATGATAAACAGTCAGCAAAACTGTAGGACAAATTGAGAAGTGTTATCAAGTGTATCTTTAAGCAGATTTTGGGCATCGAAGATGTTACTGAAGTAATGCTCTTGCCTAAAATTGATTCAATTTTCTTTAGCTCAAGCCAACAGTTGAAGTATTCATCAAGTTTTTAAGTACATTAATATTTTTCTCAGTAAGTGGTCTGGTTTGTTTCACCTCAATTAATTGCATTCATGTGGATATGTTTGCCACATCTATCAAACAACAAGGAAGTATAAGGGAATATAAAAAAATGTTGCTTTACTAATCAGCAAGAAAAGTGAGCCCAAATGTCATAGTAATGACATGTAAAATGACAAATAGCAGTGTCACTGAGACCTGATGGTGAATGAATACAGTCAAGCTTTTGGCTGTGCCAGCTAAATACACACTGTGCATAGCAACAGACTGTACTGATTGTGGCAAACATCTTCCATGAAACCCATGTAGGTGGAGACTTTTTCAAGGAATACCGGTCTGTGTTGTTTCTGTAATGGGAAAAATTGTGGCTGCTTTCATAACAATTTTTTGGTGTAGATGGTATGTAAAAGAAGAAATCAGAAACTTCTCTAAATACTAAGAATTATGTTCTATAGAGTAATCACTCTATGTGCAATGTTATTCTTATCCTTAATCAGATCAGTCACAGAAACAGTCTTGTAAGAAAGTGTGACTCCTCTGTGCTGACTGCAGAAGAGGTGTGTCTGTACTTCCATATATGTGTTTATATATTATTATATGTGCAGACATTCAGGCACACATATATGCTACACTTATTAGCAGAAACATTTGACATATACTTGAGGCATCACATTGCCTTATGAAACACATTTAGTCTTCATGAGTTCCTCATAAAACATATATGATATTTCTAACCCAGGTGAGATACAAGAAAAGACACAAGAAAAGAGACTTTCCAAATGTTCAGCCCTGGGTCCCTGACAAGCAAAGATGACAATCCCACCTAATGATCTAACCATCTGAAAACACTGGCACAAAATAGCCATCTGACAGGCTGATCAGCATTCCACTAGTTCAGATATCTCACGTGTTGCTTTTGCAAATCCCTCAGCCTATGAGAAGATAAAACATAAGTTTCAGGAAATGGGGAATCTTTAAGAAAAATATTTTAAGTCTTTCAGACAGTCAGAGAGGGAGGCCTTTTAGAATTCTATTTAGTCTATAATTAAACTTACTATTTTTTAAAGAAGTATAGGTACATCCATAATATAAATAAGGTACTTGAAGTGAAATAATCTGTAATTAGAGGACCCAAATGTTTGGTATGACTTTTTTTTTTTTCTTCCTTTTTTTTTTTTTTTTTTTTTTTTTTTTTTGCCTCACCACTTCACAGATAACCATCTGCTTTAGAGCAGTTTTTCACACACTCTTGATTCTGACCAGGAAAGGATTTCTTTTAATAGTGTCCTATTTCTGAAATGTACATGGACTAAGAATGCATAAAAGTGAAAAGGGTTTTAAGGGATTAGTAAAAATGGATGAAGTGGATTCCTGCCTGAAATTAAGTTTTACTTTGTGCCTATAAATGATTACTTGAAATGTATGGAAATTATACTGAAGCAAAAAATCTATCCCAAAGTAGTTAGTGACCAAACTGTCCAAAATCAGTTATTTATGTTGCAATGCCAATGAACAAGTATCAATAGAAAAAAACCCCAACAATCTGAATGTTTTGATTTTTGCCTAGAACTGGTAAGTTAGTAATATCCAGCTCAGACTTCTTTTCATCTCTAGGTCGTAATTAGAATATAGCAATCTGAAATGTGAAATACCATTTTTTCACTTTCTAACTGTTGTTAAATCACATGTAAATCACATAAATATAAATCATTAGTCTCTGCAGTGATCACCATAGATTCTTTGCCTTTCCTTACTCAGAGTATGTCTATGTGCTAATAATGGTTCCTTCTGTCTTTAAAATGTATTACCCAGAAAATTTGGGTAAATCAAGGGCAACTGCTAATGAGAACTATCAAAGTTACCAAAGGGACCAGTATAAAGGAAATGGAATCCTGCAGATATATTTTATGGGAAGGAGCACCAGACTTAGTGAACTTGTGAGGAAGCAAGTAACATCTTTCTCATATTAACACCTTTATTTTCAGCTTTTGTCTTCGTTGTACTATTTTATGGGTTGAACACTTATCCTGGGATTTTAGTTTAGACAGATAATTTTCTGGTACTTTCTCATTTTTCAACATCATGTCTGGCTGTTTCCCCTAGGAACTTAAGGGGAGCAGCCTTTCAACTATTACTAGCTTGTCCTATATGAGTGCCCTAGTGACACCAGATCTAATGGCATCACTTGGGCTATGAGCCACTGTGAAAGATTCTTACTGTAACAGCTATCAGCTATAAAATCCTTTCTTACAGGTGTTGCTTGCTTACCTGAATGGAAAACTTCCAATTCTGGGCAAGATTTTGTTTTTAAAAAGAAAGGAAAATAAAAATATAATATTAAATCCTGAATGACTTAAGCTGCAAAGAAGAATGCTCTGTGGTCCAGGTGATACAGATATTAAATGCAAACAAGGATGAGTCAGGCCTTAAAAATAGATCCAAGTAGCTGCTCATTAGGAAAGCAAAGGTGGTACACAATTGGCCATTTCTATAATTATTACATAGAACATTTCACATCTTCTACTTATCTTCAACTTTTGACATGTCTGTCTTGGTATTGGGTACATTGGGACTGTACACCAGCTAAAAAGATTGTATTAATATATTATCCTTGGTCCTAACAACTTTTGCAGATACTTTTTGACTTGTATTATTATTATTCACCTTTTTGAGGAAAAAAAAGAAAAGGAATTCTATTAAAGACAGATTTTACATCAGCAATTTTGTGCTGACCCTGTTTGTGGTGAGGCAAGAAACGTAATTTGTGTTTGTAAATTGTTTGTACAGACTGGGAGGATTTGGGGGGAAGCACTGTTGGTTTTGGGTTTTTGTTTGGTTTGTGTTGGTTTAGCCTCTGGCTTTTCTTGTGTCCCATGACAGTGCTCAGCTATGTAGGCAAAAGGGGTAACTTTTCTTCTGACTCATAAAAATATTTGGGAAAATTACTCTTTTTTGCTTTTATGATGACACGGAATATACCAAATGGCTATTTTTTTTTTCCTTGAGCTTTGTTTTTGGTTTTGTGTTTGGTTTTATTTCCTTCAGGAAAAATTACTAATAGACTTTGGGTTTTTTTTCACTTTCCTTCTTCTTTTTTTCCTCTTTGATGTTAGTTTTTAGTAATTTAAAAACAACAAAAAGAATGGAAGAAAGAATTTTAATGCAGCTCCTTGGTTGTAATTAGGAAAAAAGTGGGAATATATTTTCTCGTGTATGTTATAAGAGTTTGGGGGATTTGCTGGTGTACTGCTAACTGATTGCCTTTGGGAATGTGAACTCTGTACGTGCCTTATTCAGGCTCCAGACTTCTTTTTGAGTTTTTGACTCTGTCTTGCCACTTACCCTCTCTCTTGAACTACATTGTTAAGGGGCTCCAGCAGCGAATCCTTGACTGAAATGTAATTGTACATGACAGTAAGTTACCTCCTACTGAGCTTACAAGAATAAAGTTTTCCGGCAATGGGCATCTGCCAATTTGTACAGTGACATTGTGAACACTCGTCACCGGAGTCATCTGAAAAAGTCTGGCAGCTTATACGAGGGTGGAACTTGGACTCCTTGGTATTATTGGGAGTTCAGAAAGATGGGAATCTCCTTGAATCATGAACTTGATGAGACAAGGGTTCCCCTTTTCATACAGCAGAGTCTTCAAGAAGAAGGCTGAGCTACAAAAAAAAGTGTTGTGTTTGGGAAAGCTGTTGTATTCCAGTAGCCTTAACATACATCTAAACTGTCAAGAAATGTATCTCCTATTTCACGCTGAAGTAGCCACATTATGTGCATTTTAGTTTACTCCCAGACTTGCTTTCTGACTGAGGAAATTCATTATTCTGAGATGAAATCTAGGTGGAGTTGTCTGGATAGTTTATTTCAGAGACTCCTGCCCAGAGGCAGTGTGGCTGAGAGCATGGCAGCCTGGCTCTGGCAGTGCGTCCCTGCAGCAGCGTCTCACCACTGTCCTCAGACATCTCCACACTGCTGGGCTCCCCAGGCTGATTGCTTAGGGAACATGGCAACCCTCTCATTACAACTCCCATCGCAGCCTGCTTTTTGCAGGTTTGTGTTATGCAGGTATCTACCAAAGACCTGAAAAACTCAGCTCAGTGCATAAGATGCTCCAGCCAACTTCACTTATTGTAGCTTCCTAGACTGGTTCTTTATGGTATTTCTCTGGCTTTTATGGAGACCAGGCAATCCTTAGATAGCTATTGAGTGAATGAATCAGGCTCCTACTTTCCATTGCAATTAAATGGAAATTTATTGCCTTACTCCATTATTGTTTCTTTAAAAATCACAGTTCAGCCGCTGTAATAAGGGTGTTTAATTCTCTGGTTTGCAGTATGCCAAAAGAAGGAGGAACTTATTTTAAATGTCCTTTCTGGACTTGAAAAGATGAGTATTTATAAGTAATTGCAGGCACCTCACTTGGAACTTTGCCCTACCAAAAGTAAGCTGGTACAAATCCTTCACAGCCCAACTGCTTATACATTCTCTTCCCATCTTTCCTTCAAAAAATTCAGATCTTTCTCTCTCATATACAGACCTGTCAAGATTCATAAGCTGATCATAAGCCTCACTTTCTTGACCTGTAGGACCATCTGATTGTACATTCATCCCCATCTCCTGGTCTGACACATGTTCCCACTTCCAATTTTCATTAATTTGAGAGATCCATTCCTGTTTTACCTGAAGGAAGTAGAAAAATTTTCTCATTGCAGACTGGGCTTTTTCAGGATGTTGCACAGCTCTTTATCGTTTTTGTGATCAGAAAGTTTTACTGCACTTACTGTCTCAAATACTGCATGTGTTATGAAGCGTCTAAAGGAAAAATGGACTTTCATACTTAGATATATTTAGATAGAAAATGTCAGAGAAATTGTGCTAAAAATCATAAAGGTATTATTCACCTCCTAAAGCATATTAATATCATGGATGATACTTATTTTTTTACCTATAAATTAGTACTACTCCCTCCCAAACTCCCAAAATAAACCCCCAGATTCTCAGACAATCATGGTTTGTGAATAGCTCAATCTGAGCTGCATTTCTTTGTCAAAAGAATGTACTGTCCCAAAATTACATGAACAACTAGGATAGAAATTTTCTGAGTATGTTGATACTTGCATTTTTTGATGAGTTACCATTTTTTTGAGTATTATATAATAGCATCTCTGCATAAATTTTATTAAAAATATCTGGTTTGCTCACTGAAAGAAATGTGAGGTTACTAGCATTTTAGAATGTAGTAAAAATTAAATATAAATTTGTGTGAAGATGACTTGTTAAACAAGGAAATTTCATTATTTTCTATGCATATGCCTTTAATATAAAAATATGTATTGCATGAACATACTGAAGTTTGATGATCCTTTGAGTAGCCAAGTCCTCCTTCCATTTTTTTCCATCTTCTCATCATTAAAATATTGGCTGCCAAATGTAATAAAACATCTCCAAAGTAAAGAGTCTTGAATACAGTTTTATTCTACACAAGACATAGTATTTCATACCAAAAAATTTCGGTATCTACCTGAAATTCTTTTCTTAACTTCCCTCAGAATGATTTCTAAGAATGATACAGGCACAATATACTCAGTATGGAAGCAATACACCACTTAATATCAAACACAAAAGGAAGAAGAATCTTTGTAATGCTGGAGAAGTGACTCAGATTTTCTTTTTGTTTCCTATCTACTTCTTGTTTAAAAAAGATTGTGACATAGTTTCTTCTTCTGTAGAATAGAAAATTACTACTTACTATATTTGTTATAAAGCTGTCATCATTCATTAATATTTATAAGTGTTTTGAGATCTTCAGAGAGCTATATCCTGTAAGTGAATAATCATTCACTCCAAAAAAACCAAAGGTATTAATAATTATTAATATTATTTTAAAATTTACTTTGTTACCTGAATTGGAAAAGTATATACTAGTTTTCTCTTAATTTAAACAAAAAAACTAGTTGTTTTTTACATTTGCATTCTGAAAGCTGTATGAAGCAACACTGCTTGCAATTTCTCTTTTCAGAATATATCCACAAATCTGAATAGTCAAAAAATATTTATTTCTTCTTCTGGGATTTCTATTACACCAAATAACAATAGCCTTGGATTTAACTATTACAGTTGTTACAAAAACTGAGCCTCTGTCATACAGAGATTTGATTTGTTTTGTTCAAATACTGCCATTTTAGACAGGTACTCAGTGTATTCCACTTCCCTTTTTCATTCTTGCTGTTTATTAAAATAGGCCATGATTTTTATCATGGGTTATCCTACTGTAAACACACAACTTTAATTTCCAAAGGCATCTTCCTTCCTGAGTCCTATGGTAATCTTCAACCCACACATTATTGGTTTTCATTTCCTTTTGAATGTCAATCTTAAACCTTTAAGTATTGAGCTCAAATTAATTTTTTTATATGGGTTCTTTATTCATCATATGGAGTAGATTGTCTAGAATAGGTCATTTATGTAGTACTGGACATTTCACTAGAACAATATCTCTGAAAATAACTAATTCTCCCCTCTAGCTTGATTCCTACTTCAATAGTATTTTAAAAATAGTTTAGGCAAGATTAAGAATGGCCTTTTGACAAAACTTTGGCTAATATGTTGAGAACAGACAAGCATGCTCTGTAAGAGATATTAATTGTTAGAGATGTTAAGTTCATACTTTCTATTTATGGATTTGAATACACTGCTTATGAAAGGTGTTAACTAACCCTGGAGAATGGCTATTTATTCTAAGACTGGTTCCTGATCAGGAAATCACAGTAAAAGCTTTCATGAAGCATCCTCTCTCAGGGAAGCAAACTCATTTTGAGAGATTGTGTTTAAAGGGAAAATGTAATTAAGACAAAAAACCAGCAACACCTGAACGTTTGTTCTTTATCAGTTCCTGTTGTGATGGTGTATTTGCACTATGGGCACTTAGGCAATATGAAATAGGAAAGATCACTAAAGAAGTTTACACAACTAGGTGAATATCACAGACAGTGTGTCATGCATTTGCATACCTAGCCAGAAACTGGACAGGTCTAATGAAGAGTTTTGGTAGATTTTATTCAGATTACTATTAATAGCAACACTCCACAATTAAACTGTTGAAAATTAAGAAAGTTTGAAGCTAGTAAAATACAAATATTCTATAAATACTTGTTGGCCTTAAAGTTTGCTTTCTAGAGAAAACAAACGTTTCCTCAGTGTCAGGTAAAGATTCTTTTGTTTTCTACAAGCCAAAGTTTACTGCGGATTTTATTTTAATGAAGTTATTCCTGTAAATTCCAATTGTTCTCTCCTCACTGGACACCTGTTGGTATTACAGTACCCTAAGAAGTGCATGATAGGTAAATAAATCCCCAGTAAATTGCATTTAGAAGTAAGATACTCTAAAGTTTGCATGTCAGAGGTTAGAAGATGCTAACACAAACTCAGTATGTAGCTGTGCCGTGGGTTTGAATTTGGAGATGGAAGGACCATTACTGTGGAGCCAACTGGCTGTTTTGTCTGGATCTGAGGAGTTTAGCCTGATTTTTTTATTAATTTAATGCACTAAACTGTCTACCAAAAAAAATGTTTTGAACTCTTCCTAATTCTGTTTCATGAGGCCATGCAGCTGGTGTTGAAAGGGTACTATGGACGACTTGTCCCCATCCCAATTTTATTTGTTGCTGTTGTCAGTTGTGGGGCTTTTTTCTCCTGGAATTTTTATGTGTTTGAAACCAACTTAACTGGAGCTGTTGTGCTGTTCTAAAACAACCACCTTAGCTCTGCCATTATCTGTGGACTCCATATCTCTCAGCCTAAATAAAAGAGAAGCTCTGATGGACAAGAGCCAAAAGGAAGAATAGGTGGAGAAAATAGTAGAAGGTGAGTATCATAATGACTAGTATCATCTTTTAACACACTGCAATTTTACTAAATTACTGATATATATTATTTAAAACAAAAAAAAATGAGAATTTAAGGTAGAGCTTATTCTAGTATTCGTTGTTAGAAGGAATATAGACTGCCAAACTTCATTTTTAAATAGAGCATTTGAGTGTTGGTCAAGAATTCAAGTATACCCCTGCTTTTAGTTGTGAATCTAGCTGGAAAAAAACACCTTTGTCTCTCAGGGGGGAAATGAGACACAAGTATTGGTTACTAAATTTGTTGCAGTTCATTGCTGTGACAGCTAATAGATGTGCGTATTGGCAATTTGCTTAGTAGATTATAATTTACTGTCACTTTTTAAAATTAGAATGTGATCTTCCATTGTCTTTAATCTATTTGTATCATGGATGACAAATTTCTTTCCTTAAGGGTAATCCCTTATTATCATAAAATAATTTTGCCCAAATCGTTACATGAAAAGAACACCCAAACTGTAAGCATCTAAAATCTCAGAATTTCACTCTTTATTTATCATAGTTCTTAGAGCAATACTCTTCTCAACTCTAATCACATTTTACACCAATTACAAAATGGACTCTGTAACTGTTTTGACTCTTCAGTCCTCTGTTATCATGATCAGCAGATATGTATATCATAGGAAACTATTTATCTTACTGGTCAGAATATTACTGGGAGACACAGTGCAGCTTGTTTCTTCTAAGCTTCAGGAAATTATTCTGGCAGTATAAAAGTTTACAATGTTCACATCACACAGGAGTGTCCTCTGATTTTGGATGGTCATCTTGAAAAAAACAAGGGAAGATTCTTGAAGATGTTATCTTACGATAATTTCAACTGAAGCCAACACAAGTAGAAAGTGCTCAGTTATGTTAAAAGTCACTTTTGTTGCCTCAGTTAACTTTGTCCTGTCATAGTAGGGAATTATGACTCTTGAATGTATAAGGTAGCAATACCCAGTAACATTCAATGAATATTCATTTAGTACAATCCAATGAACCCTTCTTAATTTCTCTATTTTTTGTTTCCTGTGCCTATATCAGAACTCAGTTAAGGAAGTAGAAAGCCCAGTGCAAAACCAAAACAAGGACTTGAGTGAAGTATCCTCAAAAAGCCAGAAAAATGTAAGGGGAATTAACAACATGAGTAACACGTGGATTCTTCTAATTTAAGTTAAAAATTAAAAACAAAGTTGTCCTAGCTAAAAACGAAGAAACAACTGCAAGCCCTTAGAAATGCAGCAATAAGAGCAGTAGGGAAGTAGTTTATATGAAAAACCACACAGCATCTTCTGCTTAATGCATAGCATGGTACAAAGGCAAAACACCTTATCTGTACCTGCTGGGATAGCAAATGCCCCCTGGGAAGTAAACAAAACTCATTTCATGGCAGTGTTTTACCATAAACAACTCACTCTCACAAGATGAACGGTCAGTTTTTCCTCACGTTAGTTCAGATGACTATCACTAGCTTTAAAATGATATGTGCCAGCATGTGTCTTACTTTCAACAGTTTATAAGAGGCTTTAAGTTACAGAAAGAAATATTCCATTTCTTCACAAAGAAAGCATTTAGAAAACAAATGGAAAAGAAGTAAGATTCTCACTTTATGTTAGACTTGGAGTCTAGCTTATAAAGGGATGTGCTATAGTGAAAACAGTAAATTAGAGAAGATAAAATCATTTGAAGAAATGTCATCTGGTGCTTCAATGGAAAAGAAGAAACAATGCCACATATTCTCTCAGTTTCCTCCCTAAATACTTTTTTAATGATGTGAAACTGGGAGCTGAGCTGTCCTCAAAGGTCATGGAAAGCAAAAGAAAATATTTTCCTATTGAAAAGGGCAGTCATTTTCTTCAATTCTCCTTCACTGGCCTGATTTATCCCTGCTTCTAGGTGAACCACCTTTGAGTACCAGCTAGTAAAAGTAGCATCCTAGGAGGGTTTTATTTGATATCAAATATTTGCCTCTTCTTTAACAACAAAGTCCTACAAATGGTAAATAGTTTGGCAAAATAATGGCTAATTCAACATTATACAGCTCAAAAAAATCGTTCTAAAAGTGGAAAGTATGGATGTATATAATCTTCCCTTGGCAAAAAAAAACCCCAAAGCAAATCCTTTTTCCCCAGTGGATACATTTGCTGCCCCAGAGAATTTGTGTCTAGTAATTATGGGCATATTGCAGAATCAGAGAATGTGAACAAAAGACAAGATTCGGTCTGTGCTCTGATATCATTTTTCACATTGTTATATATATGTATTTTTAACAACAGGTTTTTCGGCTTTTAATACACGCAATGATGATTTTCAGCTGTATAACTCAGTGCAACATATTGATGCATCTGATGAAGTTTACTGTAAAAGTTAGTTTTTAAATAGCAATATATTCATTTTGTCAAAATCTATAGCAACTAGACTCATTAGTAGACAAGGGGACACAATAAGAAGAAATGGATGTTAACTGATGTATTGACCTTTTCTAAGAAAATGAGCTGAGCTTTGTCAGCGTATGGAAACACGCTAAAGCCTCATTTTAATAAGTAATATATTTTCATAATTTTGTCTAATTTAATTATGCTAGCATTATGAACACATGTAACGGATGTAGCTGAATCAGTATCAGAAATCAGCTATTACTACAGTTAGGATTTAAGACAGAAGAAACTAAAAAATCCAAAATGGGGATAACAGTTTACATTCTGAATTTTAGTCCACTGTGATTGAGTGCTGCTTTTACATAGATAATTCTCAGAATCAAAGAGCACTTTGGGTCTAAATACCTTTCCTTGGCCTTATTGCTGTCACGTTAACGTGTGTCATCATAACACTCTGAGAGGCAGGACAATCTGCCATGTCTGCAAAAGTTTTAGCATCTTGTCCCTGATTACACAAAAATTTGACAGAGGATGCAAGCAAAGTTGCATGTCCTGACCTCTGTGCTACACCTTTAGTCTTTCAACAGACGTATCTTTCCACTAACACCACCAGGAAGTCATCAGGTGACTTTGAGATGCATTGTATTAAGACTGTTAAAGCTAGTTGCTTGTAAAGCTCGTTAATCTAAATCGAGGTTACTTTAAGCATGACAAAGGGATAGGAAGGTATGGCTTGTAGTCATTGCTTGGTTTATTTTATTCTCATCCCTCCTGTTATCTTGTCTTGTAACCTTGGTTAAGTCCATTAACCTCTTTATGACTCTGTGTCACTTCCCATGTGTTGTCCTTTTAGATTGAGTCATTAAGAGCAGGCATGTATACAGAGTACGTAGCACAATGGGGCCCGTAATGTTAATGCAGTAGAAATTGCAAATAATTGAAGTAACCTATCAACAGTCAATAAGCCAACACAGAGCTACCCAATGATCCATGCTGTTTAATTTTCAATCTAGTTAATGTTTTAATTATTTTACTCCCCTTTTTCTGCTTAGTGTTGTCACTGTGTACATAGGAATATTCAACTTTGTTTCTGCATCAAGCCACTGACTGCTCTAGCAAAGTTTGAACATAGGGCATAGGTGGGCTGGGACTTGATTTGAACAAGCTGGCATTGTTGGGGTAAAGCACATTCCCTAGAGAAAGGCTTCATGTTTATGACAATTGAACTATAAATGTTTATTCTTGATGGCTATTTGGCACCATACCTTTCAAAGAAGATAAAAATCACCAGGGCTCTACTGGGTCCCCAAAGGCAACTATGGATCATGTGGCCTTTTGAAACAGCACATGCAATCTTTCTCGTTACAGATGTCACTGCTCCATTCTTCATAAGTGGTTGTCTCCACCTCCTCTATCAATCCATCAAAACAAAAATTTCTTATACCTCACATTTTTAGTCAGCTTTTTTGATTAAAAAAAAAAGTTTTTTTCATGCTTTCCTGAATTAATACATGTGTTTTAATTGAGATTGAGAATTTGTGCTTTCATAGTATTTTTGGTATCAATTTTCCATTTTTTAACCTTTTATGCTACTATTTCTTGATAGTATTCATAACGCAAAGTTCTATTTTAAATTCATTACTTCTTCCATTCATTATCTTCTCTCTGTATGTCTGTCTTTAAAAGTATAAATAAAAATTCATTAAAGAAAAGCCAGAAGGAATAAATGAATAAATGAATCGATGGATTTGTTTTTCTAGGTGGTTTAGGTGGTTTATTGTTCTAATATTTACAGATAGTTTGCTCTGCCTTTGCTTAGATATGTACTATTTCCTTTAAATAGTTCACCTTTTTAGTAAGCTAGTGAGGGAACTACCCATACCTTACACCACTGGATAAGGATAATGTCCACCTTGTTCACCTTGTTCAAACTGAGATTTGTCTCACTTTGCCAGTATCCTAACATGATCTATGTAAATCCCAAATTTATTTGTGGAGGAAGGCCCAGGTATCTTCTTGGGGTCACTTAATAGACAGAAGTCCAGAGTAAGCTTCTAAGTCCAATCTTATCATCTCTTTTATGGCAATTTTTATTTCTACAAAACTGTAAATCACTACTTGAAATTCCCAGTGTTCATATGCATATTTGCACCTTTCAGTGTAAAGTAGTGTCTCCCCAGTCAAAGCAATCTCTTGCAATGATGGGTTATGGGAGTGATTTGAGAATGTAACCTCAAATGCTTTATGTGCTTTTTCTGTTGAATAGGAACAGGTTCCCTCCTGAAACTTCTCACCCAGAAACACTTAGATAACTTCTAGTTAATTAATTTATTTTAGAATAATATCATATCCATATTAATTGATTGGTTATGTTTGAAACTATTTATTTCTCTACAGCCTGGAAGATTTGGTGGAAAACATCTAGCAACTTTTGAATCGTTAACAGTATTTCAATTTTCAAATCACTGGTTCTCGTATCCGAGACATTCATATTTTGAAGGTCAGGTTTATTTGTACAGTCCCTATACCCACAGTTAGACAGTGACTGAGGCTACAGAATAAGTATGGAAGACTGAAGCGATGCGGTCCATTTCTGTCTTATGTAAATTGCTCTTGTCACAAAAATATTCTCTTATGATGGCCTTCACCTAAAGCAAGAGTGTTGAAACCTTTTAGAAGTCCTGACCTCTGTTTTTTTCCAGAGGTAGGTCTGGATGCCAGTTTAGAAAACTGAAGACAATTGACAATATGGTTGAATTGACAATATGATTGAACCTAAAAAAAATTGCATCCAGTAGGTCCGAAAGAAAAAGCTGTGGACCATTCCTAGGTCTGTTCACAGTAAGTTGAGAGCCACTCTTCCAGGAGGAAACACTACTATTTTTCTATATATCATGTTACAAATAAGTCAGGAATGTTGCTTTGATTACTTCCTTCTTTATTCCAGCTCAGCTCGATTTCTAAAGACAAAAAAACCATTACATCCTATTTTTTGTCATTCTCTAATATGTATCTAGAGCCCCCAAGTTTCATGAGGCCCAGTGGCAATGGCCCTTGGTGCAGTACTCCCAAATGCTTGGGGTGAGTTGTTGTGGCTGCAGGGTATGTACCAAGACAGCTCCTTGTTCCTCTGAAAGCCCTGCAGCTTGCTTCTAGGAATTTGGTCTTTTACTGCAGCATGTGTTAAATTTTAGCAAACAAATAGATGATCTTCAAGCTGCTTACTGTTTTAATATTTCATCATTTTTTCCCCCTCATAAATATAAGCATAGTCTAAGCATGGAGAAAATAGAAAAATCAGCAGGTATAATATTCTGCCCAAGTCAGTAGAACTGTTTTATGACACCTGGGCTTCCTTTGTAACCTTTATTACATTATGGTACTATACCGCATACCATTAAAGTAAATTCTGATCTCTGTTTTCACTTCACCCTGCTTTTTCACAGATTTTTTGTATTTACTTGATTAAATTGATTATAACAAAGAGCTTTTAGGAAGTCATACTACTAACAAAGTACCTAGTAGTTTCATGAAAAATCATCTACTCTCCTGTCAGCACATTATGGTTTGTATGGAAAAACAAAAGCAAACCTGAAGGACTGGCTGGGCTTTTAAGACCTTCCACTTCATGACTAAGGACCATATGCAAATGTCTCAATCTCGGTAGCTCTAGGTGCACAGCTTGGTTATTGGCATGTCAGTGTTTTTATACCTGATGTCAATGGATTTTCATAATGGAGTGCAATTGGAGTGGTAATGATGCTTGATGGTTCCCTTTTTAATTACGGTTTCAAGAAGGCAACCAGCTTGCAACTAATTTAATGTATTTCATGCTGAGTTTTGAGTCATTCCACTTTATTAATAAAAATCTCGTGATACTCTATCTGTATAATATGTCAATACTTTAGAACCAAACTTAATTTGTCTGAAAGTTGTCAAGAGAAATTCAACACAAGTGCTTTTCTGTATCCCTCTCTAAATTGGCATTAGCGCAATTACAGCTTTTTACTAGTCTTGATTTTCCTCAGTATGCAAAAGGATTTTAATATACTTTGATAATGTAATATATTTAACACGTGGCCCAGAGAGGTTCTCAGGCAATGGTTTTAGACCTCCGGTATGAAAGCTGTCCCACTAACTTTCTGCTTGTTTTATGCTGGAAAGGATTATCTTCATTATAATTTTATATGGCAATGCCTAGTTGGTTCAAAATCCAGAAACAAAATATTTGCTGTGTTCTGCATTTCATCGTTATTACAACAACTGTTCTAAATCTTTGTATCAATTTTAGGATTCCCTTCATCCCTTACATACTACAAAATTTTCTGCCATCCTAATCAAATCTGCCAGCCCTTGATTTTATATTCTTTGGTTTCTATTACTAGTTTCTTTGAGACCCTACCTAGAGGTTTAAATTTATTACTATTTATCCCTTTCCCCCCCCCATTTGCTGTAATAATATCTTTTTACATTGTCTAAATAGCTGCATTCAGTTTTTCTTTGAAACATGTTGTTTTGCTTTGTTGTCACTTTTTAGAGTTGTGTTTTGCAATTATTGGTTTCTGGTTTCGAGCATCTAGGAAAATGCTCTTAAGCAGTTACAAATTATAATTCATGATTTTCCATTTAAATTGAGCATCTACTAAGCTATTCTCAATTTTTTATTTTTTTTTTCTCGTGCTTAGTTCTTTCTCCCAAGCGATCTGGTTTATAATTATTTTCG
Source organism: Strix aluco (assembly GCF_031877795.1). NCBI lineage: Eukaryota > Metazoa > Chordata > Aves > Strigiformes > Strigidae > Strix > Strix aluco. The sequence continues at coordinate 24,810,903 of NC_133939.1, read as the reverse complement.
GCTTTATGGAATTAGCCATTTTAAAGAAAACAAAATACATACTAAACTCTGAATTTTGTTCTGTTTGCTTATGACAAGTATATTAGGTTATAGTCACTGGCCACAAAGTTACCATGAATTCTTTTGCTCTCCTATATTTGTAAAGACCATGGTTATAGGCACCTGTGAAAATGATCTGGCTTAAAAATTTTATTTTTTTTTTTCTCTGTTTGCAAGCTAGATTATTTCACATACACAGTTCAGATATCTAAATCACAGGAACAGACAAATTGCCCTAACTCAGGAACAGTAATCTTTTCCAGAAAGGTCTGAGTGTAGCTCAGGTGGAGAAATAGAAAGCAAATGCAGGAAGGAGGTGGTAACCTTTTATATCAGATGTACTTTCCACAGAACAGTAACCTGCAACCACAGCCTAATATAGAATCCCCTCACATTAGATACACCTTTTTGAGGTAGGAGACCTTCTCCTATAATTTCCAAAGTTCCATTTTATTTCCAGCAGCGGAGGTTTTTCAGAATTTGACCTCTCAGATTTAACTCTGCCATGATTATGTGATTGCTTCTGTACATATCACAGTTAGGTGTTGACATATCCCTTCATCATGTCCCCTGGGGTGTTTGATGCTGTGTAGTAGATGTGAGCAGGGACCTCATCTTCTGTTCAGCTATAGTATGTATCCATGAGCATTCCAGATCTTTTGTTTCCATCATTAGTCAAATAGAAGCTTTTTTTGGGTTTTTTTTTGGTAACAGCTCTCCCATGGAAAAAGACGTGATCCCACAGTGTTATGTGAGCTTCTGACTGTCTCCTTCATCTCTAGACTCTTTCCAAATAGCTTTGGCATATAAATGGCAGTCTCAAAACCAATTAATTTTCTATAATTTGGGCTCATATTAGCTAGGCAAACAGTTTCCCAGGTAGAAAAAGGAGACTTGGGGTGCCTAGTCTGTGGGAAAACCTTATTAGACGACAAAGAATCATCATGGGAGAGCTTTTATAAATGGTGAGCTGTGAAAAAGTTTCAGCTATAGCTGATGTTATCTTAGATTACATCAATCATTCACAAGAGGAACATCACTAAGAGACCAGGCTTCATTAGTTACTATACTGACAGAATTATTTATTGACATAAAATATTACTATCCCTCCCCATTGTCCCTCACTCCCCTCTAAAGGGTTATTTTAACATAACTTTTCCAATGATATTCTTCACACCAAGTTTAGGTGGTGTCAGCCAGGTTACATTTGTTTTCGTAAAGAGGCAATTCCAATGGTGCCTTTCTGTTTCTCAGACACCTTGCAGGGATGTCCACATTCTAGTGTCCTGAATATATTGTTCTCAAGATCTCACTTAGACCTAAAATAATGCTCCTTTTGCTTCCCCCCCCCCCCCCCCCCCCCCCATTTGTTATTTCTTTAGTGAAGTTTCTGGCTCCAGTGAGTCCACTAGCTTTCCACTGAGTACCTGTCCTTGCAGGTCCCACTAACTGCTGTGTTGCTGGTGTCTGAGATTCCACATGTTTTTAGGATGTGCTGGTACTGTGCATGTATTCTATACACTTCCACTTCTTCCACAGTGAAGACATGAAAGGTTTATTGGACCCAACTCCTCCTCAGGACCCATAATAATAAGTAAAATATTTTTACTTTGCTGGGTTTTTTTTACTTTTACTGTTAAGGGTCTTATTCAAGTTGAAATTAGGAGGTGTTGGGAGTTTTAGGGATCCTTTTTGGAAAGCATCATGTAAATCCCTTTTGACTTAAATTCAGTGAAGAATCGTGCTGGGCTAGCACAGAAACCAGGACAAGTATAACTGTGTTAGTACAGCTCTGTCTGGGTTAAGTAGCTTTACTGAACAGCAGGGCATAGGAAGCTGATCAGAGGACTGTGCTAATTCAGTTAAATCCTTTTCCATTTTGGAAATGTCACATTTGGAGCTAGTATATTTTTGTGTAGTGCTGTATTTTGTCATGCAAACATACCCTGATAAATCTTACAATTTAAGGTCAGTGACCCATTCACAGATGAAACCTCATTTTTTTTCCCAGCTAAAACATCCAGATAGCATTGTACAGAATAAAATACAAAGTGATGAACCCAGACCCAATGGCTCTACTTTTAGCTGATGCCTATTATGTATGTATATGTGTGAAGGTAAGTATAATGCAATGACAGGCTTTTAGAGACTGCTAATCTACATTTTTCTTACCCCAGAAATATATGAATAGGATCCTGACTTCATTTGCTGAATCCAAAAAGCACATATCTTTATCTTGTGCTTTTAAGCATACCTTCATTTTTGCTCATTTGCAGTCCGTTACATTTTTTGAGAGTTGTATGCATATGTCTCAGAGGAGAATAGTGGCTTTTATTTTTACCTGGACTACTTTCTCCTCCATATTCCAGAACAACTGCTCATGTAGCAGGAGGGCACAGATATCTACATAGATCTAGATAATCTATGGTTATGAGAGCTATTCAAAATGTTTCTTTCTTTTCCTGTATTGCTTCCTGTACCATCCTTTTTTGTATACTCGTGAAAGTGCTGAAGCCCTTGTGTTTTACCCTCAATATTAGAGATCTTCCAATGAACAGAGTGTTCATTTTGAGGGAGAAATGGTTCTTTTTACAGCTTCTGTTCAAATCAAAGCCCAAGTTCAGGAGTATGATCATGGCAAGGATTTGTGTTGGTTCTCTGCATGTGTGTGTTTAATGTTATAGCAGCTGAAAATCAGATGCTTTCAATTTTCACTTTCTGAAGCCTACATAAGCAAAGGGATTTATTTTTCTTGATTGCTTAATTAAGTGGGATGTTCACTATGGAAAGCTGAATATTCCAAGTTCTTAATAGCTTAGCAAGTTCTCAGAAAACTTTTGATTTGATGTGAATAGAGTCAAACAAAGGAAACTTTCTTTAATAAAATTCACTGTGGAGGGCATTTAAGAACTAATTAGCTAAATGAATTGATATTGGTTTCACTGGACCAGATGACTGTAGCAGTTGTGTGTGTTGTACTCCTGCCACTCTAATTCTTGCAATGCCAGAGCTTGTGTTTTTTTTTTTTTTATGATAGAGATATTATAATGAAAACAAGTCTTCTAAACCCTAGAATACTGTCTGCTTACTTTACAGCATGCCATTACCAAGCTTGTGCAAGCTACAGAAAGCTTGTCTGCTTTTGTTTCCACCAACTTAAGCAGCACAGATGTAACTTTGAAAATGATTCTGGGTATGGTTTGGTAAGGACACAGTAGCTATTACTAAGCGGTGCTTCTACAGAATTGATTCTTGAAGGTACATTTGGAAGATTAAATTAAAAAAAAAATACTGGAACGGTTCAGGAGACATGGAGAGACAGGTCTAATGATGAATGCAAAGGATAATACTTTGAGAGTGTTAAAGAGAGGAATGTGTTGAATGATTACTTCGTGAAGCAAGATCTGTTCAATGCATTCCTTGGGGATTCTGCAGGGATGCGCTTCCCTTAGGAAGACGCTAGAGTTTGAATTACAGATGACTGAAGCCACTATTCTTAAATGTATTTACACACACATTCACACACACACATACATACATATAAAAACCAGCAAGCAATCTGTTACAGCAAGAGAATTAAAGCACCACACATTTCCTTTTACATCTTCCCTTTTTACCTCAATTTTATCCATAAGCTTGTTTAAAGTCTCTGGTTTTCTCTTGTGACATCTGTATTTCCTGGATGTCTAGATCTGCTTTTGTTATTAGCAGTCTAGATTCCTTTCTTTTTTTCCCTTTCCCTCTTAATTTTACTTTTATTCTCTCATTCTTTCTTCCTATTATTTAGTCAACTCTAATTTTTTTCTCCATTGTCTCTCCCCTCATACTTTGCTTTTTGAGCTCTTGGCTACAAATACAAGATTCAAAGGGCAAATCTATTAAAAGAAATGGCAGTAGCTTTATGGCTCTTCCAGAAAAGAAGAAAGAGTTGTTTCCCTTCCTCCCATTCCAATGATTTCACCTGGCAAGCTGACAGTTCACTTGCACAAATATACTCTCTACTTCCCCTGACTGAAGGAGCTAATGGTGTCAGAAAAATTCTAAGATGTACCCCACTCAACTTGAGAACTGCAGAAGCTCTTAATTCCTTCAAAAGATTGTCCATTAAATAAACAAACAAATAAATGCCGTTGGTTAAGAAGACTGCCTTTTCTGCTTGCTATTCCTGCATTTTGGCTTCATGTAGTGGACAGGAGCCTAGAGTAAATTTCCATCAGAGGAAAGCCTTTTTTTAGGTTTTTTCCAAGATGCCCCCAGCAAAGGTATCTACCTAGCAGAAATAATTTTATTTTGTTGTGTTTCCCCTGTACTTACTGGTGCTAAGGGCTAAAGCCTTGGGCCATCCTTTAGGTTTTTTACTTTTTGAATACCTCCCACAACTGCAGTTTCTTCTGTTGTTTCCTGTTGGGCCTTTGATGACTTGTGCATTGACATTGCAACAGAGAAGTTTCAGAGGCTCTAAAGTGATGCCCACTTTTTCCTGCGGGGTGGTTTACAAAATTGCCAATTAAAAATAACCTCAATCAAAACTGTTTGATTTCAGAGTTCAGTTTCAAAAAAATAGCATGATTTTAAAGGTGGAGCAGAAAAAAAAATAATTATAGGGGCTTTCTCCACTGCAAACTATGACCTTGTAGTATGTTACCCTAAACTGACCATGCTGTGAATGACTCATCTTACGTTGTAAATACAATAATCTTACCAGCACTGAAGTTTCAGTTTTAGCCTGGCTTTATACTTTGCTGCGGTCTCTAAAAAGCCTCAGCATTGTCATTCTTGCATACCTGTCCTGCTGTACTTTCTTACTGTGTGCCTACAAATCTATACAATTGTGAACCTATGAATATACTTTGAATTGCTTTTACCTGAACCGAATCCCAGGAATTTTCCTTGAGCAGAGGCAATTTTTGCCCTAGGTGCTGTTTCTAGCCATTTTACAGAAATATGAACACACTGCAAAAACTGGAGCTGCTTTTAATTTTGAAAACAACTTTGTATATAGGTTCAATATAGCAGAGCACTTAAATGCAGCCCCAAACTGAATGTTTCATGAGCCCCTGGCCTGCTTACTGATACCGAAAGTGTATTTTGCAATGAGGTTCTGCACCTTGTTACATGCCAGGTATATCAAAAGCAGTCTTACTGCTCGCTATTTTATAGCAATCACTTTTTTAAATTGGTAAATCTTCATGCAGAAAGAGGAAAAAATAGTCAGCATCCCAGTAATTGTTGTTTCTCACTGCAGAAGGGGATTTACAAATAGTGCAACAATGTCGAAGGTAAAATTATTACTAGATGCTCTGCTGTGAGTTCTAGCAAGCTCTTGTCTAAAATCTATCAACTAGAAGGTCACAATAATGCTTTATGAATGTAATGTAGCTTCAGATGTAAAAATCTGTGCTGGAATCAGAGACAGAGATGGAGGGATTCATCGAAGAGATGTACTAAAAATGCAATCCAACCTACAACTGTTATTCTTAAAGAGGCACACATAACACAGTATTGATGTCCAGACTATTACACCTAACAAAACTAATTTAGTTTTGAAGCAGTTTATTAATTAAGTCAGAAATAACTCAGGGGGAAAAACTGAAGGTGCTTTCTACAGGAAATTGAAGTAGCAACATAAACAAGTTATGAATACTCTATTTATTTCCAATTAATGAAATTTAAGTTGGAAGATAGAATGATCTTCCAATCCATGATCCTTATACCCTGGTATGTTGTCTGGAAAGAGAATTCATTTTAAGTAGTAGTAAAAAGTATTTAGAATTTTCCAGTGTCAAAAACCCCATAAATCTAGGTACACATCAGAAAATGTCAAGGATTCCATTACTCATTTTATGAGACTATACTGAATATTTTTTAGTAGCATTAATGATAAAAACGTACATAAATCATATATACCTTCCTTTTTAACATACTTATCTATAGCAACTGTAAAACTACTCCCATTGTTGTTGCATCATGCAATTGGAAAGTGTTATATTTAAATCTGCTTTTCCACCAACTTATGCAAGCACCTTCCATTTTTCCTATCACTTTCTGATACAGGAAAGTTCCTGGGCCTAATAAATAATCTAAGTTGATCTTCTAGGAAAAAGTGATATTAATTAACTGGTAGCATCTCCCCATTACACAACCGTGACTGAAAGGACACTTTATTTAAGTCCCATACATGTTGTCAGCCACTAGGGGACATCGAAGAGTAATTCAACCTGTGCTTGCAAGGCCCTGAAGCTGGATTTACCTTCATTTCTATTTTAGCCTCCATTGGCACAAAGATCAAACAGCCCAAAAATTGCTTCCAAGCTCGAGCCTTCCATATGGCATAACATGGCATTACCAACCACGCCAGCAGGAGAGCTCTAATGGGTCCTGACGCAAACCATCCCTATTAAGTGTCACAAGGAAAGCAGCAATTTTAGCTTGTTTAATAACAGACTTCACAGAAGCAAGTCTTTGCTTCAAAGGATCTTTTAATAAATGTGAAGTACAGGATGAGAGAAAAAAAAGCTAGACGAAAGTATAGTTACTTTCTTACAGATGATTAAATTGGAGAATTGTTAGCTTAAAGGTGAAGATTTTAGTAATTGAAGAGAGTCTCCTCAGAGAGACCCTGTGGAGTTGCACAGCAACATACGCACACATGGATGTACCAACACTGCTTGTCTGTACTTGTCTAATATACATGTCTTCTTTGTTTTTAAAAAAACGTACTTGAAACAAAAAAATTACAATTTTTATTTAGAACTCATTGCCCTGGATGGCATCACAGAACTCTTCAGATGAGGTGGGGTTTTATTACATGGCAGAGGACAGTGGCAATAAAAACTTTCTTTGAAAAATCAAGCACAATTTTATTCTGAAATTAAAATTCTTGCTATCTTCTTACAACTAAAACCTGCTTATTCTTCTGTATAGACAAGTCTACTGTGCACAGCAGTTCCCCTCTTACAATCTGCATTTGCAATTAGCTGCAGAATTGACAGAATGTGGTAGCAGGAATAATTTTTTTTTTTATTAAAGTACTTTTTGGGAGTGATTTTTTATATGCACACACACGTTCCTAAGAGATAGCTCTGCTCTTCTTTCCATGAGAGCATTCCTTAATTACTTTATACAGCTGAATAACAGATGCATAGCAACAATAGATCAAGAAAAAGCATTAAAGATCTTCTCTATGAAATAGTGACTTTCTAATGGGTGGTACTGGAGAGAACATGGCAATAATAAGAGTGCATAATTTCCAGGCCAGTAGATCTGTGGCTGAGTGAAATATGGCAAGATGTGTCAACGTATCTTAGCAGCCATCTTTCCTGTCTGACCTCACACTGTGTATACATAATACATGCAACAACATATATTTCTACTTCAGTAGACAACCTGGGGGGAGATTTGTTGGCTTTCTCCTTCATTAGAGAGAGCTGAGGAATTCCAGGGCAAACCAGCAACACAAATAGGAAAGGCAGAATGAAATTTGTAGTAACGGGATAGTGATTGCTGAAAGAACATCTTAGTGTGGGAAAACATGTTTTTATTTTCTCAGGATAATGCTCATTTCAGTAGCTCAGTTGCTGGTGGCATGATAAAATGGTACTTTTTTTTTTTTTTTTTTTTACCACAGTTCATCTAAGCAGCCAAAGACATAGCTGAATTCAACATTAGCTAAGCTTCATAACATCCCTGTGGAAGTTACTGATATAATGAGAAGCACCATGGGTCAAAACTAAATGTTTAAAAATACATGTGTACAAACTACAGTTATGAGGACATCAGAAAGATTTGAATGAACTCGATATAGTTCTTCATCATAGAATCAAGTTGCAGTGTTAGAGACCAAAAAAGCATTCTGGATCCTGGAGGAGGGGTGATTGGGCACTACAGCTGTAGCAGGTACATGGTTAGCAGGGAGAAGTAAAAGGGGAGGGCCAGGCCAATTAGGAAGAGTACTTCTATCTCTGTCCTTAGAAGGGCTCTTGCTGTGCTTAAAAGCTACCTGAAAAATTAGCTGTTGGATGTATCTCTCAAGAAAAGCTAAATCTGGCATGGGAGTGTTGTGTGGGACAAGACTCCTTTGCTGTTTCTTTGTAGGTCTGGCTTACATGGTGATAAACAGTTAAAGGATTTGAGTTTTTTAATTAAGCTTAAATTGGAATCTGTAGTAGTTTAGTCTTTAGCTAGCAATTAGTAACATTTAGTAACAATTAGTAGCATTGTTTTTCCTTATGCTACAATATAGAATGTCAGATCTTTTCTGCTTGAGTGTTTTATAGTTTGGATTGTAATAAAATATCTTATAGGGAGTAAGGGGTGTAAAGGGTAAGTTTGGGAAGATCACACAATTTATGGGATGACTATAACTTCTGAAAAGGGAAAAAATCCCACTGAACTGCATGCAGGTGACACAGTTTACCAATATGAAACACTGATATAAATGCTTATGCTTAGTTTACAGTCCTTAGCTATTCTGAAGTGGCCTAAACTAGCTGTGGTCAGCACAAGGGGAAATCCTCATCCTCAGCCTTCCTGATGAGTTAAGTCACAGGTGCTCTGATGTCAGGTTGTGGTCCAGGAAGGGTTATAGTGATTCATGGTTCTGTCACTTCTGGTTATGTACTAGTAGATTTTTCTTGATTGATGATAGACTTTAGAACTAGTCTTCTATTTAATTGCTGCCAAGACCATTATAATTAGAGGTTTGCTGTTGTCCTGCCTGGCATAAAATGTAAAAATTTTAAAGAGACTTTATAGTGGTTTATCTCTTTGTCTGGATTCTTTATGTACTCTGAGGCACTAGATAATATTTTTCATACCTGTATTTCAGCAGTGTTAAAAAATCAGGCTGTTATGGTACTTGAGAGAAACAAACACTGTTTAATTGTTTTGCCCTTTCCTATCCTGAAATTAGCAGCATTGACTTGAAGAAAGGGAGAGTGCTGCCTTTTAAAAAACTGCTGCTATTTTAAAGAAGTGTTCAAAGGCTGATCTTTCCTGAATGTCTACGCTTAAAATAACTAAGCATGTGTATGATGGAGTTATAATGGAAATATTGACATAATGATAATAAAAATGATATCAAAACAGTAATAATAATAGACACACAGAATGTTGTCCTGGTGCCTCACTGGTTAAAATTACTTTTTCGGTATACCAGGGTCCTGGCATAGAAGTATGCCTGGTAAGTGTTATGATAGTACCACTAGCTAAAGGATTTCTGTTAAACATAATAACATGTGGATGTGCCTTTTTTTTTCCCCCAAGAGTGCTCCTCTAACTTACTGTATTTGGGGAGGGAGAAAAAGTATCTCTCAACATAGGATTTATCATTGCAAGTATTCTGTAGGGAAAAACTGTAATTGTGGGGGAAACTTACTATCTTTAAGCTTATAAAATGTCCAGGGCTAGTGTAGGAACTTGCTCTACTGGTTTGCAATGGCAGCATGTAGATATGAAACACTTGCACTGACTTTGGAGTAAGAAAGACTGAAGGAAGAAAAATAATGTATAGACAGACTTTTACTGGGACAATCATGCTAGCTGTCAATTAGATAAATTGTTTTTACGGTATGTTTTTACTGCATGTTTTTAACTTTAGCACCTGTTTTCTACTTACATATCTTTGGGCTATCCAGAAATTTTCCTCTGTTGCCTTGAGGTTTTTACTCCATATATCTCTATTGCTCTCACTGGTGTTTACATGATTTATGTTTCCTTTGCTTAGGAAAGGAATCAGACAACATTGCTTAATAGAGTAAATGTGTTATCACATTGTAATACACTAGTAAATGTAAAAGGTATATCTCAGCACTAGTATGGATGGAGAAGGCAGGATATGCAATAAATATTTTACAGCAGGGAAGTTGTGTTTACTGACCTGTATAAGCTTCAGGGATTTCGTTCTACAAGTGTGGTAATAGATTTATTTTGTGATGCACACACCACTCAAACTTGTAATCAATATAAGCAGAGTGGTGTGGCACTCTTGCATGTATTGGATTGAGTCATTCCAGGCAATCAGATTTACGTTCATAAAAGTTCTTGTTCTGTGGTATAATGTCTGAAGCTAATGTAAAATACAAAGGACTGCACAGTCCTCTGAAATTGAGTGATCCCTCACGTTTCAGCCAGCTACACGTGATGTTTTCAGCAAGAGCTCTTATTCCAAGTATATGAATTGGAAGCCTGAGAGCCTCAAGGCACTGAGCAGTACAAGAGCCACTAGTGGATTTGCATATCCATCTCCATTACTAGGGAGCCAAGGGCTAGAATCTGTCACACAGAGGAAGGTGTGGAGTCATATTCCCACTAAATAGATTGCTCAAAGAGCAAGTAATCTTTGAGAACTGGTTGCATAATTCTCAATTATGCCATTAAGCGTCCACTTGTAGTCTCACTCCTTGGAATATCCAGTTCCAAACAGAAATGTGAGCTAAGGGGTTTACATGGTTACAGTAAAGTAGAGTAGGATTTGAGCTGTAATCTCTGGGTGAATTAACTCACTGTTTCAGCAGAGAAGGCGGAGCTATTTTTTCCTGTCTGAGGGTGAGAAGCCCCACATCATCATCATCCTCTCTAGTGGGAAAGGTGAGGGAACTGAGTTTGCTGCTATGGAGGGTCCAAGGGAAGCTGCTTTTTCAAAGGGATTCCTGCAACCTCACAGAAGTCTTTGCCCTGTTTACCTCAACCCTCATTCAGTACAAGCAAAGCTGACTTTCCAGGGCTATGTATTGCTTTTTACTCATTTTTCATCTGTGCTAGGAAGCTACTAATTTACCTAGAGATCACCATGATGTCTGGCAGAGGTGCTGCAAAACTGTCTATAACCACACCAGTCTCACCCACAAATTAAGCTGTCATGTCATACTGAAATTTGGAATTTTTTTCTGGGGCAACTTGATCCTGTAGTTAGCAGCCCTGACAAAGATAAAATGAAGTTGAGTGGATGAGACTTGTCCTTTTTTTTTTTTTTCTTTTATTTTTTTTTCCCCATTTGTTTTTCCTCTTTTGTTGTACTATACTGGATTGCTTTTGTGGAATAGGCACTTCCAAGGAGGGTGAGATTGATGACTATAAAGCACTAAGAAGTTGGCTAAAAGATCTATAGGACAGTTTGTCAATTGTATGAAGTTAAACAACATAACCCACTGAGTGGAGTTGAAAGCAACACAGTTCCTGGCCCAAAAAGGAAATGGTGTGAAAAAAATCTTGTGTCTTGGTCTCCCAGGATTCAAAATGGTCTTTACATCTGTTCTCTGCAGAAGTTCTGTTATGTGTCGCTGGCCTTCACAGCCAAGAAGATGCTCTGCATCTGCTCCGAAAGGCTAGATCCCTTCTGAAAACATTAACCCAGCATTGACAGATGCAACTAAGCCAGAAGAATACCGGCCTTCAGCTTCTATGCAATTCACAAATAATGTATGGATGTACATCCCATAGATGTTTGCTCTATGGATATCCATTCAGTAGCTTAGTAGGACGTACATGTCTTGCCCCAACAGTGTACGTACATAACTATGGGCAACAGCGTCCAGTGTGCTGGAGATTCCAGCATCGTTTTTTAGTTTGAGCTTTTTTTTTCCTCCTCTGACTAGCCAGCTTCACTCATATTAGCTGAGATGTATTTTATGGCACCGCCTCTGAGACGAATGTCTCTTGTTGACTAAACTTCATTTAAAATCTTCATCAGTGCTGTCTTTTCAAGTGCATTCACAGCCAATATACAACATGGATAACATTTTGGTTTTGCTTTTCTGCAAAGTGATGTACTAAGCAGTCTGTTACATGAAAGCAAAGTGGTATCAGACAATTTTGTGCTAAAGGTCTGATTATTTCAAGTTAATACAGGACAGTGGCATCACCTTAAAAAAAGTCTTCATTTAAGACATTAATTTCTATAAGGATTTCATATGCTTATTATCTTAGGGGGCCTCTGCTGTATGGACACAATACTAAACAGTTTCTTGTCAAAGAGGCTGTGTTTTTTCTTAAAAGACAAAGCATGAAAGATGAAAAAGATTTAATATCATGTTTGTTCCAATCAAAGTGATGGGTTTTGATACTTCCAAAATTTTTGCTACAGAGAGAGAAAATAAATGAGGGATGTCAAGCAGGATGGAAAAGGGGGGACTTTAAGGAGAGATGATGTGGTGGGGATAGGAAAAAGAAAGAAGGAGATCCACTGGGGGAGGGGGGGAAGCTGAGATGAAAAGGTTGTCAAGAGGGTGGCTCAGATCAGATGCAGTCATGTCCATACACATTCTTAAATTCCTAAATCTTAATTGTAGAGCCAAGATTAAAACAGCTTTGTTAACATCAGAGGAAGTTTTCTAAAGAATGTGAACACAAATAGTCAGGCAAATAATTTGAATTGTGTCACGCCAGTGTTGTAGCTGCTTTGTGTAAAAGTGAACATGGATTTTATGTAAATGTAATTTTAAAGACAGGGGTTGAATAAAAGTAGAATTACTCCAAAACATCAAACACCATCAGATCTGAATATTTTGCAAGGTTTCACACATGGCTTCATAGTAGAAACATGGACTGACTGCAGAAATCATGAGTCCATATAGATTCATGCAAACCAGCCGTTTTTACTTCTGGTTAACGTATACTATGTATTGAATGAAATGTGGGTTCACTTACTGTTTCAACTCTACTTTAACAAACCCTATACTTTTTCTATTTGTGGTAAGTGCAGTACATATTTGGAATGTGAATTCTAAAAGCTGTGTAGCTATTTAACAACTAAGTTTTAGTATTTCATCTTTGTTCAGTTATAGTGGGTACTAAGAAACATAGTAGCGTACAGGTCACCTGACAGGATAATTTTTGTCTAAAATGTGTCTTTCCTAAAAGGGACTGAGACTTACACGAGGAAGGATCCCCAAACAAATCTCGTAAGTATTAAGATCTCTTTTTAAAATGCTCTGGTGTGAAGAGAGACTGCATCTACCTGTATTTGCTCCTGGATGCAACAGCAGTAGTGGCAGATTTAACTCCACATGAGGGAAAAAACAATTCTTTTCACTCCAGGTAGAATTCTGTGGTTTTATGGCTAATATTGCATTCACATGCCTTTGGTTCACCAATCCAAATGACCACATATCAATTTATATACAAGGGGAAAAGCATTCATACAGGGAAGCTTCCCTATCTTTGCAAATTGCTCCTACCTGTATATACTGGATTTGGGCTTAAAACTGATGAACCATTTACTTTAGAGAAGATTAAACCACTAAGTTCAGAGAACCTACTATCTTCCTCAGCGCTTGCATAACTTAGCTGATAAGGAGAACTTGTTTTTTATCACGGAATTGTGTGTCTGCAAGAGGATAGCTGGTCTGACAAATTCTACCGCTGCCTCCTTGAAAGCCTTAACAATTCTCAGGTGCACTTCAGGTCTTGGAGGTAGACTGTACCAAATGCTCCAAAGGTCTGATGAGTTTGTGTCTGTATATATTACTTGGTACACTGCAGGATCAAATGAAATGAGTATTAGTTAACATGCAAGTAACAATGAGTGGAATAATTAGAGTAGTTTATTTTATACTGGAAACAGTAGTCTTCCAGGAAGCTTAAAAATGCAATAGCAAGGTTATCTGATGCTATCTCTGGATTAACATACAGGTGTTTACTCAAAAAAAGCTTGAGATACAAAAGAAAATGAAAAAGGCTTCACTTACAAAACCAGAAGCCCAAATTAAGAGTGAATTCTGTGACTCTTATGAAAGTTATCTTAAACAACACAGCAGAAAGACATTAGTCTACAGGAAATAATTGTTTGGGCCATTACAAGCACCAGAGTACTCTCTCCTATCCCCTGCCTGGCTTTAAATTTAGCAGTTTATCTCAATTATCAGCCAACATAGAAATGACTAGACCTAAAACAAATCCCCATTAACCTCTGCTGTAATGTGTCCTCCAACAAGGGCCCACGCCTCCTCAGACCACACAAAAACCTGCATACATGGAAAACATCCCTCCCAGTAGTTTGACAACTCCTAATTCAGCAGCTGGAGGCATTTATCTCCCCCCTGTACTCAGGAGCAACAGTCACAAGACAAGACCCAGTCCTGAAAGGAGCCCCTCTGCTGTCTTTGGGACACTGAGATCTCGGATTTATTCACCCTGCTGTCATGTGTTCCTCAGCTTAGCAAGTAAGTGTGTCAGCTACACTGATCAGAGCTCTTAAACTGTAAATATTTGGTACTTAAACCACACTGTTTTTTTAAAAAATCATTATTCACCCAGGACTGAAAAACTCCAAAACACATGACACTTTTTTTCCTTTCTAAGACAGAAAGTGTAACAACAGTGTTAATCTTCTGGGGTCTTTTTAAATTTAAACTGCCAAATATAAAAATTAATGAGGTGTGAGGAGATGCAGACTTTTGCATCTGTCTATCAACAACTTAAATATGGGAAAAGAAAATAATCTGCTTGAATAGCATCTGATTGTGTGCTTTATTTTGATTCCTATCTTGGTTCCGAGAGGCACTTAGTGCATAGAAAAAGAGAGCACTTAATATCTGGCAAGACCAGCCCGTGTGTCACAGTCTCTTAGAGAGTATTAATTTTCAAGGACAAAATAAAAAAGAAATGTTGCTATGATGTTTCTTTTAAAGTTCAAGCAGAGAGCGGATGTGATGGGGTAGGCAGGCATCCACAAACAGCTTCAGTGGTCTAAGATGCAAGCGTGGGAAGCGTGCGTGAAACCTGGCAATGGAGCTGCTTGCTTGCTTTGGTTTGTGTGTTTTGGTTGAATTTGGTTTGGTTTGCTACTATCAACAGACTTTAATACCAAATCAGTGTTCAGCTTTTTTTGGTCTGAAATATAAATGGTCTTTGACTATTTCTTCTCTGTTTCTATCCAAAAGGTGAAATCCTATAGGCCTAAAACTTTCTTTTTAGTGATATTATTTTCCTTTGAATATTTATGGCTAAGATGCAGTAAAGAGCATTCCAGTTTTTTATTCTTTCCTCTCAGGAGTTTTGAAATACTCCTGAACAACATTAGAGCTATTGTTTTGGGGTTCCTTTTTAATTCTGTATTAACACATGAAGCACATTATTTGTCTTTGTAGTGCCCCAAACCCTTCAATTTTAATTAACTTCTTTAAGGACTTCATTCTGTACCCATTGACATTAATTAAGAAGTTCTATTGGCTTTAGCTATCAGTCACTGCATTTGCTTGGGGCTAGATTCACCCAGGGGAGTTACAGAATTAGCCACTGAAATATCTTAAGCCAAGAAGGTGAGTCTGAACTTCCACCTGCCTTAGAAGCACAGGTGCTTGATTCAGGACTGTCAGGAGGACTCTACCTATGCAGCATCTGAAGCCCAATCTGCTAACAAGCATCTTTTAAGGGGCTAGTGCTGGCCAGAGAGGCTGCCCAGGTGGTTCAGGACTGTGGTTTATCAGCCTCCACAGCCTGAGGGTTCAGTTTGAGGGCTGCACCATATATATTTGCTGAATGTACCCTAGCTCTTTTTTCCCCTCTCTCAGTTGCCATCTGACACTGTAGTGGTCTGCTGAGCTGTTGTGGCTGGAGTGTGAGAGACTCAGGGGCTGTGTACAGGTAGGAAATATCTTATGTGAGCCCAGCAGAAAGTAAGGAAGTGGAGCCTTGTTTAATGGTTAAGTCCTTTACCTGGGAAAGACAAGACTGAGTTTCAGTCTGGTTAAAAAGCTGTTGGACAAAATAAAAAATTAGTCCTGGCAACAAAGACCAGAGTTTGTGGCTTACTTGTTGAGATGGAACAGTTTTGCACAGAAGAACTGGGGTTACTGCCTCCAAAGTAAAGTAGCCAGTGTTTTTCCTTCGTTCAGTTTTTGGTGTTAAGTGATAGAAGTTCAGCTAAGTCTTTCTTGGATCTGTCTTCAAATCAAAGTATATTGCATCTTGGATGATGCAACCTGCCTGAATAGTTAGAAAGGTGTACAGCCTTCAAAGACTAGTGGTATAAGCACATTGCTTTTCATGGAAATCTGTGACTATGTTTTCAGTATACCTTCCTTTAATAGTAGCAGATGGATTTTTTGCCTTGCTATGCTAAGAAACTGAAAACCTCTGTGTGCATGTTTGTATATACTTGTGTGCATGTGTAAAAAGTCAATTTTGAGAAATCTGTCCTCTTTGGGAGTTTACTAAAGGGTATGGGCATTTCACATATACTCTTAAGGTTGCATATAGAAGAAAATAGCAAAAATAAGGTAGTCCTTATCCTAGGCAGCAGGAATAATTGTTTTATTTCTCTGTCCAGATACGTTCTGCCACATGACACACTCAGATACAGCTCACAATTTTTATTCCTTTTAGATTATTTTTATTGCATAACTGCGAAAATCCACATTTTTAAGCAGGCTGGTAACTTGCTTGAACTGAGATCATCCAGAAGCAACAGCAGTTGCTTAAGTATGTATAGATTAAAAATATTTTTTTAAAGTGTATTTAGAAAGTGATGTCAATTTTGGAAAATACTGAGAATTTCATCTACTGCATATGGTTGGTGACACAGTTAGCTTTTTTAAAAGTTGAAATTATGCTGTGGTTATTGTTTATTTCCTTTATTCATTAACAGATTAGCTGTTTTTTAAAGCAACGCCAGATGAATTGAGCAAGAGGGCAGAATAATGTCTAAGCCTGTACTATTTTTGTCCAATACTCATTAATCAAATGCATTTGGAAACAAATAGTGGCCTTGATTCACTTACCCAGTATTATGCTGATGTAATTCCATCAAATTCTGAGGAGGTTTCTCTCATTTACATCAGTGTGAGTAAAGAAGAAAATCAGGTCTTGCATCTCTCTAGCAAAATGCAATTTGTTTGCCAGGAAGGCTGGATAAAATGTAGATATCACACAAGCAATATGCCTCTAGCTGCTGTGCTTACCACAAGCAGCTCAAAGAGAATTATTTAATCCTTGTTTGCATAATAACTTCTGATAAATAATTCAAGAACGTATGGCCTAAAGTTTTTTTAAGGCAGTGCCTGAGGGAGAAACACGATTCTGTTCCAGTTTTAACAAGGAACCAGGAACCCCAGCAGAGTTGTTAGAGCTGTATTCAAGCTCTTTGGACATGTTTTGGTGTAAAAGGTACAGTGAAATGCACAAGAGGACTTCAAGGTATTTCATGGGGAGTTGTCACAAGAGGAAATACACCTCTGTGCAATGCAAATATTGTGTGTTTGTAGTGTGAGAGGAAACTAGCAGGCTGGAAGATAGCTCTTTAGTAACAGGACTTAATAGTGTAATCCATTAAATCAAATGTCTGGAGTGGTGTTCCGAACAAGTTGTTTGGATTTTTTTTCCTCTTTGCCTTATCACAACAGGATGCTTAATACAGGTTTACTGACAGTGAGTGCTTAAATTTGGCTTCTCTCTTTTTTCCTCTCTCTCTGGTCATCTTTAACATGTTAAAGTGATCTTGATTAAGGAATGAAAATGGTATCGTCTTTGGCTACTTTTTTCCTTCATATTTTGTATTTTTGGGAAATGATTTATTTATAGGACCAAACCAATTCTGTTAACGGACATAATAACTTCAATTTATCTCTGTTAGATGGATTCTGATACCCTTATTACTTACATCTGCTTACTGCAGTGGGGTTTGCTTTGAGTTAATCCATGGCTGAATGTGAATAAGGAGGCTAAATCTGGTCCTTACATCATTGATCTGGAAGGGAAAAAAAAGTTATTGTTATTCCTGGCAACGTAGGGCATATCATTGCAATTTGAAAACTATTTGTTCCCAGTCTGTCATGGTTTTTGACATCCATACCTACAGTACCATATACAAACCTTGCATTTGCTAATTACAACAGCGATCAACAGCTGCTTGTTTGAATTCAGAGCAAAATCCTGTTTGTACTCATCCAATCCTCTGACCTGAATTTTGTTTGGTTTGTGTTGTAAGAGGGTTTTATATGACCATACTCTTTCATCAACCCTGGTTTTGCTTCTCTATATGAAATGTACAAAAACTAGTAAAGATGTTGACTTTCCGTAACAGATGGATACCTAAAAGCTAACTTGGAACAATTTACCTGAAGGTTTCAATTTCTTAGCAAGTGCAACAGCACAGTCATTTTCAGACTGTTGTCCTCTGTAGGCAATACTGATTTATATTTCAGTTACCTCGAAACAGATATTTGTAAAGATAGATATCAAGGGAAACTTCATAACAGGCAAATTAGTCTCTTTATGATGGCGGTACCTATCTTTTATAGAAACAATTGCTGGCTGCATTTTTGACTGACTCTCTATCCCATTTTAATTCAAATATTATGCAGAAAAAATAAGTTACCACTGAAGTTTCATTGGGTAGGTAGAAAGAGTGAGAATCTCATGAATGTACTGTTTGTTCCTATTTGATGCAAATAAATGCCCTAGATTTTTTTGAGAGCTTTTAATCTTTGTTAGGGTGCCTGATTTCCATGAACCTTTGAATGGAGGTAAGCAATTTGGTAAGAAATTAGTTATTCTTGCAGAAGGCTCATAAATGAAAAAAAGTGCAAATTTGGCAGAAGGACAAAGTGAAATGTGATTGTAGTAATTGTTGAAACATTTTGCCAGGCTCTCCCAGGCAGGCTGTTAAAATGCAAGTGTGGATGACAGCTGTGTATCTCCAGGTGAGGTTGATTTTGTTTGAAAATCTGGTTTTGTTCTATGTAGGCGATTTGGCTGTTTGAATTTCAACAAGGAGAAGCAGTATGTGTACCATGCTTTCTGTTCAGTTTTTCCCCGTGTGTTTATCTGCAGAATTCCCATTGAGACTCTTTTGTTACAATGTTCCCTGGAAAATCCTTTAGTATCTCATACTGTGCTTCTTTCAAACCTGAGGTGTAACAATACCATTTTAATCTCTCCATCTGTTGATGGCAGAAGATCAATGCTGTAAAATTGTATATTAATATAAACCTCTGATATGTTTTGTTTGGCATTTTTATTATTTCTGTCTTTCTGATTATATAGAGGAAGTCTGTCATAGCATCCAGTTATACCTGTAAGTAATTTTACAGTCTTATTCTTTTGGGTCCTTTCTGCAGCATCATGTAGTCTTGATCAGGAAGATACTATGCCTGTACCTGATTTTAAGTATTAGAGAAGAGCCAATGAGTTCAGGAACTAGATGTCTCCTAGCACCTTTATAAATTAGAGCATATGTGAGGAAGGCACTCTTGCTACTTAGCTCTTATTTTTATGTTCAGAAAGCATGTTTTATTCTGGAGAAAATGCAACCTTGATAACTGGGAAACTAGCGTGTATCTCAAAGACTGAACACTTGGCTTTATGTGTATAGTTACATTGGGAGCAATGACATTGATACTACACTTTGTTCGCAGCATCAAGACCTGATTTTGTGAGAGGTAACCCAAACCAGGAAAGCCCAGGGGTAGCAGTTATAATGCAACAACTGTATCTGTTCAGACATGAAAACATAAAGATGATTTAAAGGGAAATACAGATTTTTTTTTTTTTTAAATGTAGACCTTAATGTCAAAGCGTAGCCCTAGTTTTAGTGGTATCAGTGACGTGCAATTCCATTGTCCATCACACAAGTGTTGAGCTTATCAGAGGTCACTTGTTGGCTAATGTTTTAATAGCTTGTGATTTTTGTCTCCTGATTCTTATGCATGTTTATTTTACTTTGGATTAGCCATAGGCCAAGAATGGGCACATAGCCAGTTACACTCTAGCTCAAGTGACATGCTGCAACTCACTTCTGTCTGAGTGTTTGATGTTTAAGTCATCACCCAAGGGACAAAGCAATGTTCATGTATAAAGAAGTGTATCTTGCATTAAGAAGAGTACGTTTTAATAGAAATTCCAAGAACAATTAGAGGTAGTCAGCTTTAATAGTACAGTTACAATTACAATATTAAAATTCATAATTCTTCCGTAAATAACTAGAATGTACAGCTGTTGTGAAGCCCTATTCTGATACACACAGTCAAGAGAATGATGTGGTCTGCAGGCTCCAGCTGATGAACTTGGATAACAGATTTCTCTTTAGAAAGCCTTCCCCATATGATAGAAAATACCGAAGTAGCAAGAGTTAAGCTATTCTGAACTGTCAGCTTACAAATTGAATGTTGATTGCGATTTGAAAGTCAAATTATATTGTATCATTTGCATCAGAAATATTTCTGGAACTGACAAATGACAATGCCCACTTGTTTTTTATTTTGTGTGAAAATTCTTTACTCTTACTTCCGTGAACTTCCCACCTAGCAGGTTATACAATGGAAGTTCTGCCTCTTCCGTACTCAAATCCCAAGAGTGTAATGTGTATCTCGCCCTTCAGAAAAGTTGTTTATATATATATGGCTTAAGACAGCTAAATTTGTTTAAATAAATAAAAGCACATTTTTAATATCTTCCATAGAAATTCTGTATTACAGGTACCTGCAACCTGTTCATAGCCTATAGGGATGATTTTAATCAGAGGAAACAAACACTCCTAAGCAAAGACTAAAAAGTATATATGTCTGTAGCTCTGTTTGACACCATGGAAGTTTTGATATGTTTTTCACATCTCTTGCTACTCTAAAGGAAAAGCTAAAGAAACTCAATTTAACAGTAAAATTAAGGAAATTGGGGAATACCATAGAGTCTGATGTTTTTTTAATTTTTAATTTTTTTTTTCTCCCCACTTTCTGGGCTGCTCTACTTGAATTGATCTTATTTAAGTTCATCTTGAGCTGTAGCTCATTACAGAGAATAGCTTGTTGTTTATTCACTGGTTAGTTACATAGCTGTGTACGACATGTTTGGGTCACATCTATTTTAAAATAAATGAACTCTATATTCTCTGAACATGGGTAGTTGTTTGTATACTTTTAAATCAAACTAGATCTGTTTACCCCTGCTTTTGCAAATGCAAAGTTGAAGCTAATAAGGAGAGGGACACAGATGTTTTTAGTTTTCTGTATTTGTTGCAATGAAGTAATTTCTTTGAGTGATCATTGTCACCTGGGAGAAAGGTTTGACATTTCTGGACCTGGCAAAATATTGGCAAGATGGCCTTGCAGTGCTGCTCCCATGCATCACTGTTGTTGTGATCAACAGCTTCTAATCAGTGCCTACAGAAGAAGAAACCTCAGAGTTAACACTGCTGTTAATCAGGCTGTGTATGGTTGTAATGAAGGTCTTGTTTTGTGATCGCTTATGCGAGCAGGTAATTTTATTCACGCCAGTGATCTCAGTGACTTCAGGGAGACTACTCAGTGGTTTGCCAACTTGAGGCTGCCATGTGTAAATTGTGGCTGCTGGAAGTTTTATAATTATGTATTTTTAAATTAAATATTGCATATCAAAAATATAAATTATATTTCTCCAGAACCAAAGAATAATATGATACATGAAGTTACTCAGATGAAGGTGCTAGAGTTGCAGGAAGAACTGTCATCTTATTTTCTAAGTGACATCAATTTGTGTGGCTAACATTTTAGTAATAAAAAGCAAAATGTAAATACGTAGCCTGCTGTGAAGGGAAGTCTACGGTTTCAATGAACACTGCAGGATCTACTCATAAATATTCATTAAACAGTGCCTTACTGAAAATGAAATTTAAGTACTTAAGGTAATGGAATAAAAGTAGTTGAGAAGCTCTTTCAGACATGTTCGAAAACAGGACAGGAAAGAGATAGGGTAAGTAGGATAAAGTTTATGACTTGCTTTTTTGTCTTAAAAAGTAGAATAAAAGCACCATAGGGTTTATAGCACTGAAATGCCTTGCCCTACAGCTAGGGGAGACCACATTAGCTTTTGTTGGAAAAAGTAGAACTTCCACCTCCCTGAACACCTGTGTTCAGTTACATCCTTCCACAGCATTATGGTGTCAGGATTTTTACTTCTTTGCATCAAGAAAAGTATGTGAAGTGTTGTATAACTCATCGTTCAGAAACGGCAAGGTTGTTTGCCCAGAAAAAGAACAGCAAAGTTGCTCCTACTTTTCCTTTTTTTACTTTTATTAAGACCCCCAGAAATAGCAGTTCAAGAAGAGGACGAATAAAATAGGCTCCACTGCAGATGGAAGTGATTATGACACTTCATTTTCTTCACATGACAGTAATTACGTCTCTTCACACCATTGCTTTCCAGCACAAGGGTGATGCATACTGAGGATGCTTCATTCTATGAGTAAGCCTGTGACTGGTTAGTATGAAATGAGGGAGGGAAATGCTTATATGAGTTGAATTGCTCCTGCACGGCTCCCTCAAAGTCAGTGACAGTTTGTGCTCATCCCACCTAGTTTGAGGTGCTTTACTGAGGCATCCAGATTAGAAGCTTGGTTGCCCCGATCTGACCATGTGTCCAGCAGAAAGGAAGCGAGCCCAAGCCACCTGGGGCTGCTATTCTCTTTCCATCAACTACACAGGGAGACTGTGGCAACTGTGCTCCAGTGTTTGATGACTCAGTGTTGAAAGTGGCCATTAATGCCTGTAGGCATAATGCATTTACTGTATCTCAGGGTATGCTGCATATTTAACCAGATGGCATTTCTGAAAGTTTTGACAGGATCCTGAGTTAGCCATAGCTAGTTTAGAATCACAGATGTTGAAATTATTAGAATAAATTAAATCAGGTAGCAGCCATCGTCTTTTCCCCATCTCTCAAAAAGAGTATTACTGATTTTTGAAGTCATCTTTTCGTCATTGATTTGTTTACCTGCAGAGCTGCCATTCTAGCTTACTTGTTGATTGTAGCATTCTAGCTAAAGTTTCTAAATTGCCATTCTCAGCTGAAGATGTATCACAAGATTTAAACAAATGACCTTTATGGTGTAATAACATCCCTCAGCCATCAGGAATTAGTGTGTTGCATCTATCATTCCTGTAGGCCTTAAGGTATGTGCCTAGTTCTGCAGTGCCGCTCCTGTAACAACATTACAGCCTTGAGAGAGACACTTCTCTCTTTAGTGCAGTTATCACTGAAATTGGTACTCTTGTTTCAGAGTTGTTATTACCATCATGTGTTATGTAGGTGATAGAATAACAAGATGTATTTTTGAACTAGCTATATTTTTATTGACCTTATTTTTACTGTGTTTTTCCACTGAAGTTCTTATTTACCCTAATTGTTACTGTGTGAATAATCTTGTTTAGATTAAGCAAGAAAGCCAAAGGCTTGAGAACTTAGAACTGAGGCTTTGCAAAAATAATTAAAACATTATATAAAATTGCTGTACGCGGTAGGATATTTTGGTACGCTAGAAACTTAACTCAATTGGAAAGAGAAATATGTACTTACTGGTTCAAAGAACAATTAGGTGCTTCTAATAACGCACTTGCAAAACTTTACATGCTGTAGCTAATAAAAAGGAATTTACTTTTCCAAGCAGTTGTAAATTAAAGAAATGCTGCTTTTATCTGCAACAATTTACAATGTATACAGTAATAGAAAATAATGATTCACAATGAGAACTTCGAAGTGTCTGATTTAGGCCTCTAATTTTCAAGTCGAGAGGATTTAGCATTCACAAATGAAAATATTAGTTTGTGTAGACTGATCTAAGTTAATTAAGGTACACAAACACTAGGATGATATCGGCAAGCCTTGTGATTGTCGTTGTTCCTTAATAGAGGTGTGATGTTGGCAAGGAATACTGAAATGAATGTTGCCAGAAGTTGTTGCTTATGCCTTACCTGGGAAAGCACTGTTAAAATTGGGAGTAATTTTGTGGGGGAAAGAAGTGATGGAATTCTACAAGCTCTGACTAATTGGAAGAGAAACTAGAAATGTTGCATCAATGTTTGTCATAAATGACCAGCTGAAAAAAACCTGAATGTGCTGATCCAGACCATTCTGGCATGTTAGTTTAGATCATAACAGTGCATCCTCTGTGTGTTAAGGGCAGCACAAAAGGATGAGATAACATTTTTGAAGACACAGGCTGGTGCTGGGCTTTGTGAAGTGGCATGGTAAAAAGGTCTCGTCCTACAGTGCATAAAATAAGGAGCATTGCTCTCCCAGTACTTGCAGGGTGCCCATCTCATCATCTTCAGGATGAAAGCCACATGTGGGTAGGCCAACCATTCCCTTACCCTTGTGTTGTTTTCCCATATCAGTTACACAGCCCTACTTATAAGAATTGTTAAGTATAATTCTCTTCTTTGCAATAGCTATGCCCACTCACTGCTTCTGCACTCTCGGGTGTGCTGTAGGAGGTGTTATATCTCTAGCTAAGTAGGTTTTTGAAATTCACTCACTGCCTCTTAGTGATCCCTGTTGTACTAGTCACCTCTGCTACCATCCCCTTAGTTAACTTGCTAGAGTCTGGATTTAAATCAAAACTTGTGAAATGCTTCAGTGAGTTCACATCAAATTTCGTAACCCAAGAGTTGTATATCATACAATTTGAGGACCTGCTTTTCTGAAAGGATACTAGTCAGTTCTTTCACTTCACAGTGAAATTTTTTTCAATAATTTATGTAATCTTTGAGCTTGAAGGAAGAGAACACTAAGAATAAAGTACACCTATGGATTCATCACACAGACTGAACAGTCAAAAGCAGTCAGAAACATCAAAGGACAGTCTTATTTACAGCTAAAGCTGATTTCAGGACAGTTAGACTGCCGGTGACATTATTGGTATGTTTACTTGAATCTGAAATGTAGATGTTACTTAGTTTGAGAACATATTATCTGTCAATGTGTGAGCATCAACAACATTGTGATTTGCATTCAAGTGAAAGGAAGACCAAACAAAGAAAGAGTGAATCACCTTAAAACCAGGGGAGAATGACAGTGGAAAAATGTGGATAAATATCTATAACAATAGCAGAACTCAAAGAGAGGTATCCCATTGACAATAGTATTATGTTTTTATTTCCACAAGAGAATAAGAATGCAGTTCTAAAATTGGACCAGCCATTAAAAGGGATTGGACGCTCATTTGGCTAAAAGATGACTGGACTTAATGCTCTGTGGCTTCTCCAAAAAGTGCAAAACCTTGTGTTTTGCTTAATAGTGCTCCATTTGTGTTTTGTTTGGAAACCAGATGAGGGGGAAAAAAAGGCCACATGCCTCCCACTGATGGTAGAAATGTTACTTCATGTCAGTCTTCTGGAAAGCACCTGCTAAAGCTATCAAACCCCTGCATCAAAAAATGAGGTTTACCTGCAGTCAGTCCACGCAAAGGACTGGCCGCCTGCCTCTGCCATGTGGGAGGTCTCCAGGGCTCTGCAGAAACAACTTGACCAGAATATGCTGCATTTGCAGCTCCCTTTCATTTCTAATGTTGCAGTTCATCAGTGTGAAAACCTGTAGCTGTTGCAGCTATTAAATGTGTACCTCTTACAGCCATTCTCTAAAAAGGTTCAGTACATCTGTAAAATAGAAAAATATACAACACTAATAACTAGAAATCTTTTAAAAGTCTGGGCAAAAAACAGCAATGCAGGACTTGGTTTTGCTTATATAAAATTTGATTGAGGGGATACATTTCAGATGTAATGCCTAATATAAATCTAATGTTTGTGTTCATAAGAAAATGCTAATTAACAAGGTGGGTTAACTCTCTGCATCTCTTCTTTGATTATCAGGAGAATGAAATGAAGTAGCTCTTAGTATGTTCTCATCCATTTACACTTATCTCTCTGGCTAAAATTATTCATTGATCACTAATCACTGGTAGTTGTTTACACACAACAGTGTTCACATGTAGCATGCAGCATATTGAGGATTATTGCTATAACAGGAGCTAATCAATGAAAACCACTCATGACTCTTAATGAGATGATAGTGAAAGGTTTTTCTTTTGTTTACTGCAGCGATAGATTTGTCAAAACAGACATAGCTGTTCACAGCCAGCAGGAAAATGGTTTTCAGCATTAGATCGTAGACACCATTTTTCTCTTTCTCTATAATAATATTAAAGTTGAAAAACGATTATTCCGGTCCCCCTTTATTAAACAAGCTATTACAAAGCAAGTGAAGGATTTCTGCACCTTCAATTTTCCACCTAATAATAGTAAAATATATCCATTGTTGCCCTGACAATATTAATGCTATTTTTTTTTTTTTTCCCCCAATGCCTAAAGCAACGGGTCTCACCATTTTCTTTGCCAGCCTGAAACAAATTGTGGCTTTAGATTTTTAATATTAAAGACAGAGTTTTTTACTGGGTTTCGCTGTATTTAGTTAATTCACAGGCTTGATATTCACCAGTAGTCTTGACGTAGAAGTTAACTAAATCTTAGGTCTTTGGATTATTCTTGATAATACCAATATTTTGCACTGAGACACATCTATTAACTCTAGAACTCCAAAATACCTTAAAATAAATGTGTCAGATATTAGACATTTAGGTAGAGTTAATGCCATTGGCCTACATTTTTTTTCTAGTTTATCATGCCGTGTTTCTGCCATTAAAGCTTCAGACGCCCTGGCTCTGGTATTTTCGGAGGTGCTGTGTTCTTAAAGCTCTTCTGATTTATTAGAGAACAGTGAATTCAGAACCCCTAAAAATAGATGAATAAAGTTTTGGCTTTGGGGCATGTTCATTTTTGCAATCAGAAATAGGATGGGGAAATAGTCCTTCCTAGGCATGTGCTCTGAATGTCAGGCCACAGCCATAGGCTCACTCTGTTTTGTCTCCAAACAGTAGGAAATCTAAGATGGAGTGATCTTCATTGGAAGGTCCTTTAGATAATTCTTTTTAATAATTTGTGCTGAAAACATTCCAAATGCAAAAAGAAGCTAAAACTTCTTAGATTATGCAGATTCAAAGAGACTTTGGGGACATCCATTAATATTTGCATGCTGGATAGTTTGGTGTGCTGCTTCAATTATCGGGAGCTTGATCACTGTGTGTAATCATAATTTGTTCATAAAACTACCCAGGCCTGTCAGCACACTGCCTGAAATTAAGCTTCTTCTGCTTGTGCAGAGCTTATGAAAAATTGAATGGCAGTTCATTTTCACAAAACATGACAAACATAAAAGAAATTATGAATTAATTTTAAACCCTGCTTAGCAGAGTCTTATCAATTTGATGGAGCCCTTTGTCTTACAGAAGTCTGGCATCAGAGCTGATATGCTTAATTAGTATCAAGCATCTCAAAATGTCTGTGACTGACAGGTTAGATCATTTGGTGTCCTCCCCCAACCTCCCCATGAATTGCAGTTTAAAATCTAACAGTTTTAGTTAGGGAAGCTGACTAACATAACTTTCACACCTTTACATCAAATTAAACACATGAAAATGGGATTGCTATTACAGATGAACCAAAGACTGGCACAACCCATGAAATCCAAGATGAAAATCACATTTGCTGCTGTGGAGTCTCTTTAGATCTGAGATTACAGTGTTCTGGACTGGGAATATACCTCTGATTTGAATGTGAACTTAATATGTTTTGATTCAGCAGTTGGAAAATTCTGGCACAAACAATCAAGAGCTTCAAGTAGGTTACTGGATACATCCAGTAAACACTTCGGAGGGTTTACAAATTCAAGAGTGTTTCTTTTATTCAAAAATTCTGCCTGGATGCAAAGGGTGCCTGATATCAATAGGACTTGAAAGTAATAGGTATCTTATACAGTTAATCTCCAAATAATTTTTTTCATGAAGTGTACCAAGGTAGGGGTGTCACTAGTGTGAAAATAAGGATTTGAGTCTCAAGGTTTAGTTAAAAGGTATTAATAGATATTGTCTGTCTCGTAGAGAAAGGGGGGGGGAAGTAAAATAATATTACTTAAGGATGTTAGAGATAATTGCCTAGATTCTCCTTTTTTCTCATTGAAGCCTTGTAATTAATTGCACTGATTTCCCCAAGGTAATTCCTGAACTGTGATCGTGTAACAGGAGCATGACTTGACCTATAGAATTGTAGGATAAGTTTAAAATCTTTAAACATGTCCTGTCCCTTCATATTTTTAGCAACATCTAGAGAAAATTCAGAAAATATTGCATAAAGTTATGCTCATGGAAGAGCTATTAAAGATGTTCAGTTGAATTTGGACTGTAAAATCTTCTGTAGACCCAAGTTTATCTTAAATTTAACCATGTGGCAATCAAACTGCACTTGAGTTTTGGATGCAGATTCTTGCCTGGTATTGCTCAGCTAATCACAATGATGTTGAACTTCCAGTATTTGCTATGTTATGAATCTTTCAATAAATTCTTTTTGTTCAATTCTTTGATATTTCCTGGACTTTCAGTAGGGTTCGGCTGTGCTTCGTGTTGTTTGCTCCTACTGGCAGGTTTCACATTGGAGTTACTGGGGTAATTTGCTGAGGAAGGAGGACAAGTTTAGGCCTATTTCACGTATTTCTTTTTCATGTGCAAAGAGAGGGAGAAAGAATGAAATTGCCCTCAAGTACTTGAAAGGAGAAATAAGGTAATCTCTTTTTTTTTTCCTCCTCAGCTCTGCAAGACTGTGGTTTTTTCTTTTTTTTCTTTTTTTTTTTTTCCTTTTCATTTCGCTTTTCCAAGAGCCTCCTGGCTCTGAGAGTCTCTCAGATCAACTTATGTTCAGATTGCACTGGTACAAATGGTTACAGTTTATACACCTGCAATGGGAGTCAGGACTTTGAACAGACACTGTAATAGTTATGATCATGCTAAGGATTATGCTGAATTGATATCTCATAAGTAAGTTATTCTACTATCCTAGCTTTTCATAAACTTTCTGTAACTTCCATAGTGTACTACTTCTGTGTGTACTTTGGATATTCAGTTGCACCTACTGTGGTCTTTACCTTCTTGCCTAGGTAATAATGGACCTCGGATAAGCGACTTCTCTGCATTCCAGGTTGATCTTTTATCTTCTTTGTAGGCACTTCATATCTGTTTTGTCCATTCTGGGGTGTATCTAAGTTTTCTTCTGCTCTTAAAGTGAAAATACTGTAAACTGGAGGAGCACAACCTGTTTCAAGAAACCTGGATTCTCTCAGTGGAAGAATATTTTTATGCTGGTAACTCTGCTTTCCCCGGAGGAACCTCAGCTCAACTGTAAACTCAGTTGTCACTGCTTGTCTTCATTTCTCATCATTTGTAGAACTACTGTACTGTAAAAGTAATTTCTGAAATATCATTACAGATTAAGACAAAGGTTTTTCTTTTTGTATTATATAGCTGAGAGAGCTTTGGTATGTCTAAGAAACACGTTAGTGTCAGGGGAAAAATGTTTTTTACTTACCTTACATTTCAAATGTAATAGCTACTAAAACTATTTACTCATTATGTAGTTACCAGCATAAAAGCCTCTCAAAAATGTATCACTGGTAATGAGCATACTGCCTTTTTTTTTTAATGACATGACAAGAAATGCACCTAATGAGGCACAACTAGGCAAATCAGTAGAAAGTGCAAGTTCAGTCCATGTGCTCAGTGTTAAAAATGGAGTCACTCCTTCCTCATCTCAGGACTTTGATTTCCAGTGTCATTGTAGGGATGGGTCCTGCATGTGTTCTTGAACTCTGAATCTTTGAAAATTTGCTATTCTACATTTTTAGGGGTTTTTATTTGCCTTTATACGTTAAAAACTGCTAGAATCATATGATAGCAAAACCATTTTATTTCTGTCAGGCATACGGAATGAAGAAGTTGAACTTTTCACACGTATCATTATGAAACATTTGTTACATTCTCAAGGTCATTACGGAAGCTTCATACCGTCTTACACAAGCTCACACATCTGAACTCAGTGGGGATGGTTCCTTTTTTGACAGGAAAAGATTGAATTTGACTATATTTGCAGGTTTCCTTGATTCTATAGAAATGCTCTGCTAAAAGTGGTTTGTTTTTCCTGCGTCTCTGCAGTAAATGGCATGCTTCAGAGTAGTGGTGGGCACTCTAAAATGGTCAGTCTGATGTTTATTATCATTTTGTATGATCTTGAGTGGCATGTGATTAAAGGGATGATTTTGAAGTTTCACTCTGCAGCTTTGTTAATGTACCTGGCAATTTTCAAGTGGTGCTAGTGTAGGAGTGGTGGAGTGGGTGTTTTATACCCCTAATAGAGTAAACCTCTAATGAGTAGTCCTTTTCCATCTACCTAGTGCTATATGCAGTTCAACCTTTTAGGGGAAGATAGAGAACTTGATGCAAGCTTAATATCCAGCTACAAAAACTGGGGTCTTCAGTGCTACCTTGAGTTCCCTTTTTGCATTTTAGCACTCTTGGACATTAACCAGAAAATGTGATAAACTAAACTTTCCCTCAGATTATTTACTTTGATTTCTGAGTCCTATGCCTATTAACCTAAGGGTGCTTAAGTTATACTCCTAGAAATGCCTGCCAGTCTTGGCCTCAGCAGGAACATTTTATTCCAATCTCTAAACAGTCAATTTGCCCTGAAAATGGAGCTTCTGTACTAAACAACAGGGAGTAGAAGAGGGCAGGACAATTGCACAGAGCAAGAGACTTGAAGCACCTGGCAAATATTTGGTTATGCAGTTCTTCCCACAGGAATGTAATCAGCTCCCTTCTCCCACCATCTGGAAGACACAGCATTTTTGCCAGCAGAGGAACTTGTTCTGCAGTCCCCATCCTGCCTGCCTCCTGTTCTTTTCTCCTCAAAGAGCATTTTCTCCCTTTCTGACTTCTCAGGCTGATCCAGAATCCCATGTGAAAAAGTCAATGGAGGTGGGAGTATTGTGGGATAGATATTTCTCAATTTTGTCCAAAGAACATGGAAAGAAATTACATTCTGCTCAAGCTTTTTCCAGCATTGAGAGCATTAAATGTGCTGACCTGTGGAAAATAATAGTCGATATTGTCTTGAAATGAAGCTGTGTTTTTTGTTATTCCAAATCATATTTGAACAGCTTCCAAATGATTTGGTAGAATTTCACGGATACAGCTGAAACAGAATGTGGTACAATAGCTTGGGGCTTATTTTGTTTTGTTTTCCCATCAGCTCTTACCCAGAATTTCTCAGCAATGGAAATTGTGGTTCCGTTTGAAACTGGGCTTGCTAGTGTGTCAAAGACATGAGTCTTTGTAACGCAGGCATTAGTGATATGCATTAATGCGTCTTTAAGTCTACTGATCTGTTGCTAGTGATCAGAAATAGGCCTTGATTCTTGGTTCAAAGAGTTGATTAGAGGCATTAGTCCCACAGCATTAGTTTTGAGACTTTCTTGTTGCATGTAGTAGGTGTTTTACTTATATCTTTAATTATTTAAAAAAAAATAAAATTAAGTTATCATTTCTAGTTGTTTATGGTGGAGTACTTTAAACATACATAATGTTTTCTCTTCTGTCCCTTAGGTTAGGTGGGCTCTATGTAGCTAGCAGATTCTCATTATTGTTTTCTAACAGTAGTCATGCAAGTGTGTTGCAAAGGACATTTAAATGTACACCCCCAGGGTAAGTGTGTTGTAGCTGCAGTGTTGCAGGATCTGTCTGTGACTGCAGGAGAACTCTTTTCTTCTGATTACATGACTGGAAACAAAAAGGCCATAAAGATATTAAACATTCTCATGGTTTAGCCTGTAGCCTCTCTGAAATGGGTGGTCACAGTTACCTTTTGCCATCCAAGCTGGTTAAGTGAATGACAGGGATAGGATGGAGAGCATGAAAGTTTGTAGTGATGATGCTGTGAATGTTAATGTCAGAGTTAATATTACAGCAACCTGGTTAGAAGTCAAGTAAAGAGCAAGCCCCTCAGCTATTATGACAGCCAGTTAAACAAGGTATGAAAGATGTGAAACATTGTAGCAAACTAAAGAAAAAAAATGCAGTTATTTAAAGGAATTTAATTAAAATGTTTCCCATAATAAAAATGCATGCATCTTTAATAATCATGAAAACTGTTTCCTTTGCTTGTTCTTCATTTTGAACACCAGTTCTCACTTACAGAATTTTCATATATAGGACTGAGTATATGTGATAATCAACAATGGCTCAGATGCACAAAGCTGATGTTAAAATATTAATATTGCAAAGTCAAACAGTCTTTTCTTGGGGGGAAAAAAAAAAAAGGCATTTACTCCAGAGCAATGCTTGATTGAAGCAATGTTGTTCAAACTTGTCCTTTTATCCATAAATAATAGATTTTAAAAATGAAAGGACAACTTTGTGAATTGTTAAGACCAAGAAATATTCAAAGACTCAAACTGCAAATAAAGCGTTATTTAAAATAGTTAATTAGATGTTGGTTCTGGGAATTTTTGTTTCTAATCTTCATTCTTACATTGCTCTCTGGGCCAGTTAGTTCTTAGGGAAGATTATTTATTTTCGTAGTAGTGAGGAACTGAATCATTTGTGTTTGAGCATTTACCAAAGAAATGCTGGGCAAATCACTTAATATCTTATTTGTAATATTTCCACTTCATAGGGAGGATAGAGGTGGATCTCTAAGATGGGACTGGAAATCAGACAAAACAAGACCAACAGATGCTCAAATTGTCAAGCCTAAACTGGCTAAATCTTGAAGGTGTAATACTGAGATCCCAAAGTCAGCATCATCTGCCAGAGATGTTGCTGGTTTACGCGGCCATTTGTCTCGCACAAAGAGAAAATAGAGGGGAACTGAATGCAGTTTCAGTTAACTTATTATTCTGTAGTTTGAGACATTTCATGTAAGTATCCAAGTCACAATGTCCTGAAGTTCTTTCTCATCAGTTCTGAACATAGTTTTTATAAATCAAGTCTTCCTGTGCATGTTATTTTGGTTTGGTGTGCTATTTTTAACCTCCCTTGCTGCAATAATGTCTAAGTGATGAAACTGAGACATGTTTGAGTACTCTGTGGGATGCAAGACATAAGCACGTCAGCTCTTCATTACTGCTGAGACCAGTTTTACAATCGCTGCCCTGAAAACCAAATAGACAACATGCTTTTGAACTTTCTTCCCTCCTACAAGTTGCTCAACACCTCATTTAAACAATGTATCATGTCTCCTGGTTCATCTCCCCTTACAGAAAGGAGAATTAACTGCAGAATCAGTAAGAGCCCAGCTGGCTGATGCAGAAGGGGCACTGTTCCCCCAGTCATGCCTACCCTCCTGCTGCGAAACATCACACATCGGTGAATTGTGTGGATTTAATGGCATTCTTGAAAACTGCATCAGAAATAGAAAATGACGTAGAAATTATGTTTAAGCTAGTCCTTTTTTTTTTTTCTTTTTTAAACCAACTGGGTCAAAAAATTTTGCTAGTGAGGTGACAATGGTGAAGCAATATTTGCCTGATGCAAAGACTTTAAAATGCTTACCTTTTATTTTAAAAAAAGATTTTGAGGAATGATCCTTTCAAAAAGATTTGTTAGATATGTATCTTAATCATATAAAAATCTAGATGCAAAAATATAAACTTTCACTAAGTCATACTCTTAGGTAACTAGTGGACAATGGATAGATTACTTGGACTTAAACGTCTAGCCTTCTTAGTTTTGAAAAACTGACTGACATATTTCAGAATATATATGTTTGTCTTCACTGAAATAACTGTGTTAGAAGAATTTTTAAGGAAGTTTCTGATGCAGAAATATGAAGCACAGCAACAAGAGTGGGGGAGAAGTAACAGAAATTGCCACAGTGAATTTAAAAGACTGCATGGTAGGTTTAGAATTAGCAATAGCATTAATAATGTTTTGCATTACTGCATCAATTACCTGGTTCACTGTGCCATTGAAGAAAGGGATCTAATAAATTCCATCTCTTGCTGTTGAAGGATATTAGCCATCCGTTTATTGAGAAGTTTTAATTTGCATAGACATGAAATGATGTTTGACCCAAGTGCCTGTTGAATGCAAACCAATAAGAAATATGTATCTATATCCAGCTGCAATTTTAAGAATCTTTCCAGAAAAAAACTTAAGTGAAATCTTTTGATGTCTGTAGTTTGATTTACATGATATAACAAATCTACATGTATATTCTAAAATTTACAGAGCAATTAAGACTTTCTTTTTTCCTCTGCCTCTTGGATTCAGGTTGAGACAGGAAATGCAAAGTGTGCTCTTCAAAATATTAATGTAGAGGCTGCTACATGTCCTTTTAAAAATGAAGTGACATTGGTAAACAGATGAGGAGGCTTTCAAAGAAGACTGAAGTTTAGTTATTTGAATTTATTGTAACCTATTGTTATTACAATCATGTATGAGATAAGGGATGAATTTTTATCAAAAGACATTAATGCACTGAAATTCTGTAGGAATTTGGAGTTCCATGTGCAGATCCATGTGAGATGAAGAATGGTGCACAGAGAGCCTGTTTGACACTTAACCGCAAAATCCAGTTATTAGTGTTTCTGGGTGCTGCTGGAATGGAAATATTATACAAACCTGATCTGACCCCATAGCCTGAGCCATCCATTATAATATGTGCAAGGATGTTACTATGTTTTGGTCTTTTTACTTGAGTAAAAGTTTTCATTATAAATCAGAGAAAATATAAATATTGCTAAAATAACTTTCTGTATTCCAGTCAGTCCCAAGAATGATCACCAAGAAATTTGATTAAAAGAATCAGAGCTGTGCTATAATGGCGGTTTGCTCCAGTGTGATAGAGCCTTTATTAAAATTCCAATTAAAAATCACCAAGAGGAAGGCTGCTGTTTGCGCTACTTGTCCTGAAAGCCACAGGCATCTGTGTCCATTGGAAGGGTTTTTTTGCTTGTTAATTATATTCACATTTTGTAGCACCAATATCTAGAAAGGTATAGAATCAGGATCAGGGCTTGGGGGCTCCTGGATAAATTGTTGGTTTCTGTAATGGTGTTTGGACTGTGTATATGCAAGAGTGAGTTAATGTATTTAACAGGAATTTGTGTCCTTTCATATGTGAAAGGATTAAAATGACAATAGTGTATCTCAGCGACCACTTACGTGTATTTGAGTTGTTTGTAAAGGATATTTTTACTTTGAATGACCCTATAAACATTAATGAAGCCAGGCTGTATTTTCTTGAGATTCTTGCAAAGTTAATATTTGAAGAAGTTGTGTGTGAAGTATTGTAATGGAGAAGCAATGTGACTGTAATTTTTAAAAGGTGTAAATATTGTATAAGGTTTGTAGCCAGTGGATACTACTAACAAATGCGCATCCATGGGCGGCTGGAGATAAGTGTATGAGAGGCTAGTTGGAGGAAAAACTCTGATCCTAAAAAGTACTATCAGGCATTTGTTTCTGATCTAGTGTCCTAGA
This sequence comes from Strix aluco, assembly GCF_031877795.1. Classification (NCBI taxonomy): domain Eukaryota; kingdom Metazoa; phylum Chordata; class Aves; order Strigiformes; family Strigidae; genus Strix; species Strix aluco. The sequence continues at coordinate 24,775,754 of NC_133939.1, read as the reverse complement.
AACCAAAGGGATTAGGAGTATGATTGCAGCGTTTTAGGATTTGTTCATCAGAATATTTATAAGATATTAATAGTAAGAAATATTAAATTTATAACTCATGGTTTATATTTAATGAGGATACAGCACTTCATATGGGACCTCAAATTATTTTCTAGCACCACTCAGGAAGATGCATCTAGCTTAAGATCAGGAGTATAATAGCTTCTTCCTCATTTGTTTTCACACAAACCCACTTGTCTGTAGAAGTCCTGAACGGCCCCATATTTGCTTGTCCCATGACCAGATGAGATTGCTAATAAAACTAATTTTCTGAAAGGAACCACAGATATTTTGGCAACTACATACCTCCCAATATCCAGCGTGGATTGGGTATCACTGAGTCACATCATAAGGAGTGTAAGCCCAGGCAGCATCTTCAGGTGATGTTACACAAGCTTTTGCACAGGCCATGGGGCTCTGGACCTTTGACTCTGCCACTTCTCGGTGATTCCTGTGACACGTGCTGTGACCAAACACACAAAGCTGTGCTCTCTGGACAGTTGCGCTGGCTTGGCATGCTGCCATGCACGCTCTCGACCTACACCCATCACAGGACACCACCGCTCCGCTTCCACCAGCCAAGGGGAGCTTGCAACCGAGGAAGGGTGCTGCACGGACACTGGTGCTGTTATTTCTAATCTTCACTGTGACTAAGTGCACAAATCCCTTGATGGCTTTAATGAAGTTTACAGCAGTTACTTAACGTTATACACAGTGCTTGCTGTAGGTGGCAACGGTAAGATTTGCTGAATTCACAGGTTTATGAAGTGTAGCACTGGAACAGCTTAAGGCTTCATCAGTTCTAGTTCTGCCATTAAGCATTGCCACAATCTGCAAAATGAATATGGATGACATCTGAGAAGGTTATGCTAATTAGTTTAGTTGAAGTCATTCCATGGCTTAGGTTGTGTAAATTAATATTTTTAACTCTAATGGGAGGAACAATTGAAAGCAGCTCTAAAATCGAAGCATCATAAAATGATACTGCTAGCCTGTAAATGTGGGTCCATATGATGATAATATGACGTTATTCTAAATATCTCTTGAATGAAAGATATGCAGAATAAGTCTAATATATAACTTTTAGGTTTTAGTTTTTCATACTTATATGCATTTGTTGTACTACTCTACAAGTAAAAGGTAGTAATTCATAAAAGTAGTACAAGAATTTGAACGTTGTGAACTTAGAAATTTTAGAAATTAAATTTTGTCTTTTTGGCTTTGAAATTAGGTCTTTTAGAATGATACATGCAGAACCAATTAATTATTTCAAGGCTTTTTTTTCTATTTCAGTACAGGTGATCTCAGTTGGGCTGGTCTCTATCTGCAAGATTAAAACTACCATGCATATCTTTGAGTGTGAGATATTTATATACTGGTTTTCTGCTGTATCATGTGAAAGCCCCAAGTTAACTTTGTTTTCTCCACAGAGAAGCTATTCTTCCTTTAGTTGAATGTTATGCTCATGTATATTTGTTAGAGGTATTTTGGACTTTCCAGCCATCTCTTATACAGCATCTGGGGGAAAATCTCTTACAGAGCATCTGGGGGAAAAAAAGCAGAAGCTTTCCCCCCTGCCCCCCCTTAGGAAGCCCCTTAATCACTGAAATTGCTAAGAATTTTATTGAAGAAGGGAAAATGTTTATCATTCTATGTATATCTTAAAATTTTGGAGCCACACTGCGACAGTGTGCAGCATCTGTAGATTTTGAAATTACAATAAGAAGTTATGATGCTGAAAAGAATTTAAATGTAGGAATGGAACAAATAGAATTAGGCTAAATTGAAAATTCTAGTTATTTTGTTCTATGCCCCATGATTTCACTCATCATAACACTAAGAGACCTAAACATGCATCAAGGACCCACTATTATAAAGAGCTGTCTAAATGTCTAAGACAGCAATTGTGCCAGGATATATTTCAATATCATTGAAGATGTGATTGTAGCATATTTAGACGTACCTCTGTATTATTTATGAGTGATGGCAGTAATGATGGAACAACTGAAGTTTCACTTAAGATTTTTGGAAAAACACTGTGAAACTTAAGATGAATTAGTTGGCCAATTTGTGCTACGTCATCACCACTGAATTGCTACCTAAAGGAGTTCTGTTAAAGGTGGTTCAGGTATGTCAGCCTTAACCCACGTGCCCTTGTAGATTCAGAGAAAGAAGAGATTTCACGTGGAATTTGAAATCTTATTCAGACAAAATTTCAGTTGTGTACATGATTACCCAATAATAACCACAAAAGTGATTGGGGATACAACCCTGAGGAGCTGCACAGAGAAGCCTTCTGAAGGAGGGATCAGGCTGGCAGGAGGAGAACCATGGCAGAATAGATTAAAAGAAGCAAAGGACTTTTTATGAAGTCATTATTATGTTTTAAAAGTTCTTGTTTAATCACTGTAGCAGCTACTGTAAAAACACATATGTAAGCCATAACACTACTGACTGGGGGTTTAGCAAGTAAATCTGTGTAATCCTCTAAGGACTTCTGTACTACATTGCCGCTTGCTGAGCCACTTACGCTTTCATACATGTTTTGTAGATAAAGATACGTAAGAACTGGTGAGTTCAGAGAGAACTCATAAATAGAATTTCAGTCTTTGGCAAGTTGTTCCACCCAGGGCTGTACTGTAGCTTTAAACCTTGAACACTGGGTATGAATTATTTTATAGGCATAGTTTAAAGAATTTATTGAACTGAACCTTTCAGAAGTAGCCTAATGCAAGAAGGGTTTAGCTACCTAAAACAATATGATAGCCCCATGTGAACTTTGATTTCATTTTTTTTATCTCGGGTTTTTGACGTGTTTCACCCTGGCTTAAACCATTGTTTTAAGGGCAGTGACTGTCAGTGTATGTCTTTTCCGTACTCATGTTTGTGAGGATGAGTGTCTGTTAGGTTAACAGACATAACCTGTGTAGTCTAACACAGAAATGTTTATCTCTGTAAAAGGCAACCTGGTAGGATTTTTTTTGTCAAAAAAAAAAAAAAATTTGTCCATTTTTCTTTTTGATTTGGTAAATGGCTTGCTTGGATTGAGTTTCTAATTAATCTTGTTTTTATATTGGGATGTTTATTTCGCAGGGAGATTATTTCCGGTAATGCATCTCAGATAAACAGGCGACAGCAAAACACAGACAAATCCATCACTAATTCTGGCATTATCAATCCCTTTTTAAGCTAATGCACAAAATCTCCAAAGACAAACATTTAACTCTGTTCAATGTGTTACTGTATGTCAACTGTTGATAGAGAGGTTTTTTAATGATTTTGGATGTGTCATGCTCACTTAGAATTCTCTAGCGTTTCCATTGATAAATACCAAGGCATAACTGTCATTTGCATGAATGGAAGCTGTAATTATAAATGTACTTATGGCCTGTGTTGAAGTCAGGAATGTAAAGAGGGATGTCTGCTAATATAGAAATATAAATAACAGTTATAAATGTTCACTCTTTAGCATGGAAATTATATTTCAGACCATTTGATGTGTTTTGTTTTTTTAAATAATAGTATTAGGAGGCTGAATTTTTAATATTTACTATGTTGCAATTAAATTGTTGATCATATAAATAAGTTTGGCAGGAGTAGTGTATCCATTTATCAAACATGAGAAACAAGTGTGAGAATTGACTTGGCAAATTTAAGATTTAAAGTATAATGAAGACCAGCACCATTGGAGAGGAGCCTGCACCTCCTTAGGGCTGTATCCTCAATCACTTCTTTTATGGTTATCTTTAGATAAACTCATATAGTTTAGGAAAGATACTGTTGTACTCAAAACCTGAAGTAACTTTTGAGCTGATCAAAAGTTGCAGTTTGCTTTCCACTGGAAATTAAAAAAAAATTTAAAAATTATCCACATTTCATTATGAAATGAAATTATCTAAATGTTACCCACCTATTTTAGATCATTTTGTAATTAAATTGATCCTAAAAGCCAGCAGCAAGTATGTTGTGATCTCCTTAGTGCTTGGGTCCTCTTCCTATGGGACTGGACACAGTGGAAGCCATAGCCAAGGTAGAAATCCTTTTGTCAGGGATAAACAGTCAGCTGAAAGGCTCTCAGCTTTCCATTTCTGTGGTGGGTGTCTCTGTTCTGTGGTGGGTGTCTCTGATATGTTTGGAGACTTGCAACCCACTAAATACTTGGCCTTCAGAAATGGAACTTGAGTGGTTTCATGTAAATTGGGATATGTTCCAGATAGATACGATCCAAGTATAAAAATATATTAATGTGCAATAATAAAAGCACCAAGCAAAATCTTAAGTTGGCAAGAAGACACTCAATTTCCATCCAGTTTATATTCGGTTGGATAGGAAATACTTAAATCTTTATCAGCCATCAAAATACATGGGCAGTTGGATGACTATAGGAGATGGTGAGATGCTCTGAGATGTCTTAATCTGTAACCTGTCCAAATGAACAGCTGTACCATGATACTTTCCCAAATGAAGCAATGGAGGTGTATCTGCCACTTGTTTTCCTGGCATTATTCAAGGGATTTACTAGGCTGGAGCAGCCCTTTAGCTAGCCCAAGGCTTCCGAAATACCCTAAGGCCATATAGATTTGACAAGTGCTTCTCTTTTTCTTAGTCACTGGAGAAGTAGGAGTGAATTATGGTTCCGGTCATGATCCAGAAAGATACTATGAACTAAGATATTTCCTCAAAATTTTTCCAACCCAGGTTACTCAAACACCTCATTAATGTCCTTCCACTGAAGAACACAGTGATTATTCCATTTAATTTCTAATTAATACTATTGAGGTGAGGCAATTGTCCAGTGAAAAATCTATTTCTTGAGTTAAATTTGATGAAAGGAACAAAATAGTGACACTATTTGAATATTCATTTTGGTTTTAGTATTGATTAATGTTATTCTGCTTTATATCAACAATGCTTTGCAAGTCCTATGAGTTTGTCATCTGTGTGGTCATAGTAGCTGCATTTAGCAGGCTACTTTTTAAAATGTACCTACTTTGATTTCTGTGATGTTCATGTTGTAAATTAACTATAATGAAATTGGCTAAATGAGTAACAGGTAGGATCTATTTTATAGCCAGATGATGTACTTTGTGTTCTGTATATTAAAGCTGGGACTGTGGTTAAGGTATTGTAATAAAATCCAATACCTATAAAAGGTGGGGTTTTTTTCCTCTCAAATAAATATTGTAAACAAAGGTCATGTAAAGATTTATTGTTTACCTAGCCTTCATATTGTCAGCATTGGGATTAATAATCCTCAGTTTTTATAGTGCTGCTAAAACATATTTTAACAAAAAATATGTATAGGCATTCTTTAAAGTAAGTTAAAAATAAACAGTCTGTTTACTATCCTATGACAACTCCAACTTAGTTTCCACTCCTGTGTTCAATACAGGCTTCCCCTTTTGGTTTTTTTTTTTTTTTTTTTTTTAGTGACAGTCAATGTGGTTTAAAATTTCTTCAGAGTGCATATTTTTGCTGGGCTTGTTTTACACAACCAAAATTACAGTAGTAATTTATCATGTGTTAACAATAAATTTATCTTTGGTGCCTAGACTCTTTGGATTAAATACTCTATTCGTAAACAAAAGAGATTCAGGGTCATTTTAATTAGAGATGAGGAACTGTATTACTGAACTGCAAAGTACTGTCTGAATCAAATTTGCGGTTCCTTGCAAGCTTCTCCCAAGAAGTTGTGGCTAAGAAACACCATCAAGTGTGTGGCTGCTTCAGAGCAGCTCCTCCTTTACCCTTTGTTGACATGTTCAAAAAGTAGAAAATACTGGTTTTTACCAATATTTTTAACAGATATCTGTGTGATTACAGTTTATTAAAGAGTGGACAGAGAAGTACTGGATGTTGTACAGAAGAATAAATTGCAGCCCCTTGGAAACACAGTGGTCGTATTGTCACTTGTGTTCGAAAAGCAGTTTTTGTGACTCAGATTGTTGGAACAATTCCTCAGAACTAAAAAATTACATTTCCAGTTTCCCAAATCCATTCTAAATGGTTAGATGCATGCCCTGGAAGTATAATTGATTGACACTAAGATCACTAAGCAAAGAGTGAGCTAACAGAATCAGATTAATGAAAACATATGGTAATTACAACTGTGAAGAAACAACTTAGAATTTATAATGTTGCCTTGGGGCAAATAATCAGATGTGTTATCAATGAACAATTAGAGTTGATAAAAGTTGTCTTGTATGTATAGGATTACCATGCATAGTTACAGATGTGTTCTAAATGAAAGATTTATTGGAAGTTTCCTGCCTAAAATATGCGTGACATGTAAACACATTGTTTATGATAACAAATAAAATCAAATCAATTCTTGCAGAATGCTTCATGGCAGAAGATCAAAGTTTATGTATGTTTTTCATTTATATTCTGTGAAAAATGAATTTCATGCCCTTTATTGCATTATATTAATCAGTTTCCCTAATATGTGTGTTATTAATGAATATTCCTGTAATGGCTGTCAGAATACTGGTATATTAATAACAGGAGTAAAAAATTAACTTTATGGCTATGACAACCTCTGCATTTTTCAAGAGCAGAAAAAAATCATATGTGACCAAATAGAAGTAGGAAATACCTACCACACAAAACTTAAAAATAGTTTCCTGAGGGCACGTAGTTCTGAAGAGCCAAGGTTTTGGGAACTGCATATCTTTCTCTCTACGCTATCCCTATTCCTTCAGCATAAACTAGAGGTCCAGTACCCATTCAGAAGTATAGTGAAACATATACAGAAGTGTATCTTAGCCAGCTTTGGTATGGAAAAGTGATAGAGAAAATCTAGGAGCCGATAAAGATGACTACGTGGTTGCTGTATTAATAACAGAAAATTTGCTGTTAGTTATTCTCCAAATTTATTTACAAAAACTGTAGATTATTCATTTTCTTTTGAGGTTTCTGTGATTGCAAAACGAAATTAAAGAACTTGTTTTAAATGTCCTTGTGCACACACATAGTATTGTGTGTTTGTGCAAGGGTTACCCATAAGAAATTGTAGGATTTGGGTCTTGTTTATGTTTAGCAATAATTTGCACACATATATAGACTCAAATGTTGAGCAAGATCCTGTAACTCCACCTCTGTGAGAAATCGTTTCTTACTGGAGTGAATAGTAAAGGCTTAAATGTCATTACTGCAATGCAGCTGGGACTGGAACTGGACTCCTGAAGCTTTCAGGAGATGCAAATTATCCTAACCTTATCTTCATCATCATTTGGATGCCCCTAATCTTAAGGAATATGATTCTTTAACTTCCAAATCTAACTTTGCTTTTATTTATATGCAAAATTATGCAAACACCAGATGCAGCATTCACTTCAGCAAGACTCAGTTGCTTGTAACTTCTTCTCCTTGACTGTTAGACTCTTTACCAGCATCACATTCTAAAGCTTGAATGATCCTGCAACGGGATCTGGATATGCTCTGGCATTACGATGTAGTAGTGACTGTCTCATCACAGGAACTATTCTGTGGGTTAGTGAGGTTTTATTTGTCCTGGAATGATTAGATAGAAAGATGCAAAATTCAGGGATCCCTGAACAGCATCATTGGTACGGGTACAGTTCCTTTATGAAATCTCCTTATTGTTCAAATGCAAGTAAGCAGTCAAGGAAAAAACAGGGAAGAGAGGAGAAAGCTTAAAGAGAATTTAAAAATCATATGAAACTCATGCTCTGCTCGTAACTCATCACACTCACAGTTTTGTTTTCATGTAAGCGTATGCACAAATTCTGGTAGTGGATCTCCTCATTTAGAAGAGGCAGTTGACACGGGTCATCAAAATGAAAATAATAATAGATTTTACTTGACAACTGTGCAGTTTAGAGCTGGATGTTGCCTTGCACAAAATGTATAGTTTCGTTTCTTTTTAAGCGAAAGATCTCAGTAAGGTGAAAACTCAAGTTCTTAATTTTTCATGCTTCCATCTTATCTTCCTGCTGTAAATTTCATTCTTCTTCTGTTCTCAGAGCTTGCATTGAAACGTGTCTGGAAAAAATATTCTTGAGACATTTGACAACCCTTTTTTGTTTCCACCTATTGTATTTCCCACAATACAAAAGAAAAATTTTTGCTTCTATAGAAATTTAAATTCTACTTTTAATGAAAATTTTTGTGCCTTTCAAGATCCTCTGATAGCAGTGGTGATAATGCAGTTGTTTACTCCATTGGCTACTTGATTAATCCTCGCTTATAATCATAGTTACAGCAATATTCACCTCCTCAAAATACTGTCATTATGATTTAAACCAGGAATTAGTAAACAACTCACAGCTGTTGTGCAAAATGTTTGTACAGTAATGTATATTCATGAATATTTCATACAATAACACTAATTTGGTTTTTGCAGAGAAACAACCAAATGATATTTTATAAATTGATGTTTGGCAAATAATGCAGTTTGTTTTTCATGGCTGGTGTCAGTAATGTATGAATCTCCCTGTGTGTACTTTCTCACTAGACATTGTGAAAAGCTGCCTTGCAGAATCTTTAAGTATCATTGAAACAATCTTTTTTTTCATGTGTGTGCTAGGCATGAAGGGGCTGAAGAACCAAGGTTGCAAATTGTGGAATAGGATCTCAAGGGATTCATTCCTTTTCCCAAATGTAGCAAAAATTCTTAGACTCTTCCCATGCAATCTGTCCTTGGTTTCAAATAGTAGAGATACGAATAGTTGGAAGCAGTCTATTCATATAGCCATACCATGAAACATATTTTCTTTCCTAACTTTAAAGATATAACTTGAAGTTAGACCTGTTTTGAGGAGGTTGGACCGATGATTTTCAGGAGAACATACAAATCTAAATAATTCTATGATTCTATGATGATGTATACCAAAATCTCTGCAATTTAAGCCCACTGTTATCTGCCTCATGTATGTATGAGATATGGGGAATATTTTATTCCCTTCATGTCTGCAGCCACCTCTTACATATTTAAATGTCACTGTTCTGGATCCTCTTGGTCTGATACCATTTTAATGATAAATAGCTTCCTGGAATTTGTTGGTTTAGATGGTGTTTTACAGAGTTGTGGTTCAATTAACCCACACCTTTTATGGAGTACTTAAAGTTGGGCTGCGTAGGCTGTATTGTAGGCCTTAAGACTAATTACTAGGATGGAAAGCTAGCTTGTTTTCCAAACAAAATATTGTGAATATAACTCATTATGATGTCTGTCTTGTTTGATAATCTGAGGGATGGTCAACTTCTGATCCGTTGTAATTCTGAGATTTTGGGGTTTTTTTAAACAATGGATGCACAACGAACTGTTCAGTGTCTTGCATTTGTGCAGGTGGTTATTCTTGCTGAATGTGTAAAAATGTATGACTTGTCCTAGCATTATGTTCTATTGCTTTATTCTCTGAGACCTATACTATATTTCTTTGTCTTGACTATGAAAGTGTAAAGTGTGATTGTGTGAAAAGCATTTCTGAAGTCAAAATATGAAATTGCTATTTCCCTTCTCACCTACAAGATATGATTGACTTATGAATTGAAATAACCTTGATCCATGTCATCTTTCAAGTGTTCATAGGTAGTATTATAATTCTTATTACTTTAAACTGCTTCACTTTATTGATTTTCAAGTTCAGTGATTCTTCTGTTCTCCCTTTTCTTGAAAAAGAACAAAGATTACACATACTGATTAGAAACTTTACCTGTCTTTCACAAGTTCTGAGGATGTGGATCCAGTGAGGTGCTAGACACTGTCTTTTCTCTCAAGTGGCAGCTGAAAAAAGTTTACAACCCTTGCCATAAATGAATTGTTGATCTGGCATAAAATTATACAGCTGAGATAATGTATTTTATTTTTCCAAGCAAGCTTGACATGAACACTAGCACCTTTAAGATTGCTTTAGTGCTGTATCAGCCTTGAAGGGGAACAGGACCGTTATACTAGTGAATTTAATTTAGGTATAACTGAATTTTGTGGGGTGGTCAATAAGCAGGAACTGTTACTCAGATCAGTGAGGGCTTCTTAGGTCTTAGTTTTCTGATTTCATTTAGTGCTACTCCAGTGAACTTTTAAAAGAAAGCAAGCAAGCTGATTTTTAAGCTTTTTCTGCTTAATGCTCACTTAATTAGCAGAACTATGAACCCTGTCCTGTAAGAAATCAGATCTGATTTTTTTCATCACAGTAATTTGATAGAACAATTTCACTTTTCATGCTGAGGATATAGGCTAGGCTTCACTGATGTTTATAAAACCCTGTAAAGCTTTTCAATGGATTTAGAAGAAAAAGAACTTTAGCTAGGATAGTTAGGCTACATGAGAGCTCCTAAAAGAGGGGGACAAGGGAAAAGAAGAGTAATATATGTAAGCTTTTTCAGAAGTTCCTGGGTACCATGAGCTCTGAAGGTAACCATGTGGATTGTATGTTCTATACCTCTAAACAGTGTAAGGCAAATCCCTACCCAAGTCCCTGTGCTTATTGATTTGGTTTTGCAGGCTGATACAAATTCATATCTGAATCAGAAAGTTCTATTGTGGCTTTTTTTATGCTTAACAGCTCCTGATGTCAGTTTCTTGTGTGAATTTGTTTACTTTGTTAATGTAATAGTTTTGCTATCCAGAGCAGCTTGTTTATTGTTGTGTGACTTAAGTGTTGTGTGACTTAATGGTTCATACCATTCAGAAAGGAAAAATACATTTGGTGAGATCTGTCTAGTTCCCGGTAGTGTCTCCGTGTCATGGAATCAAGGAATCAGTGAATTATTCTCATTTAACTATTAACCAAACCGTTTAAGTGGTTTAATCAATTAACCAAACCATTTAAGTGGTTTAACCATTTAATCATCAACATGATTTTGTCGATACATTATTTGTTTTGCTTAGCCTCGTTAACCATTTCTGTAGTGCTGTGTGCAGCCATATACATGAGGATTTCTAGAAAGGGTGTATGCCCTTCTCAAGTGCTTAAAAAGCTTTTCCTTTTCACTTTACTGAGGGATGTGTTATGAATTGGGGATTGGATCAGAAAGTTACAAGTCAAGATCCTTCATGCTAATCTTTTTCAATAATTTATATTATTATTATCGTCTTTTGCCTTCATTTTGCTATTGAAAACATTGAAAACGCTGAGTACAATTGTTAAGTGGGTTTTTTTCCCTGAACTTTTAATTAAAATACATAACAAATCTAGAGTCATAACATTCCACTTGTAGTGCTGCAAGGTAGTGTTTTAAAAGAAAAAAAGTGTGCTTAATTGTGTTATTTGGTAATCTTTATGGAAAGTCACCAGCAAGACACAGAATTTAAAGGACCTGAGATTGCTTACAAATGAAAAATTTAAAGTGTTACAGTTAAACTTTTTTCTTCTTTACTTCAGCCCATTATTGCTAGCAAAGTCCCCTTGCAATTCACTCCTGTTTACATCTTTAAAATACTTGTACGCAGTAATAGTGAGTCCATTTACTAATTATTTAATGAAGCTATGCATATTATTCCTTATACTCTTTCTTCATAAGTTATTCTTTCCATCTTCATAATTACTACTTCTGCAGTTCTCTTTTTTGCCTTACAATTTACTAGTCTCTTCCTTGTATACACATAGCTGGAAATAACAGCATTCTTTGTGTTGTAATTATGCTGGTGTTCTATAAATAGGGAATAGTACCTTTTTAATTCATCATGTGCTACTACATCTTTTCAGCAATCATTTGGAAAGGAAAAATATTCATATGTAGTTACAGCATATTGTTATAGACAGCTTGGGCTTGCAGTATTTATCTTCTTTCCCAGTGAGAAAAGTGTCTTGATTTATTTTTCCATATTTGTTTAAAAAAAGCGAGGCAATTACAGTGAATAATTATAAAGTTTAATAGAACAAGAGGTTCTCCAGGCCCCATAGATAAATAGTCTTTTTTTTTTTTTTTTCCTTGGCTTTTGTTAAAATATGTAAATAAGTAGGGGACATCCTACAGCTGTTTTTGATAGATTTTGGTGTCACCAAGAAAATCTCAAGATTGTTATAATTTGTGACCTATATACAGTGGAAAGGTGACATTTCAGCTATTCTGGGTGGAAAGCTTGAGTTGTGTGACAGCTATACCTTAAAGATCCAATGAATAATTCCAAAAAGAAAAAGGTTTTATGGGCAGTTAGCCACTGTGAAATTCAGTCAGATATATTTAAAAAAAAAAAAACCCAAAACACACAACAAAAACTAAACACTGTCCTTATTGCCATATACGACTTAGAGTAATTATGTTCTACATACATGTACTGTCTATAGTATTACTGCAATGACGTCCAAAATATTAGGCTCATGATCACTGTGGCTTAGAGAAACCAGTCTATCATGTATACATGTATTTTGCTTTTAAATACATTCTTTGACTTCTGTAGATTTTTCTGAGATCTGTTGTAGTATCTTTTGGTCAGTAGATGGTGCAACAGGTTACAAACTTGTTGCTTTTCCCATGTGACATGATTTTGACCATTTCTTGAGTCAATAATGTAAAATTTTAGTTTAGACATGTTTAATTTATATTAGTAAATTTAGGTCAAATCCGTTAGGCTTTAAGTATGGTTATTTTTAATCATTAGTTATTTTTAAATTTCATATATAACGCTTAAGAGTGGCACTGGACATAAATTAGCAGATACACAGTATTATAAGCAAACTTGGAGAAAGTGAATGGGAATGTTTAATTGATTGAAGTGAATAGATACAGAATCATAGAATGGTTTGGGCTGGAAGGGACCTTAGGGTCATCCAGTTCCAACCCCCCTGCCATGGGCAGGGACACCTTCCACTAGCCCAGGTTGCCCAAAGCCCCGTTCAACCTGGCCTTGAACCCTTCCAGGGAGGGGACAGCCACAGCTTCTCTGGGCAACCTGTGCCAGGGCCTCACCGCCCTCACAGGGAAGAATTTCTTCCTTATATCTAATCTAAATCTACCCTCTTTTAGTTTAAAACCATTACCCCTCATTCTATCCCTACCCTCCCTGATCAAGAGTCCCTCCCCAGCTTTCCTGTACCCCCTTTAAGTACTGGGAGGTCTCTCTAAGGTCTCCCCGGAGCCTTCTCTTCTCCAGGCTGAACAACCCCAACTCTCTCAGCCTGTCCTCATAAGGAATTGTACTGAAATATAGACAATGGATTTATTGAGTTTTTCTGGAGATTCATTCTTCTAAAAGAAACTCAGATTAGAAACCAGTGCTACTAGCATGGATTGTATCAAATTCTGCATGGAGTCATACCAAAATAAATTCAGTTTATTTCTTCTGTATGTATAGCGCTGTTAATCATGTATACTAGCAAGACTCTGAAGAAAAGAAAGGTAGATAACATGTTGAATAACACTGTAGTAAGATGCTGCTGCTTGATTGAGTCTTAAATTACATGAAAAGGCCCTTATGATATCCTAAAGCACGAACTGAAGAACTAGCAAGTCAATTCAGTATTTAAGAATCAAACACATAATTTAGGATCTACTGAAGTTCAGTGTCTCTGCCTTGGTAATTAATGCTTTGCCCAGCATCTATATTCAACTAGCTTTTTTCTCCTTGAATGGAAGAAGAGCAATACTACTTGTAAGATGCATGATGTATTCAGTGGGGTTGGAATTTTCTTTGAGCTATCACAGACTGAGATGTGACACTAGGACAGCTTTTGGCTGTACAGGCTACTTAGGCTACTAGAGGGCATGGGGGCATTTGTTTTCTTTCTGCAGGGAGGGAGACAGAAGATGGAACAGGACTTGGCAGGGGACTTTCTTTTTTGTAACAGTCTTGGCTCACAGTAAACTTCTTTGTTAGACAGATTTGCCTGATAGTCCTTTTGGCCAACAAAACTAATTGTTTCTGTGTAACATCTAAAATACCGGTCGACAGAATCAAACCAAGAATTTATAGCACTACGTGATGCATATTCCGCTATAGTCAATATAAAGCACAAAGCTTTGAAAATGACCTGGAAGCATCATGTATTCTGAAGTTGCCTTTTTTTGAAATACTGCAGGAATAAGGTGTGTATCAATAAACCTGCATATTGTGTGCTGCACATGTTCTTCTTAACTGATATTTTTCCTGTAATACAATATAGTTACAGATTCTACTCTGACTGATTTCTGAATTGCTTATTAGTTAAATGGCTTATGGTTGGTGAAACACACAATTAAAAAATTGAATCTGTGTGAGCTAAGGCTTTGCTTCATCAATTATTCTAATGTTCTCAATGAAAATTTATGAATTTATTGATGATTTATTGTCTCTTGTCTTCAGAAAACTCATTTTGTGCCAAAAGACCATTGAAAAAATCACCAGATCCAGATTTTATTGAAATGAGCCTCAATTTTCTATTTGATTCTCATGAAAATGGTATTGGTTCTAAACTATCAAAATGCAAGATCTATTACTGCCTCCCACTTTTTAAGAAAAAGAAAATTACAGAGATCTTTACATCTAGTTTTGTGACGTGGTGGGATAACAAAAATTTAAAGCTTCAATGTCAAATGTACTTTCCTGAATGACTCAATTACTGCTCAGTTTGATGGCAGCAGAGGAACAAGGATGCTTGAGCTTTAAGATTGCTGGGTTTTCATTATGTAACTACAGCATATTAACAGGAAGCTGTTAAATACAATTTATGTGTGAATAGACCAATTGGTAGGCACATCGGCTCCATTGTGTGAAGGATTAAATAAATGTAATACTTTCCCATTATTATTCACTGAATAGATTTTTTTTTATTAACATTTGGTTAAAATGTGCATAGTTATATTGTCAAAGTGACATGTCTGTTTCCTTAAAAGCTAAATCTATAGTGAAAAAAAGTGTTGTAAAGTTTATAATGCTATTAGTTCAATTTTAGCCATTTAATTTTTTCCTTTTGCACATACCCTTTATATTTGCATTTTGCTGAGGAGTTTGCATGTTTGTAATTTTGATCTTATAAATTGGGTGGCTGTTAAGGCATACAACAAATCTTTGGTAAGTACTTTCATAAATCTTTAAATGTTCACTTAGAAATCATGGAAATATGTCATTTTCCAACTAGAGAGATACGTAAATAAGAATTCTAGTGCCAGTTTAAAATTTTCTCAACACCATGCCAGAGGGTCATCATTGGTCTTACATTCCATGTCACAGCCATTTTCAGAAATTAAGGTTCTAAATTACTTTTTTTTTTTTTTCCAACTTATGACAATTTACTCTGCCTTTCTCTCATTACTAGTCTATAATTTATACCTCCATTTGTCATCTCTGTTTCTGGCCCAGGATCTCTGCTAAATATACTTACACAGAGTAAATGAAACAATCTCTGAATTGTGCTTCTTTCTTCAATGGGTTGGCAGAAGCATTCTCTGTAGCATTAGCTGGATGACTTTCTTTGGCAAGTTGTTTGCAGCAGTTATTAATCTTATTTTGTTGTCATTGTCATTTGAGAATAGTAACATGAATTACTGTATATTAATTCCTTCAGAGAAAAGCATGGAAATATATTGCAATGAGTGCAATTTTTTAAATGGTCTTGCTAACATAAAAATATGCTCAAATTTCAAGTAGAAGATTAGCCCAATTAAACAAAAGGTTAGTTATAAAAAGCAGTTAAGGCAGTGCTGTGTTCTGGACACTGTAATTGTACTGTCTGTAAGACTTTCCATTAACCAGTGGACTTGTAGAGAACAGATACAGGTCAACACCATACGGCTTTGCTCAGACAGTGGCTAGGATCATCCGGTTACTGCTCACACTTCTCATTCTGATTTTGCTGATGGCACGCTGGGAAGTTTCAGGCAGAAACCGCTCCTGGGCTTCGCTGAATTGCTGTTCCTGGCTTTACACCAGATTCTGATGCAGGTCCAGATCTAGCAGTCCTGAAGGTTGTTATCATCCTTCTGCCTGGCAGATGTATCCCCCTACTTGACATCTAATAACAATTTGTCATTAGCATTTTAGTGGAGCTCAAGCGGTAAGTGTGAAATAGCATTCTCATAGAGAGCAGTACTGAAGAAAATACCGTGTTCATTTTCCTTCACCTCTGGAAATAAGAGTGTAGACACAATGTTGCTTAAAATAAGTTTGAATATCTCGAGAGAGGCTTCATATCTATAATCAGATCTGCAGGCTGTTTCTTCATAATTATCTGGTATTTTATTAGTTTCTAATGCTGTATATTCCACATCTGAATATATATGTTCTTGAGCCATCTTGCATAGATAATAGAATTTGATATGAATAGATTTCTTTTTACATTTACAGTCTTATTAGAAAATATTAATAGCAGTTGATACATATATTACTTTACATTTTAAAGAATAATTTCAATAAATAAGCCCATTTAAAAGATCAGGAAAATGGCATACATGTTTTTCCTTACATTATATTTTCCCGCAGAGCATGGAAGGAATGGAACTAGGGAAACAGAAAGATCATCCCTAAAGAAAAAAAATAAAATAACCTGAAGAACAGAAACTCGCTATTTTCAACCTGTTTATCATTTTCGGTATTTCACATCCTGTATCATAAAATACCTAACAGGTTGACTTAAAGCCATGTTTATGTTCATTTGATTGGCAGTCACCTGAGAGCATTTTTGAAGGTAAAAATATTATGAGGTTTCTTGCTGCATGAAGTCTGTAATGTCTTTGACAAAAGATTTACTGTTTGTGAGGTTTTTCTGTTTGCTTGTGAGGTTTCTTTTGCTAAGTATTGTCAAAGTTTGCCCTCAGCAAATGAGGAAAGGGAGATTGCATAGGTATGTGTTCCTCTTTAAAGGTCTCCATGAAGAGGCAGGAATAAAATTTTGAAAAGTGAGCTGTCATTGCTATCTGTCAGTATCAAACAAAGAAATCTTCCTTTTACAGTCTGCAGAGCCAGTAATGTTTAAACCATGTTGGTCCTTCTTTTCTCTCTAACAAGCACAAAGGGAAAAGACACCAAAAGTTCCAAACTGGGGAAAAAAAGACCATTGAGCATATATTCTCTTAACTCTAACATTTTGATAGGTCTCCTAGATACAATATTTTAGCAATATTTTATTGCTTAATGAATGCCAAAACATTTTGGCTTCTTCATAGTCACTGCTAATAAAACCAAAACAAGTTCAAGCAAATAATCTCCCCATTCTTTTATAGGGTTAAGAAATAAAATCCTGATGGCTTTGGTTGCTTTCACTTTCCTTGTTGCTGTTTTTGTTGGACTGTGGTCACTAAGAAAAGCACTGATGTGGAAAGGATACCTTCTGAACATTAGCCAGGGACATAACCCAAAATATTTTGATCTTCCAATAAGGCTTAAACTAAAGCTCAAGTGAGTAAATTCTCATTGCCTTCATGAAAATGAGCACATGCATTCTGCAGGTTTTCTTCCAAGCAATTTCTTCAGCATTCTTCTGGCACAGAGTTACTGAAGTTATCCCTGGTACAACCTATGCTTGGAATCAAGTAAAGGTTTTAAGGTAGCCTTTTTCGCTGATCATTTCTCCAAATTACAAAGCCAGTGTGCATAATTTGAGTCAATTAGCAGTTTTATCGTTCACAATTATCTTTATTGTTGATTCCCTCTGTAACAAATCCCGGATGAAGCAGAATTTGCATATTTTTATATTTATACCAAAATTTAAGTATTTTAGCAGTGAGACCCAACAAAACTTGGTTCAACTTTGTTGAAAGTACTTCCAGTATCTGCTGAAAAAAGTAGAGCAAACATTTTTTCTCTTTTAAAGGATGATAAGCTGTACAATTGTATTAATTCCATTTTACCTTTATGGACTGCTTATAAAACAGCCCCCACCCCCATAATTTCACTGATGAGGTAGTTAATACTGTAATTCTGATTAATTATTTCAATGTAGATATCTATTTCATGGAATATTCTTCCCAAAGTTGCAATTAGATCTGCTTTAAAAAGGAAATCTATTACAGTATCCATTTGAGGAAATCCATATAAACTTGTAAAGGATTCATTTTACATTAGCATCCATGCCATATTCCAACATAAGTGCTAATATGAATGTTTCAGCTCATTTTAAGTGACCGTGAATATGCTACAGTACAGTGGCTTTCACAGTCTTTACTGGTCAAATTAAATTCATTGCTATTTAAACACTGTTCTCCTATCAGATCAATCCTTGAGCCTGGAGTACATAAGGCAGGAAAAAACAGCTGCTGAAATCTGGTTAAGAAAATAAATTCATATGTGGTGACTTGGAAGTAATATCTAAGTTTGTGCAGGGATTTGGAATTCCATTGAAATGATAAAATGATCAAGAATTTATGCAATAGCTTTTATTATTGAAAAGCTGGAGCCAGATTCACTGTTGCCCGAGCATCTAACTGTGCAGCAGTTTGGATTTTCATGAGGCACCTAACCAAGTTATAGATCTAACTTCCTATGAAATCAATGTCTGTAACCTGTTTAGCTGCCTTTTAAGTATCCCAATACCTTCCTCTCTGCCTTTGAAACTATGCTGTTTGGGTCCAAATCCTGTAACCCAGTTAACAAAACTGAGGAAAGTATCTGTTCATGTTGGTAAAGGTTGCAACGCAGATTGTTTTTTCCAGATCAGCTGCAGAAGGCTCCATTATGCCAAAGCAAACAGTCACAGTTTTCTTATTTTTGTATGCTACACAACATAAAAAAATGGTGTGCACTTCATGCTGCAAAGGAGCCTAGTTCGATAAAAATTGCATCAGTTTAATCAATAGCAACGTTTTGCCTGACTAAAAAATACTCATAAGTGGTTTTTTTGAAAGAATGGGCCTATGAAAGTCTCTACCATTTAAGAGCCAGGGCTCTCAGGCCACATATATACCTAAGTACCTATTACCTTTTTTGCCTGCCTCTATAAACTTACCATGTATCGTTCCTGGAAAGATGACTACAGAAAGATGCTGTTTCTGGGAACAGTGTTACAGAGCTGGTAATGTTGATTGGTGACTGATTAGTGTCATTCCCAGAAGTATTATCTCTGGAAGAATTTCCGAGAAGGGACTGACAACATGGTGTGTTGGTATGTGCCCAAGTCATGCTGGTGTTTTACTACCCCTCCCGTAATTCAGTGTTAAGGCTGTGACAAATGGCAGTTATGAATTTGTATTTTTTTCTAACCAAAATTAGCTAAAGCATAGCTCTGTTCCCTTTGTTTCAGTCCTTTATCATATTCTGTGCTTTTGTTACAGGAAGAACACCAGAAAGCTAAACACAATACTAATGGCTTTAGTTGGCTGCCTGCGTGCGTTGTGTCTGTGCATGCAGAATTCAAAAGTATTAAATAGGCCACGTACATTTGCATGCCTAATTTATAAAAATATCTACTCTTACATGGGAGAGCTGATTTTGAGACATATCTCCAAATGAGTCCATGATGGATGAAAATATCTTAAGATAGATAGTGGAAGAATCTAAGGAAATAAAATGTAAAGAATAAACAGCAAAAAATCAGGCAAGCAAAACAAGCACAGCTAAGGAAAGCAACCGTAATGAATTACTGTTCAAAATATGGTCTAATTTTTAGTTGGTTGGAAATGAAAATCCAGAGGATGGTCTGGATTTTGTCAGGAAGTTTTAATGTTCTTCAGTTAAAAAGTTTCAGGAACATTGCTGCCAGTGGCAAATTGTGAAGTGTTTGTTCTTGTCTGTTGAGGAATAAGCTGTATGCAAGGAAGTGCAAAACCACTGAGGAAGTGCTGTATCAAATAAAAAACATTGTTGGAGGTAGCTCAGTTGCATTATAAGTGTTAAAAGAAACCTGATAGCTAGGAAATCAACACTAAGTTTGCCTGTTCTGTTTGGGGATTAGAGAGATTTATTTTAGGAGCGTCTTTTGGATTTGCTTTTGCACACGGGCTGGAGCTGGCTGCAGCAGCACATCTACCCTTGCCAACACTGGCTTTGGTAGCGGTGGTGGGGCTCGATCAGTGGATAGCTTCAATCTTAGATAAGGTTGGCTGATATTTAAATCTATTTTTGCTTTATTCGAAAAGCACCCTTTGTCGGATGACGTGTAATTTAAGACCATAGTGTTAATTTGAAAGTTCTGTTGATACATCTATGCTAACTTAGTTTTATTTGCAAAACATCTGGTTGTTCTTCTGCTCTTCCCTAAGGACTTCTGATGATGTGGCCATTTGGATCAGCTGTGGATATGATTTATTTATCTGTTTGCTTATTGGCAAGGCTTTAAAATCAGCAAATCCAGATAGGTTGGATACAATTTACACAGCTCAGAGCTGCCCCACCTCCCCCCCTACTCCCCCCCCAGTAATATCTTAACATGTTTAGATGGCTAGGACAAAATAGAATATCAAATGTGTTTTGCAAGTACCTCTGTAACTAAATTCACGCTCTTGTCGGTATTTATATGCCAAGAAAAAATATCAGGGTCCATTATTGTTGTGCAGGCAAAGGTTTCGAGGGCATGGGATAACAATTCAGGGTGTTAAATCTGGTTTTGCCATTAGTTCACTGGATGGTTTTTGGTTGAATAACTCATAATTTAATTTTGCCTCAGTATGCCTGAGAATGTAAAGACTGGAAGGTTCATTGTATACAAAGCTAAATAGAACCTCAGCATTTTTGTTTATGCATTCCTGACTTGAGGGTCTCTTTTACTGCCAGCTACTTTGGCAGATCATGTCATGATCACAGAATTTTTTTGCTTTCTTGCAAGGACACAACTTAAGTGACGAGTTGGCTTAGTAAAATTTTCGGGCAGGCAGCAAGGGTACTGATACTTTTTTTTTTTTTAATGTAGCTACCCTTCTGTTCCCAGACATTTGCTGCAGAAAGTAATGAAATGAAACACTAAAAATCATTGTGGAGAATCAGTCTGAATTGTCTGCAGCCTATGCATTTAAATCACCAAGAGGCCTTCTGCAGTCTCACCAGTTATCACTTTTGCACATGTTGAGCCTTTGCTGCCTGCCAGCAGCAGTTCAGTAAGTTCTGCACAGGATTTTCTCCTGAATCAATCCATTCTAAGCTGGTAGTAGAGCTACTGATGTATTTTAATGAATTCTGTTTCACATTTTCCCATTTATACTGCAGTTTATATACTGTCCTTAGAGATTTCTCTATTCATCTTATCTGGCTTTAGAAGAGTACTGGAGAATCTGGTAAATGACAGCTGCTGTGTTTTTAAATTTTGCTGCAAGGTTCCAGCAAGATAACATTGCAAGAGTGGAGGTTTTTTGGTGGAGTTTCTTCTTTCTCGCTCTCTTTTTTTTTTTTTTTTTTTTTTTTTTCCCCCTCCCCAGAATTGAAGTCTAGGACAAATTACTCTTGTTGTTTAGTAACTATCAGCATGTGTATAAATTTCTAACAACGCTTGAACCAATAAGGTACATGCTTCAGATTACATAAAATGGAAAGGTTATTTTTCCGGTGAAATACTTGATTTAGGATAAATACCACATCATAGAAGTGAAGCAGACACCCTGAGTCATGAAGTTTATGGTCTCCAGTGGTGCAGCCAACCAAATCACACAACACCATTAATACATGTGTCAAGCTGTTTTGAAACTAGTTATGTTTCTTACCTCCATCACTTACAGAAAAGCTGTCTTAGAACTTCATTCAGACCCCTGCTTTTCATTGCCAGCTGGTGTTTATTAATGACTATTTATGCTTGTGCTTTAGTTTTTCACTTCCCCCTGCTAGTATTTTTCCTTTCTTCCTGTCTTTCAACCCACAGTGTGTTTTATTTATAAAATAGGTCACTGGCAATTTTTAAGGAAAATGTCCTATATAGATTATGGAACAGATTGATAAACTGCCAATTACAATAGCAGCACAGGACCTTTCAAACAGAGAGATCCTCCCTTTCAATAACTGAAAATTTGGTTATTTTACTCCAGAGGACAGAACCAGCCACGCAATAGAATTATAAAATCTTAGTGAAGCTTCTAACTTCAAATTTACTGTGACACTGTGCAGGAAACAGTGATGCACCACACTGCAACGACTAGATATGCTCTAATTCCTCTGTGGCACATATCCCAGCAAGAACCCTTCTACTTCAGATCTATAGCTTGACAGGGAATGGCATCAATGCTGAGGCTTTTTCCTGGTTTCTTTGTTTTCTTGCAGAAATGCTTCTTGGTTTTTTGTTTTCTTTGATTTGTTCAAGAAAACCAGTTTTCTTTTAAATTCTGCAGAAGGTCTCAGATGAGGGAATATTTTCCTTTATAGCTTTTGAATAACAAGTTTCCCTGATATAACCCACAGAGAGCAGTCTCGTGTCTGCAAACTCTGAAGTTTTCTAGGTACTTTCTGTGTCTGCACCCCTTATAAGCCTTCCTCTTCCTGTGCTGCATGAATGTCATACCTTTGCTCAGACCGGGGAGAATCTTGGAGCTTCTAAACTTGTAGCTTGAAAGCTAATAATTTCATCACTGGCACAGTTTATTTTGCAGTTGCATGACATTATAACATTCAAAGGTTTTAAATGCCTACAGATCACTTAAGTGGTACTTTCCCTAGGGGTTAGATAAGTCTTCTAACTGCTTATTCTTCCTGCTGTAACAGCAATGTACAAACCATAGCGGTGGTAAGTTCACAAAATTGTCTCAAGTTGCACAAATCCAAATATACTTTTTTATTGTTGTTTTCATTAGTCATTAAAATTACTTGATCTACTTTTTTCCTTATGTATTTTCTCACCTTGTCCAATGAGTGTAATTCAGACTGACGCTCCTGGAAGTAGCAAATGGGAGGGTATGATTAGTTTGAGAGCAAGAGAGAAAGATCAGAAACATCATCATTATCATCATGGGTTTCTTTCAAAGTAAAACACACATGCTAAAATTCAGATTAGAAGCAAAATCCTAGCATTTTGGATCCAGTTACCGCCATGTTCAAGAAAAAGTGTATTCCCTGAAACCAGAATTTGAATGACAAGCATATTCTGCATTTTGGCTTATATTAATATTTGACATTACTTTTCTTGGTAGTTCTTCATTTATTAGGACTTTATTTACATATGTTAAACCGACAGATTTGGAAACTGAATTTGTTTCCCTGTCTGTAAAAGATGGATAATATAAGCAGCAGTGCTATTTCCACTGTCCTGATAGATGTTGCAAGAAGCATCAACCCCCTGAAGGTGAGTGGGTTTCGGTGTCTGTATCTGCTTCACTTCATAGGCCTGCTAAAGAAATTTGGTGATGCAGTTATTTAATGGAACTGCATGTTTTCTTTGTCCCTTCCTATCCCTAAAATGATAAGATGGATCATTGTCACGACAGGGGGCTCATTGTCACTCCAACCATCACATCATCTCTGACACGTCTCGGCCCATGCAGTTGCTGTGACTAGTCCCTATGAATAATTAGCATTTCTTTTAGAAGAGTGTTGGCATAAGAATGAAGAGTGCTTTTTATAAAATTAGCATCATGTATGTGTAAATATGTGATATATTACACATTATAAATGTCAGCATATAAGGTGTTCTTTTTCTTAGCAGAAGCCTTATGATCTCGCTGTGTTCAGTAGACACTGGTTTTGCTTTGTATGAAGGCAGGATTTGCCTCCTGTTGCTTGTCAGTAGGCCCGAAAGTCCTCTATTAACACTGCATTGGGGATCTTGCTACCCATTGACTTGGTATTTTATTTTCAACTACTTCACTGAGATGAATAAAAGCAGTTCTCTAAAGTGCTCTTCCACTCCCATTTGAAAGTCCAATTCTAGACAATGTATGCAACAGGGACACAAATAATCATCATGCTTTTTAAGTTGTTTGCCTTTTATTGCCAAAGTTAAATGTGTTTAAACAGTGAAAGTTACCAACTTGAAACCTTCTATCTGTTCCTGTAATGAAGGCCAGAGGGAATTTAACCCTAATCATTTTCTTCTTTCCTGGAAGTAAATGAACTTGCTATCAGTGAGCATGTACTGGTCCTTACTAGTAAGAATGAACTTCAGAAAATTGCCACTTGACATTAGAGAGCATTGTGCAGATTCTACCAGCACAACCAGAAATTGAAATAGAGGCCCCAAGAGCAAAAGGTTTAATAATGCAGCAAGTCTGTCAAGCAATTGAATTTAAATAATGCTATAATGCAAAACACTAGTTACTAATTACTACAAGGAAGGAATTGCAATAGAAACTTTCAACAGTTTGTTATTACGTTGTGGCAATATTATGAGATTGGCTTGGTCTTGCAATACAAAATCCTGATTTGAAATTGATTTTAACAAAACAAATGAAATGAGCAGAAAGCCTATTTGGAGTGGACACTTGAAAATAGGAATCCAATACTTAGAGAAAATATAAACTGTCTGGCTTTCTAATAATAAATACAAAAAAAATGTTGAATAGTTTTCATGACACAAGTAGGCTGTAATTCTCAGTAATGCTGAGCTCAGGTTGTGACCCATGTCCTAGGCATTTGGCTGTCTCACTCAAAGCCAAGTTTATAAAGCACAGCTGTGTGATTGGCTTAGTTTTACTAAAAAAAAAACCCAACAATGTTGTTGAGCTATGGGGTTGTCTATAAGCAAAAGCTTTGCAATATAAGAAAAATAAATAATGGAAAAGTGAAATCTTGAGATGATTATAGTAAATCAAGGGAAAAGTACTGACATGTAAAGATATAAAACTCCAGAAAAAGCAGGGTCAGAAGGTTGCATCTCTGCAAGACGGAGGATCAGCCCACTCTAAAATCTGCAGCGGCTGACACAGCCACCCTTGACTGATGACTGCCCAGCCAGCAGGGACTCACTGGGTGCCGGCATCGGGCAAGGGGATCATGCTGGTGCCAAGCTGTCTTCTGTAGCTATTAACCAAAATTATTGTTTTCTCCCAAATTGTATCTGATTCTGCTTGCACAATGTCTGTGTGTGAAAAAAAGACGTCCAAGTAAATGTGACACAGAGGGATGGTTAAAAGGTGAGGCTGAGAATTATAGTTAAATTAAACTCAAAAAAGTGAAGCAACTATTTATGGTTAGTTTGGATGTCTTCTGTAATCATGACCATTTTTGTTTCAATTTGTGACAACCAGTTGCATTTAAAAGGCTCTTTCGGCTAACATAATAATTTTTCTGTGCTTTGGTTACTAATTTAATGTGCTAAAAGTTTGAGACAATTATGGTATAAAAATAAAACAGATGAGCATAACATTGAGACATCATGTTAGCAGATTCTTCTGGTGAGAAGCGAGGCGTGGAAACAGGACATGGCTTAAGAGGTAGAGTAGCAACAACTAACAAAAATAAAGGTATTAAATGGAGTAGGAGGATTGAGCTTTGAAAGCTGGGAGGTCAGATTAGATTGGTTTTCCTCTGAGAAAGAAGAAATAGCAACACTATAGGTAGGCAAGGTAGCAGAGATAGCACTGCGCTATTACTGATGCTAAAGGAAAGGGAGAATAAAATGATAAAATGAATTAGAAGAATAAAATATGAAAACAGTAGGGCTTTTCATTTATAGTATCTACCTAACTCCTGAGAATTAGTTCATGAGAGGAGTTTCTGTTCTTGAAAAGTGTTTCGAGTTTATTGAGTGAGAAAATTTAACTCTGTTGATGTGGGGCTGGAGCAGACAACGTGAAAGGAACAGACACTCTAAGGAAGCCCAGATTTACAATTTTCATTTTCCCACACCTCTGTGAAATGGTTTCTTTCCATTTTTGGAGAGCACCACCTGTGCTAGATCATTTTTTTTAAAGTGATCCCAGGCAGATCTGCCATGAGATGGCAATTTTGTCTCTTATTTCCACCTGTATACTCTTATTAAGATGTTATTGGTTTTGCCACAAAAGAGCTGCTGACAATACCAACTAGGAAATGTGGAGTATGAATGTCATTTAAGGTGTTTCTCTGGTCTTTCCAGCATGGGGTAATTTGCCCAGCGCATTAATTCACAACAAGATAAGACACAGCTTTCAGTCAATACGGTCAGTTCTGGAGCTTAGAGCAACATTTTTCTTTTGTTCTTTAGAAAGTTGTCAGTTCTGTCTGGGGACTTCATTAGGGGAGTAACAGGAGTCTTTCTGCCAGTTCTTCAGCAAGAAGGAAACCTTATTACCAATTTTTAATATGAAAAAGGGGCAAATTTGAATAACAAAAAATTGAAGAGCCATGTGACAGCATAGCATTTCAACGTGGTGCACTACCTTGTGCAAAATATGGCTGAGTGGTTACAGTTGTATCTGTATTAATAAAAAACTTCTGATTTATTAGGGTGTTATAGTGTAGATGAATAAACTATGTCAATTATGTATGTATGCATGTGTACATATACATAGTCTTGATGACCTTAAATTGACTGTTTTAACAAATATGGAGTTAAGTGTATATTATATATGTTACAAAAGTCTCTTTCCCCTGTCAGGAGGACTAATAGTAGAATTAAATAAAATATCACAGGTAGTGATTGTACATCATCCTGCACGTGGGTGACTCCCT
The DNA here is from genome assembly GCF_031877795.1 of Strix aluco. Classification (NCBI taxonomy): domain Eukaryota; kingdom Metazoa; phylum Chordata; class Aves; order Strigiformes; family Strigidae; genus Strix; species Strix aluco. The sequence goes on along the minus strand of NC_133939.1, from coordinate 24,749,338 downwards.
ACTCTGGAAAAATCTTTGTCTTTTAGTTAGAAAAGGACTTCCTACTTCTATATTTGAAAAGCAGTTAGCACATCCTGGTAATTAAGGTAATGTAAAAATCAATGTACTAATTGTTTTTGTTTTTTCCCCGTTGCTATATATACTAATAATGAAATTCAGACTAAACAGGTTCCTAATTCAATTAGTTATTTTGACTGCATACATGTGCAGGTTAGCTGTACATTTTCAAAAGGTTTTAATCTAGTAGGAGCCACTTGAGCAAATGGAAAACAATTTTAGTACAACAGATATAGGAATAGGGATGCTTCCTCATAACGCATACTTACTCTGTCTCAACAAGAGTAGGGAGACAAAGATCACTGACTTTAACACAGTCATGCCTGTAAAAGTTTGCTGCCGAAGTAATTTTTTGTTAAGGTTTGCTACTATAAGATCATATAGTGAATTTGCAAGAGTGAGCCTTGCAGGAAAGAGCATTTCTTCATGTTAACTGGTATTCAGTGCTAAATATGGCTTTCCAAGACTTAAGCATGTTATTTTCACTTCTCCAAAAGACATGGCTAAAGCCACCAGCCTAACAGAAGATTTTTTTTTTTAAAAAAACAACTTAAAACAAAATTTTAAAATGGCTTCACAGTAATTAAATTGCAGTCTGGTTAAAAAATAATTTTAAAATATTTTTGCTCCTTTGGTGTGAATGAATTGCTAGGAATAAGCCACCAGTCACAGAAACATAGAATAATTTAGGTCAGAAGAGACCTTTACAGGTCTGTTTTCCAGTGTCATGTCAAAAAATAAGGGTACTATCAAAGTTTGGGGCTGCTCAGGCTCTTGTCTGGATGTTTGTGAAAATGCCCAAGAATGGGGTTTCTACAAGATCCCTTGGGTAGCCTTTAATATCACAAAGCTTTAGAGAAGTTATGTTACATGGTTAATGCAATGTTCTCAGTAAATTGAATCGTTAGGCCAATTAACTGTATTTTTCCATAATACAATTTTATACAGGATTTAATGTTAATAATTATCATTGCTAATTAATGTACAAAGAAGAAAAGATAAAATATATCTTGCTACTTGGTATCATATGCAACAGATGAATGTTTCTAGTTTCTTCTCATGCTTTTTAGACTGAACTGCAGCTTGCTTCTCTGTGAAGGTTTGGGTCTTGCTTCTCCACACACATACATAGATCTCCATTCTCTAGCCTGCCCAGAACCTTGTCCTCCAACCTCTCCATTCCCTCAGAGTTACTACGCACCTTCCTCCTCCTCTTAAATAAAAGTATTTACACCTGAATTTTCTGTAATCATGCCACAAACTGAACTTAGTCTTGTATTCTTTGTGGGTGCATATATATATAACCTAAAGGTAGTATTTTTCTGATCAAGCCTCTCCCAGTAAGTTAAATATGCTTTAGACATAGGGAAGTCTCAGCTTCAGTAAAATAAGAATCTTCTTATTTGTGCTGCTGTATGTGAATCTCATCAAATTAGTAAGAAATGAGGCCAAATATATTTCAGAAATGTCAAGTCCTTTAGGGAATGTTTTGGTGATGGTGGTGGTTTTTCTTCTAGAAACTGCATTAAACCACACTTACTGTTTTCTTTTTTCATACATTAAGCTTCATTATTTGCTGATTGACGGTTTGAGTTGTTCCTATTCTCCTCCTGCTTAATTACATACAGTCATTTTGTTATTCTTCTATAATTTCATGACAATGCTAATGAAAGTATTGGGATTATGGATTGATTTCCGTGGAGTCTTATCTTTTTGTAATTTAGGACCTGTTAGCAATGAGAAGAAAACCTCCAAGAATTTACAGTTTAAGACCAATTTAAATCTAATTAATTAAAAGAGAAGTCCTGGTACTTACATTACAACAAAATTCAGAAGCTTTTAGTGCTTTGATTTCTCATTTGATGTTTTAGAGTTCTGCAGTTGCAGACCAGACAGTATTCTATAAAACATGTGTCCAATTGTCTTGTTGGGTAGGGATGCACAGCTGGGGGCTACTAAGTATATTTTAAAAATGTAAGGAAAGAGAAAGGCATTTTTCTAAATATGGGAAAGAAGATGCAAAAGTTTTAAAAAGTGAATAGAGGCATCTGCCTATGACTACTTTATACAGTGCTTATAAACCTCCTACTGTCTAAGTGGCATATGGAAAGTCTAGCTGTAGTCCCTAAAATAAAATCCTAGATTTCTCCCTTAGAAGCCCTAGCTACAGTAGTCATTCTAGCAAGAAACTTAAAGAACGTTTTGCAAAGGAGTACTAACTCACAGTGAACTTTCTGAGTCTGTTGGGGGGGGGGGGTGTTGGTTTTTTTTTTATTTATTTTTTTCTGTTGTGGAAAGAATTGTGTCTTACACTGATTCTGTCTTGCTGCCTCCATATCATGTACTGTCTTGTGCTGATGTGACTCCAGTGACTGCAGTGAAACTGTTCTATAGAACTGCAAGATCAAAATCAAGCTTTGAACTTGAATTTTTATTAGCAGCTATATCAGGCATTGTATTGAGCTTTACTTCTTTTAAAATAATCTTTTTCACATCCATATTGCAGTGCCTGTACTTCCAATTAATTCTGTAACATAAATACCAAATGAACTAAGTCTACTGAATGTAGGACCAAAGAGGTGGGTAAGGAGAAAGATTCATGAAGAATAATCCATTAATGACTTGTAAGCACCAGTGTAGCTCAAGATGACTGTGTGCTACAAATTGCTGGAGGCTGGGCAAGTGTTTTGGGGCAGTACGACGAAGTACTACTTTGGGGTTTTGTCCCTGGCCTGACTCGGAGACCAGAATTTTGGTTTGACCCACTGTGGGAATTATTATTTTTTTTTTAAAATGCATAAGAGTGAGCATTTAAGATGTGTTGCTTTCCAAGTCTATTTCATGGGTAGTAAAACTTGCATTATATTCTTGCACCAAATGTATGTATTTGTACAAACTGTTGAAAGGAGTATAGCCAATATCTGCTTTTTTTTATGTTGCTGTAAATCCAGAACAATTTATTAGTTACTTCCCTGAAAGTCATGAAAGCAGAGTTTGACCCTGGTAGTCTTTGTCCAAAGGAAGCAGAATTCAAGTGTCCATGATAAATGGTTTTTGGGGTTTTTTTTCCCACTCGCCTAAGATCCAGGGCAATATGTCAGTACTAAAACTGTACTAGCATCAGGGATTGTGTTTGACTCCTGATGCCTCCATTTTAATAATAGCAAAGTACACGTAGCCTTGCATTTTTAGATTGCTGTGTGTCCAAGGATTTTATAGATATTTATGACTACAACAATCCCTGTACTCTTCCATGGGTGAGAAGTAAATTTTATGCAGTTTTTACAAATGGGTAAATGGAAGTACAATGAGATTAAATGATTTGGCCAAGAGTAGAAAACGGTGTCAGTGACAACTCTGGGAGTAGAATGTGAGGTATTTGTATCTAATCCAGTTAACTGATCATCAGGTTGAGGGAAGCGATTCTCCCCCTCTGCTCTGCTCTGGTGAGACCCCACCTGGAGTACTGCTTTCAGCTCTGGGGTCCCCAGAGCAATAAAGACACAAGCCTGCTAGAGTAGGGCTAGAGGAGGCCACAAAGATGATCGGAGGGCTGCAACACCTCTCCTATGAGGACAGGCTGAGAGAGTTGGGTTTCTTCAGCTTGAAGAAGAGAAGACTCGAGGGTCACCTTATTGTGGCCTTTCAATATATAAAGGGAGCTTGTAAGAAAGAGGTAGAGAGATTTTTTTACCAAGGCATGTAGTGACAAGGCAGGAGGCAACGGCTTTAAATTGAAAGAGGTAAGATTTAGGTTGGACATTAGGAAGAGAGTTTTTATGATGAGGGTGGTGAGACACTGGAACAGGTTGCCCAGAGAAATTGTGGATCCCCATAGAAGTGTTCTACAATTCTATGATTACTGTAACTGTAGTAGCATATCATGAGATACATGTTAGTTTGGGTCCTAATTCTCCTCACAGATTAGCTGTACAGTTGTATGTCTGACTGCACTGACTTCAATTTGTTATTCCTAATTTCCCCATTCTAAGAGAGAAAAGAATTGACCATGTGAAGTGCACTTAGTATACCTTTGTATGCATGTACCCACACAGAATGAATGTAAATACTCTGGATATTATAAACTGAAGATCAAAATGTCAGAAGTAAAGGAGTACACCATTGCCTAGTAGGTAACTTTAGATGTCATTCTGTGGCTTTTGAGTGTCAATTACTTCATATACAAAAAGTGTACAAGGTAATATTAAATAATCATTTGGAACATTGTACCATGCATCACCAATAACTGAGGTGCAATATAAGTACATATGCAGTGACTTAACATTAACCAATTCTGAATAATGTCCTCTACAGTCTACATGCTTGAATAGCGAGATGCTTTGCATTTATATAGTACTCTCAATACAAAAACTGAAATACGTTTAAAATAGGCTTAAGCGTTGGTAACCCACATCCCAGCTGGCAAATTACAGAACAAGGATTGAACTGTTTTAACAAAAAGTTGGTGATTATTTGGAATAGAATCTATCATCTGATATTCATTTGACTGCTGTGACATTAGAAAGATTTCTAATGTGCTAGATGGATGAATGTTGCTAAGCCCTTAGTATATTTTTTTATTTTTTGAAGATGTGAATAATCTTTCTATACAGGAAAATGCTATTATTTTTCTGAGTTTCCTAAATCAGCCATTTTATTCATTTGGTTACTGACAGCTTGAGACATCAACTTGTTTTTTAAAACTTTTTGGAGAGCAGATACTCATTCTGTGTAATGGTCACTTTTTTGCGCATTAGTGGCTGTTGAGACCCATACTAAGTCCTGAGGTTTTTTTTTCTCCGTTGGACTGTCTGTCTCTTTAAATGAAAACTCGCTGTCTGTTCAGGAGGTGTTGGGAGAAGTTCTCACTGGGGATGTGCTGTGACCTTGGTGTTGTGTGCCATTTGTGCATCATTAAAAGGTTGTAATGAAGTTCTGCCGCACACAGATTGTAAAAGGTCAAGCAGAAAGTTGGGAGCCAATGAGGTTGGGAAGAAAAATTGTGCTAGCAGCAGAGGTTGAGGGATTCATTATATTGATGCTATGGGGTTTTCAGCAGAGTAATAACTGAGTTAGCAATAGAATGTAAATCTTCTCAGCCACTTAGTCTGAGCCTGCTTCCTCTTGATTTGTGGGGATATATTTTTACTAGAGTACAGGAAAAGTCATTATGCTTTCAAGAAAGCCACTGGAACTAGTTAATGCATTGTAGGTAGAAAGACAGAAGATAAACAGATCTGTATGTGGCTCATCCGTAAAAGCAGGGCGTTGGTGACAGAAGGAGAATGATTGCACCAAATGAAAATGTTTATGTAAATAATTGGAGTTGCTACGCCACATAATTGTAGGTTTGCAGATTTTGGTTGGCAGGTTATGTTGTATATATGTAAAATGATGGGATAATGACTATAAAGGTTGTCTTTTTGGTTCGTAGCATGGAAAGTGGTAGTGGCCATCCAGAATCATATCTGCATGGGAAGGTATCCTTCAGTCCCATAGACTTCATCATTTCCCCCTATTTCTCTGAAAAACGGCCCCTGTAATTGCAGAAGTATAGGTGTTCATCAGATAGAGCAACATTTAACAGACCGTGTAACTTCCTTGCGTTATAATTGACTTGAAATTAATTTAAGCTATTGTGCATTATAAAATAAAATGGAAGAATAAATCTAAACTCCAACTGCCGTGCCCTTAGAAAAACTAAAATATATGGAACAATTTTACTTTCTAGTTCTCTGGATATGCTAAATTATGTTCTGGCATAGTTTGTCACAATCTGCACATAGACAAGAAATTATATAAAAGGCTGTGGGTTTGTTGTACTTCTAGAGTCTTGCATTACAGGACTTTTCTCAATTGCTCTGTAAAACTAGAGCTTTTTTGATACATATGGAAAAATTAGCAATTTTTAATCATTCTTCATGTTAGCAGCTTGATTTCCTAGAAGGTGGTTTCCTTAACGTGGAAGAGGCACCAACCTGGCATGACTGATCTAAAACATTTTTCATTAATTACTTAAATATGCAGATTCTCAGGGTAACTAAAAAACCAAAGATCTCTAATTCTCTTGTAATGCATATGGAAGTCACCAATTGCTTTCAGTGATCAGAGCCTGCAGTATTCCCAGATTGTCCACCAAGGTCTTTATGTTTTATCCCTATATTTATTAATTAATTTATATTATTTAAGTATTTACATCCAAAAGGAGGAAAACTCTGCAAAAGCTGCTATCAGCTTCACTGTTATCCACATGGAGACTCATTGTTTTCTATGCTTGAGTGGTATAGGAAGGATCAAGCCCATTACTCCTAAATGGTCCTAAAAAACTAAATGTCAGTGTTCATCTCCCTTCCTTCCTGGCAGGTGATCTTGTTACTAATCTAATGTGTCAATTACAGCCAGCATTGAAAAAAAGATACTCAAAGAATCCGGAGGGAAAATAATAGTGTGACTACAACAGGTTATTTGGCATCCAGTCAGCTTCCATCAGATCACTGTAAATTACCTGTCACATTATTCCATTTCTGAACATGCTTTGTTTCAACATCCTCAGCTAAACAGTTACATATTTTGTACCTTTATTCTGTCACGCTTTCACACTTGCTATGCAGTTCTGTTTTGTTCTAGAAAATACCACCTCTCTACAGACTGTGATAAAAGAGTTGAGAAAGGTTTTCAAAGAAACCTTTAATCAATATTGGAGGCATATTCTTTTGTGCATTGATTATACTAAGGTGTTTAATTAATCAGCAGACAGTATTTTAATAGAGAAAAATACTACTGAAGAAATTATAAATGGAAAATTATAAACATTTCTTTTTAACACCAGCCTGCTTTCTCTTTACACACACCCCCCCACACACACCAATGCTGTGAACCGGAGACAATCCTGCTAATTCAAACCGGTGCTTTTCGGAGGCTTTTATATTCATTTGGTCCCAAGCTCCATCATTCATTTTATATCTCTACAACTGAAAAATTCAACCTCCAGATTTACATAGTATTTCTCTCAAAACTTGAAGCATCTTATATTCTGGTATACCTCTTCTTCCTTAAGTATATTACAGAATCAAATTCCTGAAGTCTGTTGCAGTGCTTTTGAGACATACATCCTTTTGGATGCTAATTCAAAGAGACCCAGTTTGTAGGTATTTCAAGTACAGTCTCAAGAGTCAGGCTCCCAGAGGTTGTCTAATTCATTCCTCTGCCCCAAACAGGATCAATCATGCTTCTGTCATTCCTGATGGATGTTAACATCCATCTTTGTAAACTTCAAGAGAGGAGATGACTGTATTTAACTATCTTTATCATAAATTTTTTTTTCTTAAATATTAGCCAAAATATCTCTTGCTTTACTCTTGTTCCTGATACTGCCTTCCATGAAGGAGGGATTAATTGCAGGAGTCATTTATTGCAGACTGTTATCAAGTCTCTCTTCCTCAGCTTAAACATTTTATTTCACATTGTTTCTTGTCATCACTGCTGTTTCCTGAAAAATTCTCTCTCCTTTTAGTTCCTGTCTGTGAAGGTGGTGTCCAAAAGCAGAGGCAGTACTCTAGATGAAGTCTTTCCAATGCTTATTAGAGCAGAAAGGATCATTCTGCTTGTCCTAGAGGTGATACTTCTGGTTTTACATCTTGTTTTATGAAAAGGCTTCTGCTGAACATGTGAGCTTTGGATAAAGACCAAAATGCAGATCCATTCTGGGCAGTCAGGGTACAGATGCTGTTGTATAACTTCATGCCCGCTGCTTCCCTGTCATTCCATAGCAAATACATTTGGTTCAAAAGCTAAGGAGTCTTAAACTCAGTGTCTTGCAGCTAAAATGCATTAATTTATTCACCCTTTACTTAATCTAAATGAGGTACAAATAATCTTAATTAACTACAAATGCTTTCTTTGAAACTTCCAATACTGCGTTTTACCTCTCAGTTGGGCTTCCAAGGGTTAAGAGTCTGGACTATGCCAATATAACCAGCATATTCGGGTACAGGCTTCGTTATCTTTACCCCGCCTGCTCTGACTTCACTGTTTAGGATCCATAAGGATGAAAGGAGTAGAAGGCTGTAGAGAAGTATAAATGAAGGAGTTATTAAAGTAATCAGCTGTCGCTCTGTGCATTCACATAAGGCAAAGCTCTGTTGAGTAAGTAACACCTTCTTGCCTAATTATTTCTAAATCAGAATTATACTTGGTTAAGGCATGATGTTTGATGTCATGTTGTATCTGGAAAACTTACTTACATTGAAGAATGTAAATTACACAGTGATTATAATATTCACTATTTATATTCACTTCTCAAGATGTACATTGCATCAGGTAATAAGGCTTTCACTTATATTTATCAATTCTGGTTTTGCTAGTATGTTATAAATGTTTTGTTAATTATAATTGATTAAGATACATGAGACGTTATGTCATGATTCCCATTACAGCATCATTCTTTCAGTGAGCTAACTCTATTGTTGACAGTGCAATTGTTTCACTGCTGGAGAGTGCAAACATCTATGAAAAATAAGAAATGTTGCCAAAAATAGCACCTTCAGAATAAAAATGCTTAATAATAAACACCTGAGCCTTGAATTGTTTAGAATACACATAATCTGTTTTCAATTGGTTTCTCACAATCGCCCACAATCACTGAAAAATAGAAACTGATTTTTGATTCCTTTTTCTTCTCTTATTAAAAATGTGACTCATACTCAAATAAAAACACTTGGCATGCCTATTCTGACTACATGGAAACCTGAAGTATAAACGCCTGTTTGTAAGACAGAAACATTTGCTGGAGTTCAATAATCAGAAGGTGTTGGGTTTGAAATTGCGGATTTATTTTCTGGTTTTTTATTAGATCGAGATGTGCAATACCTTTGGTTTAGAAAATGCAGTTTATTAATGCACACTTTGTTTACCGTGAAAGCAGATGTGATCAGAATTTTGTAGGTTGCAGAAACGTTGTTCTCATAGTAACCACATACTTTTAAATTTGGTTGAGTATTTTGGGACAGAAAAATTTGGGGTATGGTAGGGCACACGATCAAATGTGATCTACTACCATAATGGTTATTTTTAAGTACAGTCATAGGTTCCAGTTTAAGTCGTATAGATTTATCAGTTCCTTCAGGAAAGAAAAGGTGAAGAATGTGTTATAGTATCCGTGTACATCTGGTGTAGGATCCTCTCACCAATGTAAAGAAGTCTTGTTGTATGTGACTATATCCTTTCTAGATGCTGTTTAGGATAGATTGGAAAAAAATCATGAACGTGACATTCAGAAAGCAAGAGGCAGCTACATACTGTTATACCAGCTTAAATCTCTGGAAGCTGTTGCTGACCTAGCTAGGCAAAATATGGACTGTTTTCTGTGCCCATATTTTGCAAAGCGCTGATGGCAATGAACTTGCAGTGCTATGGCTAGTGTTAAATATAGCATAGTGGCCCAAACGGAATACTATTCTGATGAATTATGTTGTAGAGTTCTGATCTATGCTGAGTTCTCCATTTTGAATCATACACAGTATTTTGTAATCCTGTTTTTACTTTTCAAAAATGCATCTTATTATTTTCAGCAACAAATTGTGCTAGAGATTGTGAGTCTTGGAAAATGACTGAGCTTCTGTTGAGGCCAATTTTTGCAACAGTATGTTAATGAAGCTTGAAAAAAAAAGTCTCCATTTTCATGTTGAACCATATAATAGAGTTAGCACTTCAGTGCCCAAATTATGTAAGTGACAGAGAAAAGGAAAAATCAAGAGCCCTACTCCAAAAGCAGTCGAATTAAACAGTTTTCAGATCATATTGAGAATCTGTGCTTGTGCTACTTCTATTATTAGACAGAAAATTCTTTCCTGTAGGGCATTGTTAATGAGCCAATAACTTTTGGAGTTACTCATTATATTCCCCATCTTAGTGGTGTTCCTCAGGATACCCAACTTCCGCACCCAGCCCATCCATACTGCTGTTCCTACTGTATTTCTGCGGAGAGGTACAAAAGGGAATGGTGTTACATTTAATGTAATTTAACAGTTTTAACTTTACTATCTCTTGTGGTGGCCGTCACATTATTGAGCTTTGAGAACATCCACTTCTGGACAGTGCTGACTGTTTTTCCCAGTGTGAGTCCATTGGAGCTTTGTCGTCATGTGAAAGGATAAGGCCCTTAGCTGCAATTACTCATGCTACCAAAGTGCCTTACCTAGCCCCTGTTTAGTGGGAAGCTATTGCAAATGGATGTTTTTATTTATGAAGGATTGTCATTGTTCCTATTGAAATTTAACAGTGTATTGCTGTGAGATGGGATCATCAGGCCACTTATTAGCTTGGCCAGAAGAAAAATAAAAATAGCTTTTGGGTCCCACTGGCAATATTTCTTGAGTACCTGCTATTTAATCACCTTCCTGCTATGTTCAGTATGTCAGTTATCTATATTACATATTTTATTTAAGTATATAGAATGAGGTGTGGTAATGATTTCTACATTCCTACTAATAAAGTACTAGCTTCCCTACGGTATCTGAAATTACTGTGGCTCAACAGCATCAGAGATACTTACGACGCCAAAACCCAAGTTGCTGTATTTTATACCTTTGCTACTGGCATTGAATTCCAACATGGTTACTTAACCAATTAAAACTGGTTTATTATTTTAATTACCTGTCTAGTTTACTTTGTTTTCTAATTTATCAAATCAGGCTAGAATATTTTATACATGCTTACTTTTTTGCTAACAGGCAAGGCAGCTACATGCCACATTACGTACATGCATCTAATGCATCTCTGTCTCTGAGAATAGCATTATGAGAGTTGGGAGGAACATTTTTAAAATATCATTTCAAGGATCCTAGACCCAAATTGTGACTTGTCATATAGTTTCAAGTGCATCACAGGCTGTAAATAGCAATATTTGCAAAACCCCACATTAACATCTGAGAAGTTTCATTCTTTTCCTAGAAGCTATTCTAGGGGAATCATTTTGCACTTATTTCCTTGCTGAATTTACATCAAGAACAGTTAAGTAATAGGGTGCTTTTCTCAGGGCTGTGTACTTACTTCTGACAGTCTTGCTGATTGACGAAGGCATGTGAACACCAAGCAAAACCAGACCAAGTGGGATCTGCAGGGCTCCAACCATGCATGGACGCATGCTAAGTTACTTCTCACAGCTTCCTCACCTTCCTCTTCTTTTCATCTTGAGCTCCTGGACAGTGTGTTTCCAAAAGTTATCTAGGACTTCTCTTCTGGAGCTCTGGACTAAATAGCAGTTCTGTATTTCCTTTATGTTAATGAAAACATTTTGATAGTTTCCTAGGCAAATCTCAGGATTAGTTCTTGGTTCTTACCCTGGACCTGTTGACAGTTGTCAAGACAGCTGTACTTCTTTTTCCTCCTCTTTTTCATGTTCTTTTAGACTGCTTTTCGGGAAATCCTTCTTTGATGCCATTCTGTTTTCTATGAGGGTTCCTTACAGTTTATGTCCTGGTTGCTTTCTCTTTTCCCACGGTGCCTCATCTTTGATTGGTTTCATTTGCAACTAACTTAAATAGCAAATTCTATGATGCTGAATCAAACCCCTATCTATCATCCTGTCATCTGTCCAAACTAACACCCCAGCAACTCCAGAGATCCTATGTGACTGTTTAGTTTTAAGCTGAATTCATCATAACTAAAAGAGAATGTTTCCTCCTTTTCCCTCCCCCATTTCTTTTGCTTTTCTTTCCTGGTTGCTACTTTCTTACCTGATGAAGATGGATAGCACTATATTCTGCCACTAAAAGCTTATTTAAAATTACTTATAAGACTTGTAAATAATAACCTTACAAGTGTGAGATCAGCACTTAGCTATATGAAATGGTTTTTAGAATATTTAGAACTGCTTCTCAGTTCTCCTTTGTTTTATTCCCATGTTGTTTTGATTATAACCAAGGTTTCAGATTCATTGGGGAAAATTTGGCTGTACAGCACCTGCTATTAAGCTAACCTGACTGACTTCTAAATGATGTTGTAGTGAAAGTAAGTCTGAATATACTAATAACAGACTGCATGGAAATATAGGAAACAATTAATTTGTGGAGAGTTATTGAAATGAAAGCCTTATTTCATAGGATTTCAGTGACAAACTGAAGCTGAAAGATGAAATGTGTTCCATTAATCTTCAATAGTCCTCTTATCTGTGTGTGTGCCCTGTGCGACAAAGAGACACCGCATATTCCTCCTTATTGCATAAAAAGCCTTCAGCTGAATCCTGCAGGCTGGTGTGAACCTTGCTCCCAAATCTAGTAAAGCTCTTCAGTATGGGGTGAACTTGAACTAAAAGGGATTGCAGCCTTGAAGAGTTTGTATTTAGCACATTCTTTTCTAGTTTTCAGTAAGTCTGCTCAGCAATTGCGTCCTCGGTGGCTTCAGAGAAAATATTTCACACAATCACTTGTGGAATGTTCAAGGGAAACAGCCAGTGAGTTTACAGAGATAAGATTCCATCCTGACAGATGATGCATTGTTAAAGCGAGTTTACATTGTTCAGGCGCACCCTTAATACACAGCACTCGGAAGCCTGCAGTACTCACACAGAGGAGTCATGTTTATGGCCAAGCTTCAATATATCACAGAATCTGCTTAGAAAAGGGGAAGGAGTGTGGGGGGAAGTAATTTGCAATGCTTGAGGCACTCAGATATAAATTGCACTCTCTTCTTCTGTGACTGACACAGCTCAAGAAGATACGACTTTTTTAGAAAACTTATAAACAATGACAAAATGTCATGAAGAATGTACAAACATGCTGGTGCTATGACCTCTAACAGAAAGATGTCCTTCTAGCACTGGCAACTATCAGCCTTCAGAAAACTCTAAACTGTCAGTTGCAACTTTTAGACAGCAAATTTCCCAGAAAATAGATCATTAATCAGTTTAGACAGCAGGAGATGAAACTGATCAGAGCAAAGACTGGCATCTAGATCAAAATACACAGTTTATTTATTTGCATTCATAGGTGATGTGAGCTGATGTAGAGCCTTCTAATTTGAAATGTTTTGACTGCAGAGTTTGTAGAAGCAAAAGAAATTTCTATTTGATGGCTCTTCGTGGATTTACCTACATTGAGGTGACTGGGGAGAAAAATCCCACCTATTTATTTGTTTATTAGTAGTTCAGAGAACTGCAGATTGCTTAAGGCTGTTGGTGTATTGGTCTTTCCCCAACAGAAATGCTCACACTTTTTTTTTTAAGGTCGCAAACTAAAGGCTTTAATAAAGACGTTTTGGTTATACTTCTAGTGCTTTACCTGAAAAATAAATCTTCAGGATTTTTAGCCTGGCATTATTAGGAGCAAAACATTCACTTTAAACAGCAAATTGAAACATACTCCGCAAGAATAAACAGGATTCAGCCGTGGTTGTTGGGTGGTAGATACTATTTCTTTTAGTGTGCTTTATGACCAGTAAGACATGAAACTTGTATAACATTTCAAAAGTACCGTTAAACGAATGAGGTGGATGGAGGAACAGGGCAGAGGGGTTTGGGAGAATTTGTGTTTGATCTGCTGTAGGGACACATGGTTAGACGCCATAGCTTGTCCATGGTCTATCAAGCTCTGTTGGCAGACAGCCTGTAGAAATGCTTCCTTCTAGTCCAACACAGCAGAGGGGAAAGAAAACCACTTAAACCACCCAAAAGCCCAAGACTCTACATGTGGTCAGCAACCACAGGTCATTATCCAGTTTGTTCCCTCTCTGCGGTGTGTCCAGACCCTAACATGTAGATCTGTGGGCCTGGTTCTTGTTGTTCAAGACACCTTCAGGTATCCAAGACACTCTGCACCTGGAAAGACAAATACAACATGGGAGTTAAGGAAGACTCACAGCTGTTTGGATCAGCAGCCGGAGATGGGGCAGGGTAATTTGCAGATCTTCAAAAAAGGGTAGGCATCCAAAACCTGCCCTTCAGATGAAATCCCAGTCCCATAGGAATAGCGGGATTTCTACTTAAGAAGTTAGTATTTATGCTTCAATAAGTAAATGTTCTGATTTCTGAAAGGGGTAAAATTACATAATAAACCTCATTTGCTAGCCATTAAAAGCATGGATTTAGACAGCTGAAGGTATTCAGGTTTTTTTTCATTAAATAACTAGCCTAGCATCCAAGTTTATGGGAAATGTAGAAGGACCTTATCCTGCAGGTTTTTCTGTTAATGTAAACATGCACTAATTGAGCTATGTAGTCTATACAGATACTCCACTGTATGCAATATGATATAGTAGGAAGAGGAGAGAAGCAGTAAGCAAGTTCCTCCTACCAGTTATTGCTCAGTTAATATATTTTATATGGTAGCATATGAGTTCTCAAAACTGTTCTGGAAAAGCATTTCTGGCTGCTGGAGAATGAAGTCAACTAGGACATTGATGTTTTGACATAATTACTAATCCCTTCTTCTACCTCCAGGAATGGTTTGTCTTATGGCTGTGCTTTCATACACATGCTAAGCATGTATGTGTTTTTTCCTCATATCTATGATTAATACACTTTTTTCTGTCTCCTAGCTTGCTAGTGTCCTAATGTCTATTTCAAACTGCATGGTTCTAAATGATAGGAATGAAAAAATGAGTTGCTCTCATCATTTGAATGATAAAATAATGAATAAAATAGGTGGTAAAATATAACTTTAACTGGGTCTGACCACATACTGTTCTTTCTCTCTGTGAAGTGCGTGTAGGGGTTTTCCATTCCTGATTTGCAGACTCTGGTGAATCTTTGCTACTTTGGTCCTGTGTTTATGATTTTAGCAAATGCCTATGGTAAATAACCTTGCACATGATTCCTAAAGGTACTAGAGCTTTTATGATTTTTATTGTTCCAATTCTAACAATCAAGCTTTATTTCCAATGAGTCCAAAAAAGCCATTCATCTCTGCTTTCTGTCTTCACCCTCTTGAAAGTTCAAATTGTTGGCAGCAGCCTTGCTTTTTGTGGGTGAATTCTTTCATGGATATTCTCATCACTAAGGGCACTTGGTCTTGCTGTAGAAATATTATCTCCAGTGAGGCTCATCTCCTTGAAATATTTTCTCATTTTCTAAGTACTGAAGACAAGGTAAACTGCACTACCTTAAAAGAAAACACTACAACATTTCAAGCTTATTGTTTTAGTTATCATTAGGGAGCTTCTTGTGAGTTCATATTTGGATTTCTTTAATGAAAATCAATGAGAGATTTTAAAGCATTTTCAAAACTTATTAGCTGTAGTACAACTTCAGTGAAAACTGGAATGATGCCAGTCTGAGTAGAGTAAGTGTAATTCAGGTGTAAAGGACCAAAATGTGAATTAATTCACTTCAGCTCAATAATGCCAATCTATTAGCTGTCACCTTATGCTCATTTGCAGGAAGAATATGGGGTAAAATGCCACTGCTTACCCCCTCTCACATCTAAAAGAGGTTGCCTAAAGGGCCACTCCTTTCTGTTCATGCAGCAAGATTTTCCAATAGCTACAACTCTTCCTGACTCAGGAGGAGTTCAGAGGCACCCTTGCAGCAAGAGCAGGGGGGAAAGGGGAAAGAAAAATACATTTTTATTTTAATGGCACATGTTAACTGCCCAACCCCCACATGTAAATGTTTAGCTGTTAACCAATTACTGTAATGTTATGATGAAGAAATGCCAATACATCAGAAGTATAGCTATTTAAATGCATTCTGTGCACTATTCTGCTCTCCTCTTTATTATTGTGATTGGGTTTTCTTTGTACCCAGATAACCTCACAGATTTCACAGGAGTGCCTCTTAAATTAAGTGAGATCAGGATCAGTGGTCTCCTACTTTGGGGGCAATTTTGCTGGTTCATCTGCTGAGTTGTGCTTTTCTAACTTCACAAAATCACTTTAATTCCAGTTAAACTATTTCATGTTATCAGTGACCTCAAAATGTGCCATCCTGGTTATACAGGGTAAGGTTAAGACTTTTCTCTCAGAACTAGCTCATTGAATTAGGGGGGAGATTCTGAGCCATTGAAAAGTGGCATCATAAAAACTGATCTTAGGGGAGCTACACTACTTTGCGTCAAGTGAGAACATAGCCCTTCGTAAATCTTAATTCTGATTTTTTTTTCATTAGCTATATTATTGTATGGTGGCAATCTATTACATGCATTTAGCTGCTAGGAAAGCCTACAGTGTAGTACAAATCAGAAGCTAGCAGAGGCTTTAATTTAGTCAGAGACAAGCTTTGAAAGCAGTCAAAGAGCCACTGATGGAGTTCAAATGCTCTTTGTCCTGCAAAAATAAAGAGCCCATTTGTTCTGCCTTTTCACATTAGCATCTTCTACCTTGCTGGAAGAAAAGGAGGAAGAACTGTAATCCCAAGCTCTCGTTTTTAACAAAAAACAAATCTTGAACTCATTGGTCTTACCAAAACCTTAGTTATATGCCAAAAATACGCAGTTTTTGATGGCATTTAACAAGTTTTCCAGACTGGATAGTTTACATCCCAGGGGTATCGAGTAGTAAACTATTTCTCCTTTCTTATTTTCGTTTTATTTCTCCCACTACCCCATGACCACTGCAATGCAGTGCTGTGACAGATGTTGCCAGCAAAAGATTGGGTTCTGAGAGCTGCCGGGTACCAGTCAGCTTCCACCAAAGATGAAATACACTATCTTACATTCACAGGGCTCAAGCCATCAGACCCAAGACCTTCAACACTTGGCAGGAACTACTTGACTGTCAAAAAACTCTTTGATAGCAGTTGTTGTTACTACCTCAGGAGGAAAGTAGTTATGATCAGAATACCTGATTATATAACAAACACAGTGGACTAGTTTGCTTCTCAAATGATAGAGAAACATTTTAAATTTTTAACTGATTACACCATTAGTCCTTGCTTTTTTCCTTTTGGATCAGATCATTCATGTGTGTTTGTAAGGATGTTCCTGTGCTAAACTGAAGATATTCTTTTCTATTCTGTATCTTTCTTCTGCACCTAATAAGACCTAACATCAGGTAATCATCTTCCCCTTCCTCCCCCACCCCTCCAACAACTGTTTCAGTAATTCAGAGCATGGACTAGAGTTGAAGATTCCCTTCTCTTTTGCTTTGTGGACAGGAAATAGTTTGTGTAGCACGCTTGCTCTCTGCAGCAGTTTCTGCTAGTAGTTTCTCCTAAGGACATCACCTCATTCTCTTTGCAGATTATTTTTATTCTCAGTGGGGTTCAGAGAGGGTCCTAGGCTTTTACTAGTGGATAGATACAATTTCATCTGTACAGCATCCAGTAGAAGACAATGCTTTGATCATTAGCTCTACCATTACCCATCCCATGGAATAGCATTATAGCCATGTAGTATTCAGTGCTTTTGAAGAGACCTGTTTGAGCTGATTATACCTGTGCAAAGCTCAAGTGGCAAATTAAGTTCAATCATTATCTGCTCGCTTGCCTTATCTACCTATTTCTAGAGAAAGTTGTTTTCTCCGTTTTATCTCTGGATTCTATCACAAAAGCTTCACCTTTTTTTTTTTTTTTTTTTTTTTAAACCCAGAATCTCCAAAATGTACCCATTAAAAAGGCTATCCAATTGTATTTAGTGTGGATAAAGACTTCTTTTAAAATCTGAGAGTCTGCAGCTTGCCTACATGTCTTAAACAGCAAAACAATAGTGTGTCTACACAAAGCAGTTCTAGATTGAATGAGGACTGTGTTAACATGGTTCACAGTAAAATCCAAATTCTTCTTAATTTTCCTATTCAGACACACTATTAATGTCTTTCTTTTTTCCTTCATTAACTCTTGAAGACCAGTATAAATTTTTACCTCTCCTTCCTATTCCTGGCTAGGTCTATGTCCTCTTGCCAGCCCTAATCTTGATCACAAATTTCCAGCAGCTATCGCATGTGTAAGTCTGCCTTGGTTACTGTATACAGTTGCTCGATGGAAGATTGTTTCACAGACTGAATGGGGAAAAAGTCAGTATTTATTATTAAACATGGATGTCACAGGGATTCCTTTAAATGGGAATATGTAAGAATTACAATAATCTTATGTTTCCTTATTCTATTGCTGTCATTAAAATTACCATATTTACTAAACCGTTATGTTTGGCAAAACAGAATGGAGGATATGTGTAAATGTATAAATGCTTGTGCACATGTGTGCATATATGCGTATTTCTAGCCTATTACACAACACTTGATAATAAACAGAGCTCAGAGAGGCATGTAAGATTGTAGGAAGTGAAGCTGTAAAACTTCTAGGTAGAGACACAACTACTAGTCTGAAATTTGCCCTGCAGAATAAAATAGGCCATAGAAGAGAGATGGCTTTATTAGGGGATGAATTTATTAGTTATGCTACATAACTTTGGAGCTTTTGGGCTTATTTTCTCTGGTGTAAAGCATTACTATACCATCCATAGACACTGAGCAACTATGCTATTTTGCTCCAGGATCTAATTTTTTTAAGGACTGACTCGACTGATTAACAGACATCAGTTGTCCTAGATTTAATTTTCTATTTTATGTGCGAAGGAGTGTACTGTTTCAACAAAAGACATATCTTGATACTTTCAAAATAGATTTAATCAATATGTGCCATATTTACTAATGCTAAGTCTGAAAATTAAAAAGTGAAAGAAATTGGAAGTTAAGGAAAATTTTAAATGAAAAAAGGATTGCTGTGGTCAGAATCAAGATACCAAAATGTTATCCCATCAATGTATAGTGATAAAGGCTGTTGGTGGCATTAAATGCTACAAGTTCTTCCCAGAATCTTAATTTCCCCAACATCTTATAATGCAGTCAGATAGGATATTGTCATCATGTACTTCAGTCCGGAAGGAACTGAGTATATGGTAGAGTGTCTTGATTACTTGAATTGTCAAATTTTCCAGAATTTATTCAGTTCTACAGTTCTTTCAGCATAAAAAATTCTTGCTGACTTCAACAGCAATTCCCAGTATTAAACAAAGTACACTTACTCTGTAACTGCAAGAAGGCTTCTTTTTTATGTGAGCCCAATTTGAAAAAAGCATAAATTATTCTCAAAGGCTACTCAACACATTTATTTAAGGTCTGATTTTGCAATATGTATGGAAGAAAAACACACTGATTTTCATAGGCCAAAGGTCTAGTAAAAGATACCTTTTACTTTCAAGAAGAGAACAGGACACCAAACTCCTATGTACTTCTTGGGAATTCCAGCTTAAAGGAGAATTTCCTTCTGGAATTTGAGTCACCTTTGATAATTTCTCATGTTTTTAGAATGTGCAAAAAAGAACAAATATAGTAAACTATGGCAATATTTGAGCTAAATATAGTGTCTACCATAAATAAATTAGGCTAAAAACTGGAATACAATAAATAGATTATAATAACTCATTGCATACCTTTAGTGCCACCTATATGCAAGCAATGACACAAGTTAAAGCACATTCCTGGAAAGTATGTTGTTTGAACTGACTCTGTCAGCAGCATTCACCCCCAAAGTAATCACAAATAAATTTATTAAATGGGAAGCTGCCAAATTATTACTAAGTTGTTGTCTTCTAGTATAATGACATAATATTATTTTATCCTACAAAGGGTTCTTCCAATTAGCCACAGCTTTACACTGACAGAATAGTAACTATTATATTGTTTTGTATGAGATTCTTGCAATAAAACTTTTGAAACTACCTTCATCTTTTTAAAAGAAAACTTTAAAATCAAGCCTAAAAAAAAAATCACAAAAGTTAATGTATAAGTGCTTGTGACTTATCAAATTTCAATTGTAAATCACAGAGAGTTTGAGCTGGCTGGCTTTTATTTCATTAGTTGTATCTGGTTTATGTTTAATTTTGTGCACATCACATGCAAGATTTAGGTCTCAGTACTTTGCTATTGGAGTTGGTTATTTTACTTCCAACTTGACTTAATAACTGAAAGATGCCAAGTGAAATCTTGTTCAGTATTGCTATTAACTTGCTACACACAAACTAATAAGCTTATACAGGAACTGAGTTTCGGTGGCAAGTACATAGATCTGTAGAGTGATTTTATTTTATATCCAAGTAGTAAGAACAAGTTGATAACCCTGTCTATGCCACCTGAATGTAAAGTCACAAAACTGCGAGTCTCGTCACAAATTTTTTTGCTGTCTGACTAAAGGGTACAAAATACTAATACCACTTCTCCAAAAGCAGCATGAAGTAGAAGCATATAATCATGCCAAAGACAAGTAATTCAGACTATCGATATTTCCCACAAAAACAATTATACAGGTGTTTTCATATTTCAGTGTCTTTACCACTATATTTCTTTTAATAGTTTTGAATTGAAGCATCACATGCTGTATAAAATATTGTACTTTAGTAATATATGCTGCTATTTGGTCCTTGTTTATGACACTAAGAGTTGCATAGGATCTTTCATGCAAATCACTTGACAAAGTAACTTTTGAAACAGATGCAGAAACAAGGATATGGGTAGGTCATGGGCATGTCAGAAGGCCAGTAGTGTTTTGGAATGGTTATAAAGCCTTGATCTTGTGTCTCCAATCCCTCAACGGTTAACTGAGAAGCAATGCAGACATCCACTATAAGAATATTAGTGTTAATGCTGCAAAACAGGGAGAGGATTTATGTTTTTAATAAGTCTGAATCAAAATTATGATTGTTGAGGAGATATTGATGTATCCTACACCATTATATTCTGCCCCTTTAGAGAAAAAACAAGTGAAAATACTATATAGATATTAAAAATACTATACAGATATTATATCTAATAACAACTCCCCCTTTCCTCAATACATACAGGCTTATCTGGCATTTCAGCTTCAGAATGGAGCAGTCCAAATCATATTAGGGTTGCTTGTAGCATAAATACTTTCTGTGTGCACTCATAGGTTAAAAAAACCCTAACCAAGCAACCCTGTAGATAACAAAAATTCCCATGATCTCACCAGGGTCAGAATTTCAGCTCTGGAATTAAGACACCAAAATGACTGCTCTTTCTACAGAGCTCAGAGAGGGATCTTTCTCAATCCTTTCTCTAGATCATGCATTCAACTCTGCTCAGAATATCACCTTCAGTGTCTAATAATTTTCATCTGAGAATAATGAGACAAAGAAACATCTTACAATGTGAGTGCCAACCTGCAAAGAAACTCTTCTTTAAAAATTGAAAATATTATAATTCATTTTCAAGCTTTTCAAGGAAGAGACTTTAAACACATCACTGATCACTAAGCATCATTTCAGTTGTCCTGTAATGTGAGGTTCCTTTTTATGACAGATCTGCAATAGATCTCGAGTAGGCCATAGAAAAAGAATACCATCTCTTTAAAAAAAGCAATAGCTTTCAAGGCTCAGGATGGCCTCTGTGCTGAGATTAATAAAGCTTGACAATACATTCTGAATGCAAGCAGTGACTTCTATTACAAGGGGAAAAATGAAAAAGCTGCTATTACTGACATAGTCAATAGATTGCACCTCAGTGTATACTGTACTTTCTACATTTTTAATATAAATGTGTTCAGTTTCAGAGATGGGAGCATTATCAGCATTCATTTTACTTGAGGCAATAATGTGAGAAGTTGTGTCTTGTGTAATAAATAAATAACCTGTCTTTAAAACCATTTACTAAGATTGCTTTTCCCAAATGCTTATTTAGAGGTGCTCTGGAAGGTGTCATATACCAAGACAGCCATGTTATAAGGATTTTATAAAATGCAGTTTCTTTATTTTATACATAATATAATTGTTCATGGGGTACTTTTGTTCCGCTGGTTTTAGAAATAGTATAATGGCAGTCTTGTACGATAGTGGGATGGTGTGATAAGTTGTAAAATGTGGCTTGAGGCCCCCTGTTTCTCATGGGATCTTGGTGGTCATGAAGACCTGCCAGTAGAGACCAAAAGGCTTTCCATCATGGCTGGCAATTGCCCCTCTTTCAATTTGAGACTTGTCTTTTTCTTCCATCATATTTTTCTGGACTTGAAAGAATGGAAGAAATTATTTTCTCTCTATAAATATACATATTCAGATTTTCATAATCTTTGTAGCACCCACTCGTACTAAGAAATTATCTTCTCTGTGCAAATGGATCATGTTAGGTGGCACTTAATTATAAAATAAGACACTGAGTTAATTCATGCTTTGTGCAGTCACTTCCCTGTCTTGGCAAGTACATTCATGTGAACAAAATCTTTTCAATCTGTTCAAAAGGATAGGGAAGGAAGTATATATTGCATAGGTACCTTATAAGAACATAAAAATGAGAAATAATCTGCAAACTTTGAATTACTTCTAACAATATCTAATATTGAAGGAGGCGTTTTGTACTCATCTGATGTCTGGCCATAACAGATTTTTCTTTTAACATAATCAGAACAATGGGTCTGATATATCTCTAATGCCTCTTTTACATCAGCACAAATGTGCTGATTTCATTGGAGTGACCCTTGATTTACACTGCTGTAAAGAAAGAAGAATCAGGCTGTAAATATATAAGGGAGGGAAAGCATAACTGTCTTAGACTTCTAGAGACTCTAAGTACAAAATAGAGGAAGATTTATTTAGAGTGGCTCAGGGGTTGTAGCTAGCATAATAGGCTATAACGGAGCACAGGAAATGTAGGCTGACTGGAAACAGCATGGTTTACTGTTCTGTGGCTTAGCTATCTGAGGCTCAAGGTGAAAACTCCATTGGTTAACAGATAGACACATTTCTGACTATGGTTTAAAGGAACAGGTGGAGGTGAAGATATAATGCCATTCATGCATTCCTAATTCTATATTCTTCTAGTGATAAACCTGGTTTGTAACTCAGAAAAATCTTCTCCTCCTGAGACCTCCCACTTCAAATGGTGGGTTTTGAAGTTAAACCTAAAAGTTTATTCTTTTTCTATTCAGCAAAGAAAATCTCTTTTCACTAGTAAAGGTGCTCTGTATAAAAGTCTTCTGCAATACTTTCTTTAGGTCATATGGGGAAACCTAATTTAGAAATATTACAGAAAGCAAAACTTACCATTTTCTGTCCTAGAACTCAGCACTGATCTGATTACTTTTGACTGTGATTCCAGGTTATCTACCTAATTTGTCTACAGTGTTATTACCAACATGTGTTTTCCCATGAGGAACACATTAATTTGGTTGTTGCCCTGGGGAAATCTAAACCAAAAAAAAGATTAAGTACAAGAATTCTTTTTCATAAAAAGGAATAACAAATACACAATAAATGACAGGCTTGTATTTAGAAGAGTGTTGAAATCAAAGTATTTTCAGTCTGTACTTTCCAATATAAATTGCTCATTTCAAAACATAATGCTCTGCATAATTAGATCACAGTTTCAGCATCTGGGCTGTGTATCAGTCTGTTAAGTGATGTGGTAAAAACTGTGGGTAGTAGAAAAAATGAAAGAAACTGATGCCCACCTACAGAGTTTCAGCTGGACAGACTCTCACTCCTGCAGTTCCCATTTTCTGCGAGACAGAGGTGCTGTTTTCCTGGTGTTCTTTCCCACTTCTCCTCTCTGTGGTTCTTTCATGGGCACAGAAATCACCAGAACCGGAGCAGTGGTGACAGTTTTTATGGTGACATAGTTTCCAACTTCTACCTCCCACACAGCAGGGTGGCAGTGAGAAAATTCAGCCTTGAGCTGCAATTAGCTATTGCCCACTCATTTCATCTGAAGCTCAGTCATCTAACTAATGACAGCATTTCTTCAGCTGGAGAGAATGTGACAGATAAAATGGGGTTCTGTGAATCACACCATGTATGTGCATGAAAAGATTATTTTAATTTCTAATTAAGTCAGTATGTCAGACCAGCAGACCTGAGACCCCTTCCAGCTCCTTCCAGTCTGGAAGGACAATATAAGAAAATTACTTATCAGATGTTCTTGTGCTGCCCCTTACTCCTTTCCCTTTCCTTTAAATTTAATGAGTAAGCAGCCAGAAGCTTAATTGTGATAGATATGTAATGGGTGCAGTACAAACTTAAATATTGTAAAAGAACATTGAGGCATTGACTGTTAGCGTGTTTTCCAAGTAATTTATAAAGGTACAGAAGGTGTTATGGAAAACAGTCATTCACATGGGTAAAAATCAGCTCTATAGTTTCTTCAGTAGACATATCCGCTATTAGGTCATGTCACTTTTTTTTTTAACATAAGGAAAACTGTATAAAACCAATTTTTGATTGGTTATGTTGAAAAAATAATTTTGAAATGTGATTTTTTTTTTTTGTTGAAGAACAATATACCATTATTCCTACTTACTGTTTTCATTTAATTCCTTTACTTTGTAGGTGTAGTTTTGTTACCAATGACTGAACTTAAATAAAACTCGGGTGTATTTCAAGTATTACTATAAATCCCGTAGTCTCTTGGAAGCAAAGTGTGAATGAAGAGCCTGGGCAGCTTCTATTATACCAGAGAAACACATAAGCAAAGATTCTTCATATTTTTAAAGAAATAGGCTCTTTTGAAAACATGATTTTTATATTTAAAAAAAAATGTTTTTAGCAGAAAGCTGGGTGATGCTTTAATACTCTACTGGATTTTGCCAGCATGCAGGCTCAGAGAAAATTGTTGCTTATCTAATTTTACATACCCTGAAAGCAATTTTGAAAAATAGGAGCCATTGAGTAATATCTTTACTAGTGCCATAAATCAGAGACTTATTTGCATACAAATGAAAATTCAAACCGAAGTGCACTAAGAAGTAACAGTGCCCTAACTTAGGGATCAACATTAAAATATGACCCCAAGTTCCCACCCTGAAGTAAACCAGAAATCAGAAGATACCTTCTATTGGGAGATGCATTCTATGTATTCGTTGTTGAGTTTTTGGTTTGTTTGTAATTTTAACTCTGAACACATTCACAGAAGGATGAAATTATTCACTGGTCTTTGAGATAATGCCTGTAAACAATTCATTAAAATCTTATCATTGATAATATCAAAAATACATGAAATATTCAGTAGATAAATCACATCAACAAGTCATGGTTGTAACCTGTAGCAATGCTAATTCAGAAATGTGTACTGAGATGTGTGAAAAAGCACATTGCAGAAGATGGAATTGAACTCTCTGTACTTTGTTAGCCATTTTTTTCAGTGTTGTTCAAAAGAGACAGTGGTGAATTCTGAGACAATAAAATCAAAGTTCATCAAAGAATTATATTGGCCTTCTTAGGAAACAACCCCAGTGAACTGGAACAAGGAGAAAAAAAACCCAACACTTTAAAACACTAACAAATTCTGAGACAAATACGTAGGGTCAATATTGGTGTGCAAATACTCAAGTGGGCATTTTAGAATTAGAATACTAAACTAAATCTAAACTACAGTGGTCAAGGCAACACCACCTAATTAAAGGTCTAAGGAAGGAGTTGCACCTACAGGGAATAGATGAAAAAGCTTCCAGACGAAACAGATTGGAAGGCTGCAAATGAAATATGTAATTTTTATTAAAAGAGATACAGTAATTTTCCCTGTGGTAAGGTCAGCAGATGAAAAAGGACTATGTGCAAAGTTTTTAGAAATAGAATGTATTGTTTAGAACAGCCCCTCATTTTAATTTTTCCATCTGAATGGAAGTGTAACTTTAATTACACATTTGCTTCTTTCAGTGAAGACTTCTCTCTGGACTCAGGTTTGGTGGTGGTTTTGTTTTTTTTTTTTTTTTAAACTTATCTCATTTTGGCAGTCTTTAAGCACCCCTGTATTTCTGTTGACTTTGTGCCTACTTAAGTAAGTACTACTGAATCTGTGTAAAGATTATTGAATCAAGTTGATGGCTGATTATAAATGTATACTGAAATCTGTATAAATGGACATAAAGGCTGCTTTTTCATAAATCAAAGAACACTGACTTTTTAAATGAGTTGCATATTGAGTAATTTGTTGGCAAGCTAGTATCATTACAACTTGAAATCAAATCTCCGTTACAAAATATATTCCCGTATATGTAGGTTATTATAGCCATTTCAATGAAATTGTGTTTATATGGTCCTGTTTAATTTGTCTCAGATAAAGCAGTGCATTGGTGGCACCATCCTCTGTCCTGATAGAAGACTGAGCAAAGATAATGTCAGTGGACCTAAAGGTTACAAGTTTTCTAAGGAAGGATTAGTCAGAGATCTGACCAGCAGATTTTCTTTGGCTGGCCAATACAGCCTTTCTCTGGTCCTGAGATGGATCCTCCTAGAAAAAAAATTTAAGTCTCTGGGAATTTTATATTCAGCAATCCAGTCAGAACTTTAAGAGGAAAAAAAGGCATTAATTACATCAGAACTAATGACATATTTTCCTTTATTTTCTGTTTATATTTTTAAACATCTTAGCCTTTAGTCAGAAAGCAAGCCAAGGCTTTCTCCACCTTTTTCCAAGCTCTTTTGCTGCCATGCAATCCTCAGTCTTTCTTGCTTGAAACATTGAATTGATGTGCCGTTGCAAATAAAGAATATTTGAAGTCTTAAATTGGTTCCTGTCTGAGACATTCAATTAGAAGTGCCTGAAGTACAATCAACCCCCACAGTGTTTAACAAATGCCTATGATTACTTTGACTGTACCAAGCTAGAGTGACCACTTCAGGTTCCCAGGTTAGTCCTGCAAGAATGATTCAGATAATGCCAAAGAAGGAATGGTAAGTGTCTAAAGATCAAAATGGAAATCAGTAAGGAGGAAACTGCTGAAGGTGGGAGGGAGAGAAGAAACGTTGTCACATGCTTGTGAAAGAGGTCTGGTAGAGAGCCTCCTAGTTGCTAAAATAAAAGCTTGTTTTGGAGTGGTACAATAGACCAAACAGATTCATCTTCAGTCTGCTTTCTGGTTGAAGTTAATTTCTGTATGCAAAATTTCTTCTGTCCTGATTCCATGTCTGATCACTATTTTAATTTCTTTCTGAGACCACTTTATTAACTCAGCCATAAGTCTTCTGCAGCTCTTCAGCAGAAGCAGGGTATCACTGGGAGACTATCTAAACTGGCTGACTATATTCTTTGTGCAATAAAATCAAAATCAGTGAATCTGGCAAATTTGCTGCACTAGAGGGAATAATCAGCCATTATGGAGCCTCCCGGGTTGGCTAACCTTAGACTTTTGCAGACACGCACCCCAAAAATTACATGAGACATTCAGGTCAGAGGCTCAGCCTACAGCTGAGGAAGGAGTTGTTAGAGATGCTTGGTGGAAAAATGCTTAACGTTTCCTCTTCTCAGGACTAAACAGGCACGATGTCATCAAAGGTGACACATCAGGCCCATTTCCTCTTTGGTTGCATTATGGAGAGGAAAATCTCATTTAACACAAATTCTACCCCTCTATAACATCCATGAATGAGGATAGAGTGCTGGATGGGACATCAAATTCGTAATATCTGCAAACACCGACTTTTTTAAGGTTTAAGAATAGATCTCCTGCCAAGCTACATACAACTCATCCTTTGAGATCTGTAGGATGTGAGTAGATGAGGATGTTATAAAAATTAAATAGCCTCAGTTTACCCTCAGCTAGGCTGCGAGGTGTGAAAGATATGTCAAAATTTGAGGGTAAATAGGTTTAATTTCTATCATTTTGCATATAGACTTTCAGTTTTGCCAACTGTATGTAGTGCCACCACATGATTATCTTATACTCAGTCTACTCTGAGGGTTGTTTAAGGGAGCTGCTAAACTATTATTCATATGTCGGTGAACCTGCTGTGCAATTTAGAGATGACAGTAGTTTTGCAGTTGGTCAAATATTTACCATAGGGTTCAGGTATTGTGTTAATTAGTATTCTATGCCTTGATAAAATCAACTTATTAGAATACAAATGGGTTT
The DNA here is from genome assembly GCF_031877795.1 of Strix aluco. Lineage (NCBI taxonomy): Eukaryota > Metazoa > Chordata > Aves > Strigiformes > Strigidae > Strix > Strix aluco. The sequence continues at coordinate 24,721,500 of NC_133939.1, read as the reverse complement.
ATTGTGACAGTATCATTCTTCCCAGTTCATACTTTTCTGCATCACAGTACAGAAAAGTGCTTTGCTAGGTTAAGAGTTCTTTTTTGAAGAATCCTAGGGAGAAATTAATAGAGGACATGAACCCTCTGAGGTGTGTTAATTTGGACAGATTGGAAGACCTAGTAAGTATTTGATTGTAGGATGCATAAAGTGTAATATAACCAGTGGCGTTAGTTACATCCCTGATCTCTGGGATGGAACAGAAAATCTGTTTACAGAACTAGTTACTTGAATGTGCACTGTAAAAACTTTTCAGATTTCTTACTAACAATATTACCGGTAATAGATGAAAGTGTATCTATTGCTTAAAATGGAACATTCATGAAAAAAAAGTCTGTATTCAAAATAAGGTATGTAAAACCAGTCATTTGTTCATTAAAGCTAAATGATAATTCACATTGAAACACCTGCATATCCCCTCAACAAAGAACCAAAATATTTCCACACATACATTTCCACACATACATTATCCTAAATGATCACTATTGCTTGACCGCTATTGCTAGTACATGCAGTGAGAATGTAATCATCAAGTAATTAAAGGTGACATTATACAGGTGGAATTATACAGAATTAGGTACCTGTTAGAATTTTAGTTGTAAAATATTTGAGTTAAATGTAGTGTGGCAGGCAGAACTTAAGTGAACACCAAAACACCCCATTTCTCATAAAATCTCACAACCAAAAAGCTTTAAAGAATATCATGTGAGTCTTGTTCCATTGTGATTAGAAGTAAACCCAAGAAAAGCTGATTGGTTTAGTCAACTTATTGGTCTAAACCAACAAAAAAAGCACTTAAGCTGCATTCCCGTAAATCAGATTATCATGAGCAGTTACTTTTCCATACACACTTACCTGTATAAGGATATTCCCATAAGCTGCAAGTGTTTTCTGTGTGTTCATGACAAATTGCATGGTTGTGCTTAACAAACTGAGGTCATTCATGCCACAGTTGTTACAAGCTATTGAAACTCAAGAGTGAAACACTTGGAGAGTTCATTTTGCAATTGGCAGAAATACTGTGGGCTGATAAGCAGTGGTGATTGTCAGCAGCTAAAAGAAAAAAAAAAAAAACCAAACAAGAAAAGAAAAAGCTTGGGACTTTCATGTTTGTAAAGAGCAGGTATATCAATAAAGTAGAGTTAATTTAGCTAAATGTACATTTCTATGACAAAATATTGGAGAGAAGAACAGTTGTCAGAGAATTATTGACCATTCCTTGTAGCTTCATAAAATGGACTGGCAAATAAACAAGGGGAAACCATAAAATTATCACCCTTTTATTTTCACCAAATACTGAGTGATCCCTTTAGTGGACTAATCATTCGTAGCTTTGATTCTTGAAATTGCAGGATAAATGGCACAGTTGAAGTTAATGAAGAACTCTGATATTTGACAAATTTATTTCCTCTTACAATACCAAACATTTATAGTGTTTGCTTTAGTTTCAAGTCATTACAGATGCAGCAGAAATGGTGGAATAACATCACTTAAAAATTATGATTTTTGCCAAGGAATAACACAATCATTCTGTCAATCAGAAATGTATTTCCTTACAAGTGCAGTAATTAAATAAGCTGTAGTATTATTAAGTTGACAAATAAGAAATACAAAAAAAAAAAGGAAAGGAAAGGAAACTTCTCAGGAAGTGAGAGAAAGTGGAAGGTTAAGACCTGGGCTAAGGTCTAGAAGAGCTTTGTAATTGTGTTGTTGTCTGGGTGTTGACTGGCTGATTGAACAGCCTTGGAGGTGTCCACAAGCTGTCAGGCCAGGGAATTGGAGTTAATGGACAGCTAATATCATGATTGAATGGTAAAAGTGGAGCCTGATCTCTTTGAGGATGGAAAATCAATAGTCTATTAGATTTGTCAGGATGACAGGGGGAGAAAAAAGTGAAAGTCTGCTGTATTAGCTTGCATTACTAGGGCTGCTCTAATTAAACACCTACCTCGAGATGGAGGGAAACCTGGAGAATTGAAGTAGTAATGAGATTCAGGCTTGAAGTAAATGAAATAACTGCAGCATAAGGCATGCTGACAGACAATTAAACCGCTTTATCAATGCTGCTTCTTTCCAGAAATAAAGTCTCATATGGCAGCTATAAAATAAGGCTGAGCCTGGTATGATCATAAATCTTACTGCAGCTTGTGGTTGTATGCATTATTGTTTGAGTTGGTTTGGAGTTGTTTTAACAAAAATTGTAGATGCATTGGCCAATGCTGAGCTTTCTAAATGAAAGTTTCTGCTCCTATGAGTATGTATCTTGCTTAGAATTATTCTGTATCAGACCTGTGCTCTTCCACTATTAACTACTGATAGCACAGCATATCTGGGTACATGCCAGCCACTTCAGTGGCACAAGGTAGCTCTCATTCTTCTTTTATTCCTCTTGCCATCCGGAGGTAACTAATCTGCCTAATTCAATCAACATGCACATATCTCATCCAAACCTGATAGCAAATGTAATGTTTCTGATGTTGGGAATGTTAAGAATGAGCCCACATTCACTGGAGTTCAGTGCTGCATGAAATCGCTGATTTGGATGAAACCTGAAATTCTCCAGGGCCTCAGATGGCTCACGCACATACAAACGTATAGTATTATTATTTCTGTTATCTTTTTTTCTAATCAGTGAAATTGAGCAAGTGAAGGGTTTTGGGCTCAAGATTCCTTGTGGGAGAACGTTTTACTTTTGTAATAAGCAGTGGCAGCAAATGTGTGCCTTTCTTCTCCCAGCTTTTAAATTGACCACTGCCGGATGATCACGCGAGTGTTCGGAGACTGCTGTGCATTGCTTTGCATCATTTTTCATCAGGCAGGTTTATGGGGGAAGAAATTCCTCTACCTTGCAGCCCCGCTTTGCTCCATACCTGAAGCGATAGCTATTCACTGTAGCAAATTGAAGCCATTCTGTTGCATGCGCTGTTTCCTACAGGCAGAAGTCAGTAGGTTTCATACACAGTTAATTGCAATTTGAAATTGAAATAATGTAATTTGGGTTCTTAATACTTTTGACCTGCTATTTTGATTAATTGTACTATTAGTTGCTGAATGCTCCAAATGACAAAATCAAGAAAGGGTTCTACATACACATATCGATGACCATGAATTTCCTTTAGATTTTTGCAGTAATTTGAGAGAGAATTTGAAAACACTTTACAAACTTTCTTCAATCAAGGAGAGTGGTTTTATATTGAGTGATTGCTTTGTCAGGACTCTTCTAAGTGATAATCTACACTAAATTCCTAAGTAGACTCAGAGGGAAGACCACGCTGTTCATTGCACTTTGTTGTGTCTCTGTGAGTAGATGTTTCTATTAGATATGTAGATATGTAGAACCAGGGAAACTTTCTATATATGAGGTCACTAGTGTCTTTGTTTTGGCTATTGTATTTGTTAACCTGTTAAAATGAAAGGCAATCATCTATTCTACCTTAATTTGTTTCTGTTATTATGTCTATAGTATAATATAGAATGCAAATTTCAATAATTCTGTATGTGTAACTAAAGAGGTATAGGAAGTGTTTTGTAAGTGACAGAGCTATACGTATGAGCCAGCTGTTTCTTTCACACATATGTATGCATTCTTTGTAGCTGAATGTTCATTTGGTTGGCTTCCCTTCATTATGGATTCAGCTTAATCAGAAGTTACGAAATTAATTTCTGCTGTGTACTATATCTTGTTTGATTTCACCTCCATTTAAACATCCACTGGTTGCTCTTCATTTCATGTCAAAATCCCTTCTGCTTTGATCACATTTCTTTTTTCGTTTACTTCCATTACTGCGTTGGTTATACCAGGTTTAATATAAAGATATTAAGTTTAAGACCGTATCTCCCTTCAGTTTAGACTCAGTACAGGTTCAAAGATGGGGTAGTTCAAAGATGTTCACATTTTCTTCATAAGAAAATACCTTGTAGTTTCATATTGTTTCTTTTTATAAGAATTTTATTACAGATTGTGGTGATTATGCTTTAAAATTTATTACATAAGTGCATTCAACACATGAAGAAAACCATCTGATGTTTCAAATATGTATTGAGGATATTTCTTACGCTATTCCATTAGTTTGTTTTGGTTAGTAGGTTAAATAAATGACAAGTGACAGAGTGGTTTAAAATGAGTGCCTTGGACAACCTGCCTTCACATCTGCTGTGGTTTAGAATAAAAACAGATATGAATACAATGACCTTGATTTAATCTTTGGAGAATGTTTGTAGAGCATTAAAAGTTCACAAGTTGTCATGATGATGAACTAATTGACTCGTAGGAGGATACAGAGCAAGTGTCTGAGTCTGAAAGTGACATTTTCTGGTGTGTCGTGAATTTCTCACTGAGGGGGCTGGACCCGCTGGGAATCGAATGCTCTGAGACAATCTTTGGCACTGGTCAGCATTTCATTAAGTCAGGTCTTAAAGTAGCACAGATTTAAGTTCAGGTCTTACTGCAGAGTTTTGTAATATAGTTTGGAAACTGCTTACTCATGTTCTATCTTGACAGGAACTGGTCAATGCATTGTTGCCATGTAATTTGAAACATAAAATTAGACTTTGGCATAGTGTAGGTTTATTACAAAATCAAGGTTCATTATCAGTCTGAGTCTGATGCCTTCTCTAAAGAAATGGATTTTGAGCCTGCAGTGGCATCAACGCAGCTTGATAAGACAGCCTGTGGTCTCTAAAGGTGCAAAAAATTAACAGCTTCTAATCAGAGTGTTGAACAGTACAATAGCAAGTATGACTCACCATAGAAAGCATAGGACTAACACACAATTACGTATTCTTCAGTCTAAATGTGCAGAAATACAAAATAAATAAAGGGCCTTACCCAGGTACAATAATTCCCTGAAGTTATACATTGACATTATTACCATGTATTTATGTGATATAAATAAACACACATTCTAAGAACTGAACAGATTAGCTTTCCCTAGAGGTGGCAAGACTCAGGATATTTTTTAAAATAATGGATAGAGTTAATGCAGAAGCCAGAGACCCTCACTGACAGCAGCACCGATAGCCTGGCAGCAGCTACCTCTTATTTATACCAAGAGGACTGCAGCTTTGGTTTCTTTGCTTATCTTAGTTTGGCACTTAAGAACTTTGGGGGGGGGGGGGGGGGGGGAGGGGAGAGAAGACTCCCTGATACATTCTTGTTGATGTTGGCAAAATACATCTATTTCAAATGGAATACTGATTTTTGACAGTCTGGCTGAAATCTGATCCACTGAAATACATATATCATTGTAGGCTAGTGCAAATGTAGCTTTATAAATCATTCTTTTGACATACTGGTGTTTCAGTGATATTTCTTAACGTTCTAGTTTTCAATGTATGCTGTTCAGAATTCAGTACTGCTGTGGCAGAGTAACTGTATTAGTGCTTAACAGGAATGCAGGAAAGCAGACTTTTCATTGCACTGGTAACTTCAGGTAGCTAATACTCAGTCTTTATTTAGGTTACACCTTCAATGTAAGAAGAATTAAGATAATATTGCAGAACTTCTAAATTTTGCTTCAAAAATAGTTTTAAAATAATTTTGGCTTTTATCAACCAGAATTCATTTGACAATCTTCAGTAAGATACTTCTGATTTTGTCTTTATTTGGAACTAACTTCTTAGAAAAGATTTTTATAATCAAATATTCCCACAGCGATAAATGTGAACAAATTTCAGAAAGAAGGTACATGGTTTTTAAATTCTGTGAAATTTTTGTTTAAACTGTACTGTAAACACAACACAGCTGTATCATTCTAGCTGATCATTCTATAATTTTGCAAATCAGAACAGATATGAAATAAAAGGTTTTTCAAGTACTAGCTGCTTTAGAAGTGTTTTTTGCTTTAGATTTTACAGTGGCTCTCCCTTAAGTCCTAGATAAGCCATTTCTAAGGCTAACCAGCACCATGTGAAGGTATGGTACAGTCTCAACCAAAGGCCATTTAGGCAGGAAAATCTTCTACTTGTTTCACTGCATTTCAGACAACACCCATAGTTAGTTTCCCTGTCTATTCTTCTTGATACCTGGGAAGGTGTTTCTTTATGTGCTTGTATTTTTTGTCCTAAATCAGTAGTTTCAATTGACATTTTAAAAGTCCTGCTTTTAGATTTAGATCTTAGAACTACTGATGAGTGCAAGTCAGCTTTGGTTATAAATAATGCCAAGCATTTCCATTTCTAGTACTTGAAAGAATTGAAGTAATAAAAAAGATCAGACTATGAGTGACAACTTAAAACCTTACTCACTAGACAGAAAAGGTTATAAAGTTAACATTTAATGTGTATGTACTCCAAAATTTTAAAGCAGAATATAGATAATTCTAGTAGTTCTAAATACTTAACTGAGTTCATCAGGCCTATTTTTCTGATGCTCCATTCATTGCAACTATAAGTTTAAACTAGTCTGTGTCAAAAGAACAATTACAGTTCTTCACAAAAAGGAAAATTTAAACCCATGTCCTTTTCTTTATAAATTATTAGACATGTAAAGTGTGGTTATTTTTCCCCTTAAATTTTAAATTTATTTAATGACAAGTTCACTGCCATCTGGATACAGGGTTTTATGCACTTCTTAAGGAGGACTTAGCTAATTTTTGCTTTGGTTCAAGCAAAAATTCTTTTTAAAACAAATTCTCACTGTTTGCAGAGAGAGTCGTCTTGAGCATGCTGACCAACTTGTGTTTAGGATCATAAATCACATTCCATTAGGCCTATTAGAAAACAAATTGTTCTTTTCAGAATATACTTTATGGAATATTATACATGATGCAGCATAATGGAGCTAAATCTTCAGTGAATATATTTTGGGTAAAATGGATCCAATTTGTGTTTAAGGAAGGAAGAAGTTAACGTTCTCTTTACACAGAGCATTCTGCAATGCAATTTATTAGCATTTCATTCGTAGGGACTGGAATTTTTCCAGCTGCATTCAGTTGAGTTTATCTGACCTTGGATCTGAGTTCAGATAGTACATTCTCCCAAGTCTTCTGAGTGTTTTTATGTGGTCTATACATTTTAAATGGATAATATTGATTTCTATAGGTTGTGAAAACAGCATCTAGAAACAGTTTACCACATATGCTAAAGAAATGAAAATAGATAGTTTCACTTCTATCCCAAAGACCCAGCTTCTGTTGATACTGCACATGCTTGTGTTATCTTTAGTATGTAGTCTTAATGAATGCTTTATCTTTGGCAGTAATGTGCAGAGCATAAGTGGTATTGGCCTTGGAGCGCTTTTTGACTTAATTTGCTGGATGCAAAGCCTCTGTTTCCAATAATTTATTATGTTTCAAAACTATCTCTGGAAATATAAAATGTGCACCTGAGGCTAGCTTTTATTTATTTCCAATCAATTTTTGAAGCTGCGCTATTTTCTGGCATGAAAAAGTAGATATCAATCCACCTTTTTTCTGTCCCCTGCCCCTCCCCACCTTACCCCTAATATTCAAAGCATGAGTAAAATCAATATGACCATATATTGATTTGTATAACATCTTTTGTATGCTTCAGTGTGCATAGCAGAATTAGAAATCATGTTAAACTCCAAAAATAATTTGATGGCAGATTACACTAAGTATTTAATCACTCCAAAAAAACCAACCCTAACAAATGCCTTGTCTGAATCTCTCATACCAAAATTGATTCTCTTGCACTGGATTTCAGACTTTGTAAAGTATATATTAAAGAGCTTAACCAGTAAATTAGAAGACAAGATAACTGCAATGTAGATAAATGAACATTGCTTAGAGAATTTTAACCAGATTTTTGCCTAATTATTTATTCTCTACTGTGTAGTAAAAATGAGAAAAACCAACTCCATGGAAATACAGGATTTTGAATGCATTATTCTTGTGTAACTGGGAGCAGAGGGTGCATATCTGCATTAATTAGCATCTCATATTTAAGTTGTAAGGTATTTTGGCAGGGTTTGTCATTCATTAGGCATTTCTTCAATGTCTGGTCTAAGAGAATCATTGTCTTGTTTGGGAATCCAACCCCCTTGGTTGGGGCATTGAAAAAAAAAAAGAAAGGAAAGGAGCGTAAACTCTCTGTAAATATGAGAACTTCAGATAGTTTTTACCTTGTTCATATTCCTGTGCAGTGAAAGCCTGTTCAAACACTCACCATAGTTACTGGCTAGCTTTGGTCATTTTTCTACCCAGGTGGACAAATGGGGTAAAAACCCAGGTGAAAAAGCAATGTTGTAAATCTCCTTTATCACTTCCTATGAAAGCTAAACCTACAGCCTCCAAAATGTATGTGCTTTACTTCACATGCCTAAGTCATCCTCTTGAAATCGATGGGACTTCTGAGGGGCATAGATTTAAACAAGAGCATCACTCCTTACAGGTCCTGGATCAAGATTTATGGATGCACTGTGTATGCTTCACTGAGAAATTTTGGCCACAAAAGCATATGAGGATTCTTGGATTTAGGCCTCACAGCAGCTTGTCTAGCTTGTTCAGGTTGTGCAATATGCTTCTGTACAGAGAGGGTGAGGCAGGGGGAAGGTAGAGGATATCCCCACAGTGCCCAGGAGGGCTATGGGTGAAGATTGTGGTGAGGAGAGAGCCTACAGCACAGGAAAAGCAGAGAGATGCTGAGCAGGGCTGGGAAGAGACACCCAAGGAAATTTTGTTGGTTGCTCAGGGGCTTGCTACAATCTAGAAAGCTACACCAAGCTTGGGGGGGGGGAACAGCCTGGAAGGGCAGAGGAGGAAGGGGGAATTCTTTCCTAAAACCACTTTTCATGTGTTTTCTGTCTTATCTAATCTGTTTGAATTTTCACTGTCCTAAGGAATTAATCATTCTGGTTCTTATTCTAATGATATTTCACCTTTTTTAATTCTAAGAGACTGTCTGTCTTTTCTGTGAACTCACTGTAAGGAAAAGATCTAGACAGATTCACCTCAAAGCTTTACCCAAGTTAAAGTCCTATTACAAGCCATTGAGGTGATTTAATTTTATTACTTCAGGACACTTTCTATGAGGAAAGTTAGTACATGCTGCAGTGCTTTGATGAATCCAGGTATCCTTCTCCTTCATTCCTATCTGATCACTTGGTAGGCAAATACCATGGCTGCTGCTGTAATGCACGCTGATATTTTAAACTGCAGTGTAAGGATAGAAGATTTTTTTAATATTGATTTGGCTTCATCTGCTTAGGTGACCCCTGGCATGAATAGCATATTTAGCTGTGAACTTTGCTTTTTTCTTTTTTTCTTTTTTCTTTTTTTTCTAATATGTAAAGAGCCCAAACTCTTATTACCTTTTTTTTTTTTTTTTTTTTTTTGTGTAGCATAAGCCTCATCTGGCACTGGTTGGTACAAAAAAGCTCAACATCAGAGAACCGAAGTATATTTTTTTGCTTCTAACTACTATCAGAACAAACAGTAGGACCAAAGGCTCTCATTGAAAATAATTCCTTAAATAATCACTTACCTTGAAGGCATTTGATCTGTATGATCTGAATGAAACTGCTGATAAGTTCAGAGAAATATAAAACTGTGTTAAAAATCACTTTCTCCTGGGGACTGAAGTCCTGTCAGTCACATGGTGGATTAGAGCTCTGGCAGCTCGCCAGCCCATCAGACGGCATGTAAGTCCTTTGATGCCAATTGCATTAGCTTTCCACTACTAATGTGCTACATAGCTTGGAAAATAAAAGAATGAAGGTCAACATACCAGCATGTACCCCTGGTATAGCAAGGGCTGCTCATAATGCGCAGGAGAATGAAAATGCTTCAAAGTTCAAGCTGCAGGCTGGGTGACCTTCTCCTGTGCCCAAGGTCCTGAGATTTTGTCCTCAAGTCCTGAGTGCAATGAGCGCTTGTCAGAGCCCTGTCCTAGGATGCAATTTACTCTGAAATTCCCAAACGGACACAGTTTGCCTTCAACTATTATGGCCTGTTATTTATGTGCAGATGCTGTGGGCTATGAACTTTCTGCAGAGTGTAACCACTGCTGAACTCCACTTTCACTCTCCCCGTTTTGTTCATTGTGAGGGCCATAATGCATAGGAATCAGCATAGCTCATGAGTAAAAAGGCTAGACTTTATGACTGATTCGTATGCCCTCAGACAAAATGTCTACTTTACGTACATCTTCTCCCACAGGCATCTTGCTATAGAGATGTGTTACAGAGATGGATGACAGACCCATGTGTCTGCTGACTTACATTAACATACAGTAGAGATGCTACACGGATGATAGATGACCAGAGATGATCGTGTGTTTGCAAGGTAATTAATTGCTACATCCTTCTTCCTCCCTGAGAAACAGGGAGGAAGAACCAAACCACTCCCAAAAGCATCTCAAGTATGATACTTGCTGGGAGGTGAAGCTTATCTATTGAAGCAAAATGTAGAAACAGAAGTCTAAGAAATCATCAAAACACAGCAAGATGACCATATCCTAAGTGTACCTAGTCATCACAAAATGATTGGGTTTGATGTGGAAAGGCATGAATCCAGCCACAAAAAGATTTAGAGCCCTCCAGTCTAACCTCCATCCTACCCCGGGCATACCTTAGAGATTTCCACAACTTTTCTTGTTCCTCACCCTAAACATCATCTTGTATTCTTCCCACTGTGTGTGCTTTGGAAAGCTTGGAAGACTTCTGCACCACTGCTGACACAGTACCACAGCCCTTAAATTCACACTTCACTACTGAGGAGGAGTAAACTGTAACTCCCCGGATAGCAGTTGGCACAGAGTTTGGCATCAATCAGCTTGTAAAACTGGTAGATCGACACTGAAATCTACCTTGTGACTAGTAAAAGAACTTGAGGAGTGTAAAATTGTGGAAAGAAAGGAAGTTTTTTCACATGGAATGACAAAAATCAAATAGGTTATTTTGGTCTTTAAGCTGTTTTCAGTCCAAAGGGGGAAGGGTTTTATTTTAACCTCTGATTTTTCAGTTTTGCACTGTAATAACCTCATGAGGGAGACATGCTGTAAAGCGGGGAACAATTTGTAATATTTCCCGGTGACTGTTATGTGCTAAATTTGCCCTTCAAGCTTGAAGTGACTTTGTTTTTAAGTCATTATAGGGGGATAGACCTCCCAAAGCAAGGGAACTCTACTGTATTTCTCTTCCCTCATACTGATGATAATTAATGCTCATAAAACAGAGGCAAGGGCAACACTGCAACAGCTGCCCTTGATAAGCTTACAACCTCTTAAGAAAAGTCTCATTTCTTGCCAAAACCAGGGTTTGATTACACAATGTTATCTGATATGGAGTGAAAAAAAGCTATATTACTTCCCTAGGTTAAAAGCGGTAACAAGAATATGTAAACAATGAAGGAAGAACATACTTTGTTATTAACTGAATGAGACAGATGATGGATGATGTGGAGATTAAAGTGCAAGAAATGTTGGAGTCATTTTTAATTGCTTAATTTTATCCCTTTTGAATGAAGAAACATATCTTCCATGACTTCAGTGGTGGCAAAAGGTGAATTATGTATAAAATAGAGATTTGGTCTAAGATTAAGTTCTTTAATTAGCTATGCACAAATGTGGATCTCTGTTTTGCAGCTGAGATACACCAGTAGTAGCAAGAGGAAAAAAAATATTTCCTGTCTGTAGGTCTTTGAGGTTTTTTTGATCAGTGCAAAGATGAGTTGTGCACCTTTGGATGACTGAATTTGCTTTGCACATACTGCTCAGGTCTTCTATAACCATCCAAATGGCCTGCTCATTTACAGGGCCTCTGGCTTTGCAAGGTTTGTACTGACAAAATAATACAGAGCATGTCCAACCATAACCTTGAATGTGTTAGAGGAGAATTGCAGAATCTTGTTCATGTCATTCGCAAGTAAATTTTTTAGGATTAATACAGGGCATCCTAATACATAACACTCTTTTCACTTCTGCTTACTTTCCACCTGAGGTTTTGAAAGTACTCTAGTAATGGCATTTAATTTCTTAAGCATCTACAGTCTGAAGATTTGTAGCATTTATCTAGATCTTTTTTAGTTTTAATATTATTTGAGGTCCTGATTTGGGAGAGTACTTAATCATTACTGCAAGATATATGTTTGCATGTACAGTAGAGACAGAGGAATTACGTAGGCTATAATGAGGGTTTTCTGACACTTTTGATAGTAAAATGCCTTTTGGAGTTGCTTTTATAACTTTTGTGCTGTATTTGTGATAAAACCCACCACAGACCTTTGCTTGGACCAAACTAAATGTAAAATTGGAGTGATTTTTAAATCAAAATATGAATCCAGAGGAGAAAAGCTGTTTTCCTTACATTAAGTCTTAAAAATTCTATCTGTGAAAAAACAGCTTCTCCCACATACTTTGTCACATGGATTTGAAATACTATGCTATGGAGAGGTAGCTTTTCTTCAGCAATGTCTGTTTCATAATCCTTGTACAAGTCCCTCTTATTTTACCTTTCATACAAGTCCAGTAGATACTTATCAGAAATCTAGTTTTGTATTTTTTCTATTTTGTTCTAGTTTTGTATTATGCTGTACTGGGAAGGGTGGAGGGAGAAGCCACGCTACTTCTAAGTAGTTTTGTTAATTTTGATTCAGATTACAATAGTAAGCATCTTCCAAAAATTACGTATACATTTTTTACTACACTGCTTTTTCTATCCTCTGTCATATCATGCTTTCTCACTCAGACTCTGGTCACATAATTAGTTGATAAATGAAGAGATGAAAACCGTCATAGCGACAGCAGGAACAAATGTAGGAAGGTTAGGATTTTCCAACTAGTTTTGCCATTAATGGAGTTTCTTTCTGATCCACCTTAGAAGATTTCTCTCTTCACCCCCAGCCTCCTCACTACTCTTCATTGCTATATCTCACAAACTCCTTTATTTTAACAAATTCTTGTTCAGTTCTTAGTGAAGGGGTAAAAACTTCTAGACATGAAGCAGAAGTTAGTAGCTGGAGGCAGGATCTCTCTATTATTTGGGAGGTAAACAGTTTTATCCCTCTTAAAGCAGTGATTAGTAAATCCATTACCATTTAACTGCCCTGTGGCTAAGGCCATAAAATGAGTTTATCCAAAACCTGAAATATGCCAATAAATGTGATCCTCATAGTGACACTGAAGTCATTAGGAGCCTTTTTTTCTATAAGAAAGGAGAATGTAGCTCAGCTAAAAATACTGTAAATATACAATAGCACTTGAAATATTTAGAAAGATACAGACTCAGATCAGCTGAAATGGCCTTCTCTTTTTCACATAAGCAGTTAAAGGATACGTTAGCTTATAAAGTATTTTATTGCTAGTGGTTTTCTTTGAGTTGGAACCAGTAGAAATGGGGAACATGAGATGTCCAGAGAACAGAGAGGTGGGAACAGAGATGCTCTGAAGCTGTAACGAGAAGGGGAAATAGAAATAGAGGTGGCAAGACACTGGAGGTCAGGGGCTGAGCATGCTGCAGCGTTGGGGTTGCTTGCACAAGGTGACCGAAATGAGGGTGTGTGGGGAAGGGAAATAAGGTGAATAAGAAGGTGGACCATGTAGGTGACAAGATTGAGGCTGGGACAAGATGAGAAACCAGGAAAGGAACTAGCTAGATTGAAAGCAGCAGTAGGCAGAAAATGCAGGGAAACACAGAGGGTTTCCCTAGTAGAGCAAATGGTGTTTCAGAGGCTGGAAGGAGTTTCCTGAGAGTCCCCTTTCTTTTGCTGCCATTGAATGTCTGTAAAGCTCCTGTCATATTGTCCTATTCTTCTACCAACCGTGAAAATTTACTTGCTAGCTTCATAAAGGAGGTGTTACATGGATATGTACAGTGCATATGCGGTGTGTATATATAGTGGGTTTTTAGCAATCAGCTGCCTCCTTTACCACATGTTTCTCACCTTTTTTTTTTTTTTTTTTTTTTTCTGGAGGGAGGAGGGGTAGATGTGAGGGCAGCAGGAACAGTGTAAATCATTCATAGGCAAAAGATTGCACAAGCAGCACCAATTCCAGGCACCTTAATTTAAGTGCCTAGCTTTATATTTAGACAGCTAATATTCTCACTGACTTTACTGCAAACTTTATCTGCAGACCAGCATTTCTGTTAAAAAAATACTGTTTTCTTAGAGATTGAAAATGTGAACTGATTTTATAGTTTGGAACCTGAGTTTATAGATTTGCTCAGAACACAAAACTATTCACTATAAGAATCACAATTAGAATTTCTTTTTCTTCAAGGGCTCAATGTTACAGGAGGCTGAACATTATTGACGTTAAACTCATAGAGTTAAGGTGTATATAATCAAAGTACACAACACTCCGAAGAATTGAGCCGTAAGCATAGAATTCACTAGACTAATGCATTTGGAAACAGTTTGCTTTGCATATAGAGAGAATGATCACACATCAGACACCTGGAAATTTTGATGATCCTGGTTTCATAAGAATAACATTGCATACTCTATTACCAGAAGAGTAATAAATGAGAACACTGAACAGAAGTGCCAAAAGGAATCCTTAATATCATTTTTATGAACATCTGTCATTTTGTTTAAGTACAAAGAAAAATGATCTTATGCAGAATGAAAAATCAGTTCTAAAATGGAGACTATTAGTACCTTTTGCAAAATGTTCTTATTTTTATTGAGCATTTTACTGTATGCATGAGAATTTGCAGCATTATTTTTATGGCTCTGCACAACCTCCATTGTGCATTCGGCCTTGGTATGGAACTGAGAGGAGCTGGCTTACACATAAGGACAAAAAGAGGTGTAATGAATCATGAAACAAGCCTGTTTTATTCAATAAGTCATTGTCTGAGCTTTCTTTCCACATGAAGAACTAGCCATTCAAACAGAAATGACCTGCAGAATTTTTGCATAGAAAGGAAACTAAATGCATTGGGGCATATGTGGTAATAACTCTGTTGTTTCATGATCCTATGAGATTAAATTAAACAATACTTGCATTTGGAAACTTCTCTAGTGCAAAGAACAATGAAGTATTTTCTCCATTTTCTCCTGAAAATGTCATTGATTCATTTCTCCAGTAATTTTTCAAAACTTTTGTAACTGCAAGACCTTTGTTTTCAGTATAAATATAGGCAGAGATGTCCAGCACAACAGAGAATAAAAGATTGAAAGACTTTCTTAGGAAAGCAAGTGCCAATATTACATATGCTTTACGAAAAAACCTCACAAATAAAATGCTGCACATACACAGCAGGTAAAAGATGTCATCAGTATACAACTTAGTATCTGACATGAGTTTTTAAAATGGAATTTGTATAGTTTAGATATTACCTTCAACCTGTGAAGAGATGAAAGCAAGCTGCTTATACTTAATAACACATAAGCATCAGTGTATCTATAAATTCTTGGCTTCGCTGTGCTATGTAAAGCACTGAGTTACAAAATGCCACTGTTGAGATGTCATTATTTTAGAGGTTGGTGCATAGAGTAATAACATTGTTACTTTTTTTGCTAAAATCAGTTTTTGTAGAATAGGTCTTACTAGGAGAAAGGGAACGTTTTCATTGTGGGATTTGAAAATCTTCTACTGCATAAAGGTTACTCTTTGGTTTTATAGTCTTTTTTGACCAATAGCGTGAAACTAGGAAGCACTTCTAAAAAGCTTTTCTTTCTTCATATCTTTGCAGCATTCTAGATTTAGTGGAATGTACAGATTTCTCCATTTAGCCATTCCACACAACAGGTTTGGTAGTTCAATGCATACCTTTTTCTTTCTTCTCTCTGTAGTCACTGATGCCTCTGGTTGATTAATTTTAGAATAAAGCATTCCTAGAAGAGCTCTTCCAGAGAGGGTTTTCTGTAGGCATCTGTTCTTTACATCCAGGGCAAGATGGTCCCTGCATGGTCAGGCAGGCTGTGAAGTTCAGTATATAGAAGCTTTGATTTTTGCAGTCTTTTAACTTTTGGATGTGACTTCTTCACATAGGAAACACTCTGCTGCAAGTCAAAGTGCAACAAGCTATCAAGTCAAATTAAAACTAGAAATAAAAACGGAAAAGGAAAGAATTTTTTTCCCCCCCCAGAGTAGAACACTGGCTCCAGTGCACATCAAGGTCTGACCTTAAAGCTTTCACCGATAGGAATCTTTAATAGAGCAAGAAAATGAGTAACTGAGGAAAGTAGGAAAAAAAGGGGAGAGGTGCAATCCACAACAGTCCTTTGACACGTTACTGTTAGAAGAGTCCGTGCTGGACATGCTGCTGCCTCTTTCCTCGCTTTTACACACTTCAACTTGTCTGATCTTTTTTTTTCTCTCTCTTTTTTTTTTTTTTTCTTCTTAATATGTGGTTAGTCATTTTCCTTATGAAAGGTCAATCTCCTTTTCTGCTGGAATTTGAATGTTGTCCACATTTTTTTCCCAAATCTTATTACATCAGCTAACATTTTTATCACCTCTAATGACAAGATTTTGTAGCATTTCTAGCACACATGTTTAGAATACATTCTGTCTGAAGAGTTTTTCTTTTGGTAATTAAAAATGACCTGGCTACATACTAAATGCTAAAATATTGCAAAATGCTAATGGCCATTTTCAAGGTTTGAGAACCTACTGTTCCCTGTAAATTCTGCAATAAGTGATCTTTGAAAAATATCTTCCCCCTTCATGTTCATAAATTTCAGTTAATTTAAAAGGATAAGGTCACTGACTTTGTCTAGAAGACCATTTAAGAATAGCCATTTCTGAAAACTTAGTTTCTTAAGCTGACATTCTCAAGCTCTGCACAACTCCAACGCACATTGCTTCATAGATTCCTCTTTTTATATAGGCTGATTCTCCCCCATGCCTGCATTTCTATCCACAGAATATTTTTCTAATTATAGAAGCAGTTACCAGCTTAGAAAAAATACACACAAGACCTGTAGCTGGGCTAGGGATGAAGCTGTAGCTGCCCTTCAGACACTGTTGCTGTCTCTGAAGGCGGCCTGCAGGACGCCTTTTATTTTCCTGTTGTGCATCTCAGTTTTGTTATGTGCAGATGGAGTTAATGCCGCATGGTTCCTCTCCGAGCACTTGGCACGTACAGGTGGAAAATGCTCGTTTGTTGTTATCTGTGAATTTTAGCAGTTCTTAATTCATAACCATTTAAACCACTTGGAAAACTGTTAATTGCATTTCTGCTCTTCCACGCCTCCTCCTCCTCCCATCTGCTGCCTCTTTCTCCCACCTTTCCCTATCACCTCTTCTTCTGATGAAGGTGGAGTTCAGTTCTTCCTGCCCGATGGCCCAGCTCTGTTATTTGGCTTCATGCCTGTGCCTCTCTGCTTCCCTGGTGTCTGGCTCTGGGCATCTCTAGGTGCAATTTTAGCTCCCAAGGTTCTCACTTGAACCTTGTTTCTCTCCCTTTCTCTGTCACTGAATATTCTTACTTTCCTTCTGTTGGTAGTTTTAACTCTCCAAGACTGTTGCCAAAGTGAGTAGAAGAGCAAGGTTGGCCCCTCTGTGGTCTCCCTTGGCCCTGTGGAGCTGGGATGTGTGTGCCCGCAGGTGGGTGCCACATGGCGGGATTGGTCCCACTCAACAGCAAGTCCAAGAGGACTCTGTGAAATCAGTGATTACGAAGTAGCTGAAAGCCTCCCACCTTTTAACAGTATTTTACATAACAGCACGTCAGAAATTGTGCTGTACTGAAAATTCTGAGGACATGGTAAGTAATCAGAAGTTTAATGTATCAGATTATAAAAAAATTATATCTATTTCCTGAGGGCAAAACTTGATTTTTTTTCCCCATGTATTTTAATGGAAGATACAGATGCAGAGAACTTTTTTTTCCTGGTTAACTGGGACTTTTATTTATTATTAGAGGCCAAGTCAGGTGTCTGGTTTGTAGTGCACTTGCAAGTTGTAGGGACACTTAGAGCTGTTAAGTACATATAATGGAAAGAAATGAGAGAGAAGAGATAGTCAGGAATTTTCCAGCAGAATGCTTTTTCCTGGAAAATGGTGTTTCAAGGAAACTCAGATGTTTCATGGAAATTTTGGGGGGTTTTGTTATGAACTTCTACAAAAAGACAGGCTGTGATGTTAGAGAAAGCAGTCTGACATACTTTTCACTTCTGCTCTTGATTTGACATAATATTGATCGGTATAATTGAAATACTTGGTTTTACTTTTAAAGTCATTTTAAGGGCACCTGTTATTTATTATTGATTGTCAAGGCATCAGAATGTTCCATCGTAAACTAACCAGGATATGTTTCAGTCTAGAAAAAATGACATGTTTTAATCAATGCTAGGTGGCAGATGCGCCTTTAATGGTTTAAAAGTAAAATATTTCAACTCTTACGCTATAGATGTCTGTATCACTAATTGTAGGGCACTACTGCTGGCATAGAGTAATAAACAAAATAAACAAAGAGAACAAAATGCGATGTCAAAATACATTTTAAAAGGAAATTATTTTGAATTCCAGAATTTTCCAAAAAGCATTGTTTTGTCAAAGCATGTTTATACATGGAATTTTTTGTATGTATTTTGTTGAATATATTAAGATTTTGAGAAATTACCATTTTTCACTTAGAAAAATAAGTTGATGGATAATTTCCAAGAAAGGTCTTTCCATTGTTTACCGTACTTTTTGGTGAGAGTGAGAAGAGGAGACCGGCCAGAGTCACTTTATGTTCCCATCCTGGCCTGCAGCAAGAGGTCTAGCTCAGACTCTGTCACTCTGATTCAGGCAGCATTTAGCAACACAAACTCTCCCACTTTACCGGCTTACCTCTTTAACTTCTGACGCTTGTCTATGAAAGATGGTTGCACAATTTACCATATGTAATTTTTAAACGTAATTTAAGTTAATTCTATACAACTTCTCATCAAGTCACTTTCAATTTAATTTCAATTTTTTTAGGACTGGTTTAATTAAATTTAACATAAGTCAATTCGTTTTGATTGAAATTACCTTAAATGAGTTTGGCTGAAGCCCAAATAACACAGTCTTTTGCACCTGTTTTAAGTTAAATTGGTTTAAATTTATACCAACAGTTATACTTTTGCCAACCGTCGGTGGTACTCAGCACACAGAAAGCTCATGCTTCTAGGCTGTTATGCAGTACCAAATAGAGAAATAACCTAAGATTACTTACGTGTACTCAGCTCTCAACAGTATCATTTGTAGAGTAAAATACCATTTAATTAGCATAAGCTTCTGAGAAACTCATCAATAACAGGTGTTTGATCTTCCATTCCTTCATCCTAATTTCCCAATATATATTATACAATCAAATAAATGGTGATTTTGTATATTCTCAGTTTTTTTAAACATCAGCCTTTATTATGGCTTTTCTTGGAACTCACACTCTTCTGCTTTAGTATTCTGACATGCTTTCTTTCTTCCCTTAGCTTTAATGGGAAATACCAAATTCTTGCAAAATAGGCTGAACTCAAAGCAGGAATAGCAGGAGGGTTCTCTGTGGTGAGGGAAGGCAGCAGTACAGGAATAACCGCCGTGCTAAAATTTTCTCCATAATTCCAGACCTCTCAAACATGAATGGAAACTGCCACTTGATTTCATCTGAACTTTCCCCTTGTGGCCCTTTAAAAATGTTATTTAGGAGGGAAGTAAAACTCTGTTTGGGACTAGGAGTGTCTTGGTAATTTGATGTTAAGTTCACTAAGTCTGTAGGTAGATATTGGAGCTAGTTCTGTACTCACATCACCGTAAACTAGAAGAAATCAAATGACATGGAAAAGAACGACTTGGGTTTTTTCCCATATACAGGTTGTACCTGAGATGAGTTTGTTGCTATAAGAGAAAACACTGACCTCCCTTTCTGCTTATAACCTAAGGAGATGAGTAGAGCTAAAATGAGGTGTACAAATAGCTGCAGAGACTAGTGGAACATGCATTCTTACCCTGTACACAAATAGGCAGGTATTTTGACGTGACTCTGTGGGACAAGCTCATCTGAGTGCTTTGTTAAGACCATAGGAGGGTGTGCACATCTACAAGCTTGGGAATTTCCAATGTAAAATAATTTTTTTGTGCATTTTAGGGGAGGAAAGGTAGTTGTTGATTTTATCTTTACTTTTATTCATTTTCTTCTCCTCAGTCTCTTTCTTTACTACAGAAATAATTTTCTGGTGCAGAGCACTGACTTATGTAATCCAGTGTGTATGAACCGTATAAAGTAACAGAAACGGAAAATAATGTGCTTCCATGGTTTGATATAACATTTAATACCGCTGCGTTAATATCCTTTGCAATGTAAATATTACTGTTTGGAAAATGTTTGACCCTTTGTAATATAGGAGGCCACACTACATTATATCAGACTGTGCTGTGTTATGTTGCAACATGAAATGAAGTAACAAGAAGTGACATGAACCTTTGTAAAATACCACAGTGCAGTAACCCATTTTTAATGCTGTCACTATAAACTATGGCAGCAGGCAGAAACAAATCAAATGTAACATCTGAACAGGAAAATATTGTTAAAATTACCTACAGCCTATAGTTAATATTTGACTGTCAGGACATCTCTAGCTACAGTATCAATTCACACTAATAAATTGTGCAGTTTTGTGATGAGCATGATTGTGAATCTCATTATAGAGATTGTCACTTCAGTGTTATTTATTGGTACCTCATACAACATTGTGGAATAGTTAACAGTAAGAGTTTTGTCTTGGTAATTTTCTTGACTAACAATCCCACAACCCACCTCGCCTCTCTTCCCAGGTTTAGAAGAGTGAATACTGCAATGATTAAGCATCCCAGAAGCTTATTTGCCATTTCACCTTGCAGTATTTTTGTTCCGTTTACTCTCAAACTCCTCCTAAACTGCCCCAAAGCACATTCCTGCTGGCATGAGAAGGCTAGCAAGGTGTTTGCTAGCTTTCCTTCATAACACTTCCCTAAAGACTAACAGCATCCAGCTTTTACGGTTCTGACATTTCAGCAGTCCTAGGCCTCTTCTTCAAAAAAATCTTGCGCTTGATGCCAAACTATATCCAAAAAGTAAAAGCAGTGCAAAACTCATAAATTTTATTGGACACTGTGGAATTAACTAGACAACCAACTTAAGAGTGTAGAGACAGATTCACCAGCATTACTGCTGAGGAATAAAGTAGCAGATTCATTGGATCTGATATTTTTGGTCATAAATAATGTTTAAGGCAATTAACAATGGGTTTCAGGCTTGTCCTGATGACTTTATCAAACTGCAATTCTACAGAACAAATGAGGCTTGTAAATACACGTATGTAAATAAAAATCCCAGTTTTACAAAGAGGTTCTCTGGCATATGCTATGCAGCAAGTAGGTCTTGATCACACTGCTCTTAATATACATGAATGAGAGCTATAATAATAAAAGTGATTCTTCTGTTTACACTGGTGAAGGCTGCAGCATATTAGGGCTTTCTCTTCCACGTGACCTTTCTGCTGCACTTTCTTTCTTTCTCCTAATGTTCTGTACTCCCGACTGAAGAGCATGATTTCACTGGAGAATATTCCTCAACAACAAGCAGGTGAATCTTGCAATCTGACCCAGTAGCGGGAGATTTGGTATTTTTCCAACTTAAGGGATTTTCACAACCAACATAGAGGTAGAGAAAATTCCCACAGCTCTCAGTTTTCTAAGTGGTGCTGTCCTGGCATTACATAAATCAGTGATGTGACCCGAGACAGGGTGATAGAGGCGTTTGTGTTGATAAACAATGCAAGAAACAAGGCTCAAGCTGCAACAAGGAAAGTTCTGAATAGCGATTAGGAAAAGTGTTCGAAATGAGAATAGTCAAACATTGGAACAAGTTGCCCAGAGATGTTTCATAATCTCTGTCCTTAGAGGTATGAAAACATGACTGGATAAAGCCCTGAGCAACCTGATCCATCTTCAAAGTTAGATTCAACTTCAAAGTTGGCTCTGTTTTGAAAGGTCATCTTTCCCAGGTGGCCTGCAGAGGCCCTAAATTATTCTATGATTCTTTGCCAACAATTTCACACTGAATAGTATTTGGTGACCTTCTCTTCTGCATTGATTTCCTATAAAGACTGACTTCAAAGGGTTAAATTAATTTTGTTTAGCGTTACAGGATGAACATGAACTGCCATCTTAGAAGAATCACATGCTACTGGCTCATCCACTAGATATCTAATGTTATGAATGCTTCTAAATGTGCCATGAAGATATCCTAAATTGTATCCGGTTTTCATGTTATCTTAAAAACTGGTCTAAAAACTGAAAGACATATTCTTTTTAGTTCATTATTATTTTGTGTACACTATGAAAGAATTAAGGACTAACCCAGTTTGCTGTAGGCCATCAGATTTCCTCTTTGACCTTGTCTGATATAATCTCATCTGTTTGTGTTCAAGACCGCTTAAAAACCTAAACCTATCCTGCACAAAATAAATATAGGAGAAAAACTCTTAAGAAATGCTCTTTATTCTATGCCCAATGGGCTATCTTTATTTGATAGAGCTAAGTATTTGACTAGTATCTAGTTTTGCAATAAACAGAAGCTGAAATGTAATTTACCAGCTCTTCATGAATTGTTTATTCATGTCCACCCTCGGGATATTCCAGTACTATTGAATTACTCAGTATGATGTTGACAACTAGGTTTGGTTTTTTTTTTCTCCTAATTTCTGAAACGTGCTGTTATCCAGTATTTAGATCCGAGAATTAATTATCGAGGATATGTGAGAATTTTGCAAAAAAAGTGTAGACAAGTTAAATATAATGGGCCAAATTCTACCCTGAGTTATACTGGTGCAGCCCAACTCATGACAGCAGAAAGACAGAATGTAGGCAATTAAGTATTACTTCAAGATTGTTTTTTCATGTGTGACATTGCTTTCTAGATCTTCTAAAAATACTCCAGGGTTGGGGGGGGGGGGGGGGGGGGGGGGATTGGTTTGTTTTTCTCCACTGTCATGGTAGTGGTACAGTAAAATTCTGTAATAAGAAAGGAAAAAGTAAGTGTAAAAACATCCCTTGACATCAAATTATTTTTCAGGAAGTTAATAGGGAGTGCTATTTACTTTCTCCAAGAAATTCAGAAGTGAAGGTTGTATTCCTAACCAGTTATACAGGACAGAAGAACCCAGTGTCACCAAGGCTTCAGATTGATGAGTTAGAATTTGTTGAAGATCCTGAGAACTGATTTGTGCCTGGTCCCCTGGACTACGTGGAGCTTACTGAGGGGTTTCACTGGGACAGAAACATCTGTCTAAATACAGGTACTGAAAAAAAAAAGCAAACAAGACATAAGAAAATAAAAAATATGTAGATTAAAAGGAGGGCACTAATTAACTGAAATCCGTAGCAGCTTTTGTGTTTGACCTGGAAAGAAATGGCAGTTAACTTTAGAGTAGGCAGGTGTTGCTTGCAGCAACATAAGATATAAAGAAGAGTAGGGGTATAGAATGTGAGGACAAGAGAATACTGCCATGCTTATTTTCAGTTAATGTTGAGACAGCTGATCTTGAGAGATTTCACCGGTTAAAAATAATATTCTTATTTTGTTTCAATTTTAAACTTCAGCATTCCTTTTTCAAAAACAGTTACAGCACTAAATAGTTAATATCCTTAAGTATTTATGCTCTAGGCTAGTGCAATATTTTAATATAAAGTTAAAATTAAGGATAATTTTGTGCAGTTGTCGAAGACAAGGCCCTGCAGTGCGCAAATTAAACTTAAAGGTATATTGTGAATATTCTTTAAGCATCAAAGCCTCTATGTTGCCTGCGACCTATATGCTGCAATACTAAATTAAAAATAACCACCCTCATTTTATTTATCAGGAATCCAATACCAAGAGATGTATTGTGTCATATACTTTCCATAGTGGCAGACATTATATTATTGGAATTATCCTGGATCCTTCCTTTCCCTCCCTATCAGAGTTGCAGAATAAAGTGAAATATCTACTTGACCCACAATTTCCAGTGGGCTCTCTGAGAACTCAAGACAACAGCTGTCATTTGCTTGGGGTACTTTAAAAATTATAATCCTTCAAATTAAAAATCCTTCAATTTGGTAGGGAAAAGGACCAGATTCAGTTCCTAAAGCTTCCCACTTAAATAAACAACACCCATGTAATGCTGGCGTGAGCCTTCCTTGGCATTCCCTGACCCCTAGCTGGGCTTGGGGGATGCCTCCTTGCAATCAGGAAGGCCAGAGTTAACCGGATAGATTTTTATTTAAGAGAAATGCAGTCATTCTGGAATTACGTAGGCAGACCCTCATCAGAGTGCCCTGTCAAAGCTGTGCTTCGTGACGCCTGCCCTGTCAGTCTCTGTGTCTCATGACAAGTCCCATATCACCAGGGCTCTTGTCACGTCTGCCTCCGTGCCTGGGCTCCGACTGGCTTGTGACGGTAATCTCTGCAGTGCTCAGCACTGGGGATGGAGGAAACAGCAGTCGGGATCCCAGTTTAGACCTTACCTACAGAGGTGATCCAGAGCCTTTTTCCTTCCTCTCCCTTTGCCTGAAGCACCATTACTCAGTTACTCAGACATCGCTGGCTGTGGCACTGCTGGGAATTACCCGTCCCCTGGACATGCTGCGTATAGGTTGTGTCAGTGTGGTCATGTCATTAAAGCCCTACAGCTTTTCAATTTTTAAGACTGCTATGTCTGTGTCCATCCCATACAGCTTATTGCACATTTAGCTGTTCAAACACCTGGCAATTTTCCTGGCAGTTACTCCAATTTTTAATTAATTGATACGTATTGTGTTGAGTCTGCCCTTTTTCCATAAGCAAGAAATGACTCTCTATAGTTATTAGACTTGCAGCTTTCCTACCCACTTCATGCAATTATGCCCTAAGACTTTGAGACTAACACTGTAATAAGCAGCCTTTCTTATTTCTCAAATGTGAAATCATTCTCATATTGGATATGCCGATCTAGCATTTGAATCCCCAGGTTTACAGAAATCGCATTTCCTTTTTTAACCTTCTTGTGACACTGCTTAGTGCTCCTGTTTATCCCTGGTGCTTTCAGCAGCACAATAACTCCATCATAAATGTCCTGCTTCATTGCATTCCTGCCGCAATGATTAGATTGCACTACTGCTCTCATTCTTAGTCCCAGCTATTTATTATGGCCTCGTGGCAAAGTGTGGAGGTTTCTCCTCTGGAGCTTTGGGCTGGTAGTCTAGAAGGGCAGAGCTCTGCCTCTCGAATTCAAGTTATACACAAACTAGAGAGTTTTACATATGAATTACAGAGTGTGAGAACATGCTAACCTGTCACAAGTCCTTGTAGCCACAGTTATCTTGTCCATTCATTATGAAGCGTGAATAATAATATTCTATTTGCCCATAACTTCAAAGCATGAAGGCAGCCTGACAAAAACATTTGTACAGACTAAACATCTTTCCGATCTCTGCTGTGTAGCTATGATCGCCCAC